>NW_027256882.1:291578765-291904629 GCF_029215685.1 Pituophis catenifer annectens | reverse complement strand
TATTCTGTGCCTTTAATATGAATATGTATTGTGTGACTTTAAGGCTTTACTGCTGATTCATTGTAATGTTGAGTCATGCTGTAATTAGTTGTGAACGTATTTAAGAAAGGTACTGTAACGTATTCAGTTGATGATAAGCTATCATTGTGTGAGGAGTTGCTAATCATTGTGCTATCATCGTTGGATGGATCTGCTACCATCCTGGTTTGTGAACCAGAGTGAGTTTGTTATTCTAACCAACTACTGTTTTTGTGGTAAGAAGATTTCTGTATCACTGGACTGATTTAACTGGCAAAGACTTGGATTGATTTAAAGACTATGAGATTGTTTTTTCACTATAAAGTAAACTTTTGATAAACCAGTTTGCACATCTCTTATTTGTTGCTCTCAGCAATGTTTCTCTGTGCTCTACACTCTGCTGGTTGGTAACACAACAACAATATCCTTAACAAGTACCATGGAATTTATACACTTACTTAGGAGAAATTGTTCCCTCAAAATTTTGTTGCAGGAGCCAAGTTTTAATTCCTTTTTTTTAAAAATCCCAGTTACATTGGGGCAAATCAAGGCTGGTTTCTGAGAATCCTCTCTTCCCAATCCAACTGGAAAGGAGGGGAAAGAAACCGTCAACGGTAGCTGACATCACAGTGATGGAAATAGCCTCCCTCTACTTGCTTCAACTCAACCATGGTTCTCCTTCCCTTCTATCTTCATACTGCTGAAAGTTGACAATGGAAGTTTGATGATCCATTCATTCAACCTGGAATGAAGGAGAAATTTCCTGACAGTGAGAACAATCAACCAATGGAAGAGCTTGACTTCAGAAGTTGTGGGTGCTCCATCACTGAAGGCTTCTGAATGGCATAGGATCTCATCCTTGAGCAGGGGGTTGGACTAGAAGACCTCCAAGGTCCCTTCCAACTCTGATGATGATGATGACCTAGATCCGGGATGGCGAACCTATTGCACGCATGCCACAGGTGGCACGTAGAGCCATATTTGTGGGCATGTGAGCATCGCCTTAACTCAGCTCCAGCACGCATGCGTGCACCAGCCAGCTGATTTTTGGCCTTCCAGTCTCACCGGAAGTTGGGAAACAGGCCATCTCTGGCCTCTGGAGGGCCTCTGGAGGGCTGGGGGAGGCCATTTTCTCCCTCCCCAGGCTCCCAGAAAGGCTCTGCAGCCTGGGGAGGGAGAAAAACGGGCCTACCAGGCCCACCGATAACCTTTTTGCCATCGCGGGTCAAAAATGGGGGGTCCATGCATGCATGTGGGGGGGGCAGGGCATGGGGGCATTGAATTATGGGTGTGATAGCGAACCTTTTTGGTACCGAGTGCCCAAACCGGAATGTGCATGCATGTTTGCACGCTGGAACACTGGAAACCTGAAGACCAGATGGGCAGCGTGCGCATGCCTCTTTTTTTGGCTGTTTTTTTTGGCCGGTTTCAGGCCATTTACCAGCCCAAAAAACTACCTGATATTTGGCCATCTTCCAGCGCACTGGCATCTGTGAAGACCAGCTGGCGCATGCCTGTTTTTTGGCTGTTTTTTTGGCTGGTTTTTGGGCCATTTTCAGGCCAAAAATGTCCAAAAAACAAGACATGTTCCAGTTGGTCTCTGCAGGTGCTGGAGTGTCTGAAAATGGCCCCCAAAACAGGCTGCTTTTCGGGCCATTTTCAGGCCATTTTCCGGCACCCAAGAAGACCAACATGCATGCTGGAAACCAGAAGAGAAGCTGGTGATGGCATGCATGCCCACAGAGAGGGCTCTATGTGCCACCTCTGGCACGCGTGCCATGGGTTCGCCATCACGGGTGTAGTGAGTGTCTAGAATTATATACGTCAATGTATACTGAACTTGTGTGTGCGATATAGGTTTATTAGACATGGCTATAGTTGTTTAGGAGGAATTATGTAGTATGCTTGACATGTAATGAAGTAAGATATATGTAAATTTGTGTATAGATTAAGGAATATATTATTTATTAATTTGAATTAGATGGAAATGTTAGAAACCGGAGATGTCAAACCATGTCCATTGTTTTTTTAACTTTGAATTATTAATAAAAAACTTTATATGTATATGTGTGTGTGTGTGTGTGTGTGTGTGTGTATATATGTCTTTTTCTTTTTCGTAGGCTTTTATGTGCATATTCTCTCTAGCCAGGTTTTACCTACGTAAACTAAGTTGTTCACAGAACCAGGGCTGTAGAACAACTTAGTTTACGTAGGTAAAACCTGGCTAGAAAGAATATGCATATATATATATATAGTAAGAAAAGAAGTAGGAAAATTGATACTGTGCCTTTACAGGGAGGAGATGGGTGTGGCCTACTGATGACAGCTAACGAGCTAGAAATGGATCTATTTAGGTCTCCCACCTAGCAGTGAGAGCTTGCTAGGTGTTAGAAAAGAAAAAAGCCCAGAACCGAGTAGATGAGATTCTACTGAGCTGGAGCTACAAAAAAAACCTTGGCTACGTAGGGAAAACCTGGCTAGAAGAAAAACACACATAAACCCTATGAAGAAGTAAGAAAATTGATACTGTGCCTTTACAGGGAGGAGATGGGTGTGGCTTACTGATGACAGCTAACGAGCTAGAAATGGATCTATTTAGGTCTCCCACCTAGCAGTGAGAGCTTGCTAGGTGTTAGAAAAGAAAAAAAGAAAAAAGCCCAGAACCGAGTAGATGAGATTCTACTGAGCTGGAGCTACAAAAAAACCTTGGCTACGTAGGGAAAACCTGGCTAGAAGAAAAACACACACACACACACACACACACACACACACACACATTAAACTTAAAAAGATAAAATACAGTATATACAGAATACATTTATATTAATCCGAACAGCATTACTTACTTACTTACAGCAAAAGATAGAAAAAGAAAAGAAAACAAAACAAAACAAAAAAGAAAAAGAAGAAAAAAAAAAAGAAAAACGGAAATACAAAAAACAAAATATAGAAAGTGACTGTCACTTTATAAATAAATACATTTTTATTAGACATATTTCAACTTTAAAAACCACATTTCCACTTCTTATAGCGTTTCGGTATCGATATCCCTTATATTAACATAATTTCTAATTATATAGATTACTATTCTGTGTATTATATAATCATTTAATTATCTACTTTTAGATTATCAAAATAATTGCAAATATATACAGTATTTTCTCGTTTTGATATACATATATTACATATTCCTTATATAGCAGCTTGATGTCTATCTTCTAACCAATTATACTATATATTCCAAATTTTATAGTATTCCGTTTCTTCTCTATCCTTTAATTCCATAGTTAATCTGTCCATCTCTGCACACTCAAGTACTTTTCTTATTATCATGACATCAGAGGGAGTGTTGTCTTGTTTCCAGTTTTGAGCAAAAACAATTCTGGCTGGGGTAATTATATGAAGTATTAGATATTGAAAGTTTTTTTTAAATGTTTTTATTATTTTTCCTTTAAAAACAAAAACAGAAACACACACAAAACATGCATTTCCATTTTACAACAGTTTCATATCGATGCTCTTCTAAAGTTCACACTTTTCCCCCTCCCCTTCTTTACATATATTTATATTTGTGGTCCCCTTGTTCCTTATTTATATATATAGTTCCTTACCTGTTATACATATTATTATATCTATATATTATTTTACATCCAAGAAACTTCTTGGATGCGAAGCAAGATGCTTTCAAGGAAAACAACAACAACAAAATGGCCTTTTGGACAAAAACACCTTTGAGACACCAGAGAAGATCTTAAGGTGATGGAAAAAGTTTGGAGATCAGGAACATTCTGATGAAGATGGGAAGGGAAACAGCAATCATTCTTCCTTAACATGGGTTATGGTTTACATTTTTGCACTTCAACGGAATATTTAATTTTGGGCTGAATTGTAGGGAGCCCTGACTATTGTCGTTGAACTTGGATTGAGGAACTTCAAAAGATGGGATGAAGAGATTTTAGAAGAACTGGTTTGGGAGACATTAGAAGAAATGTAGGAAAGGACTATTGAGGTCACAAAGGTTGACTTCCACTTGGCTCAGTGGAGGCATCTAAATTAAAACATCTGAGATGGATGGATGACCAACCTTCTTCTTGTATCCATGGAAAGGATGCTGCTACTACTGCTCTGGTTCATGGGTTGGACCATCAAATTGTTATTATTTTTCCCACTGTACTGATAGAAGAAAATATTTGTAGCTCAGCGTTGAACTGTGTGGCCCTTAGTGCTCTCTGACCTTATTTGTTTTCTTGCAGATGTTTCATGACCCAACTAGGGAACATCATCGGTGCTACAAAGGAGAGGAGGAGGAGGAGGAGGAGGAGGGAGGAGGAGGAGGAGGAGGAGGAGGAGGAGGAGGAGGAGGAGGAAATTGTGGGGTCCTTGGTTCTCTCTGAGCTTAGTTGTTTTCTTGCAGATGTTTCGTGACCCAACTAGGGAACATCATCAGTGCTAACATGATGATGTTAGTTTGTTAATGAAACTTCATGCTAAAAGGGAGAGGAGGAGGAGGAGGAGGAAGAGGAAACTGTGTAATCCTTGGTGCTCTCTGAACTTGATGGTTTTCTTGCAGATGTTTCAGTACCCAGCTAGGCAACATCATCAGTGCTAGCATGATGATGTTAGTTAGTTTGTTAATGAAACTTCTGCAAGAAAACTTCCAAGCTCAGAAAGCACCAAAGACCCCACTGTACTTACCGTGAAGAGGTTTTTCTCAAACACTCCCACGCCTTCCTGTTATTTTTTTCCATTATTCTCTGTCCTAGTTGTGGAAATGAGAAAGAATTGATCTTGAGCTTCTTCTGCGTGACGGTTTTTCCGGTTTTGAAGCTTTCTGTTTTATCTTCCAGCAGACACCTTTCCTCCAGGCTAAACAGACTCAGCTTCTTAAAATGACTGAGGGATGTCCAGAGCGTGTCCAGATTATATGAAACTAGAGAGGATTTTCAGCTTCAACAAACAGGGTTAAAGTTCTGCCTATAAAGAGTGAAAGGAGCATCGGACATCTCAGAGAGCTAAAGAAGCTTCTTGGATGAGAAGCAAAATGTCTTCAAAGAAAAACCAAGAGAGTCCAATTGCCTCTGGGAAAAAAAAAAACTTTGGGACAACCATGATCTGGATGACTGAGAATCTCAATGGACATTTAGCTATGCAGTTTGGAAGAGCTGAAGAAGCTTCTTGGATGAGAAGCGAAACATCTTCAAAGAAAAATCAAGAAAGTCCAGTTACCTCTTTGGAAAAAAAAAAAAATCCTTTGGGACAACCATGACCTGGATGACAGAATCTCCATGGACAAGCATCTGACATGATAACCTCCATCAAGGAGGTGATCCAAGACAAATACAGGTAGTCCTTAACCAGTGATGGGTTGCACCCGGTTCGCACCGGTTCTATAGAACCGGTAGCAGGGATGAAATGCTCCCAGTTCGGACTGGATCGCCTGATCCGGGTAGCGATGGAGGCGGGTGGTTCGGAGAACTGGTAGCAAAAATCCCTGCCCCCCCCCCCCCCGATTGCCCAGCTGAGCCGTGCAATCATCAGAGGCTTTTTTTTTTAATTTTTAAAAGCATTTTTTCAAAGCCTCTGATGATCGCGCGGCTCAGCTGGATCATCAGAGGCTTTTAAAAGCATTTTTTCCTACAACCTCTTCGGCTGAAGAGGTTATAGAAAAAATGTTTTTAAAAGGAAAAAAAGCCTCTGCTGATCAGGCAAGTCAGCTGGGATCGTCAGAGGCTTTAAAAGCATTTTTTTTTAAAGAAAGGAGGTCGCTCTCAGCACAGTACTGTAGCCCGCGGCACAGTGGGATGTCTAGCAACAGTATGGCAGATCCGCGTTCTCAGATACAAGCCTCCAACTACAGAAAACAACCCTACTTTAGAAGATCCTACACCAGATTATATGAATTTGCTAGGGATGCTTTTCAGTATGTGTGGTTTAATGCTAAAATTAAAATGGTGTGCTTGGATTGCTGTCTACTGCTCATTTATCAGTTTTGCCAACTCTAGGAGCTCAGAAGACCCCAAACAGATGATGAGCAGTTTCCTGTTGTCTATTTCTGCTGTAGTGATGTCCTATCTTCAAAATCCTCAGCCCATCTCTCCTCCTTGGTGAAAAAAAAAAATAACACTTCCCTTTAAAACTCATCTTCCCAAGTAGATGGGTTATCCTGTTCAGAGTAGAAGGTTTTCTTATACAACATAAATTTAATTGCACAGGTATACCATTGCAACGTATTGGGAATGTTTACTTTGCTATATCAATAAAGTAATGATTGTTAAATATATATATTAAAAAAAGCATTTTTTTTACAACCTGTTCAGTCCGAAGAGGTTGTAGAAAAAATGGTTTTTAAAAGTTGACTCAGCCTTCCATCCTTTCAAAGGTAGGTGAAATGAGGACCCAGATTGTGGGGGGCAATAAGCTGACTTTGTATAAATATACAAAGCCTGAGGCAGCATTTAACATCCAGCTGCCTGCAATTACTGCTAGTTCAATTCTCACCAGGCTCAAGGTCAACTCAGCCTTCCATCCTTTCTAAGGTGGGTAAAATGAGGACCCGGTTTGTGGGGGCAATAAACTGACTTTGTATAAAATATACAAAAGTATGAAGGCTATTGCTTAATGCACTGTAAGCCGCCCTGAGTCTCCGGAGAAGGGCGGCATATAAATTAAAGCAAAAAAATAATAATAAAAAAATAAAAAAATACAGAGGATGGAATTAAAGATCTCTCTCTCTCTCTCTCTCTCTCTCTCTCTCTCTCTCTCTCTCTCTCTCTCTCTCTCTCTCTCTCCCCCCCCCCCTGTATCATCTATCTGTATCTAATCATCTATTTATTATCTCCCTCCCTCTCTCCCTCTCTTTCTCTTCTATTGCTTCCCCTACCAAATGGCTCTCGTGCTTTTGCAAATGCCGGCTGCATTGTCTCTGATGGAAAGTCACCCTGCGTCATTGAATCCTGACGTGCTCCCTGACAGCAGAAAGTGACATGGGTGTTTGACATCTCAGGTTGCAAGGTTGCCGGGCCTGTAATCACTAGTTAAAATTGAATTTTGTACATTGCTCCCTGCCAACACAGTTCAGCTCCCGATAATTATTTGGATCATATTGCATCTGGATTTTATTTTCTCAGGAGAGAGATGGGGCAGCGGCTGGATGTACACTTCAAATGCTGAGTTCAGCATAGAAGGAAGTGGTGATTCTTCTTCTTCTTCTTCTTCTTCTTCTTCTTCTTCTTCTTCTTCTTCTTCTTCTTCTTCTTCTTCTTCTTCTTCTTCTTCTTCTTCTTTCTTCCTCCTCCTCCTTCTTCTTTCTTCCTCCTCCTCTTCTTCCTCCTTCTCCTCTTCTTCTTCTTTCTTCCCCCTCCCCCCTCCCCTCCCCTTCTTCTTCTTCTTCTTCTTCTTCTTCTTCTTCTTCTTCTTCTTCTTCTTCTTCTTCTTCTTCTTCTTCTTCTTCTTCTTCTTCTTCTTCTTCTTCTTCTTCTTCTTCTTCTTCTTCTTCTTCTTTTAATTTGATTTATATGCCGCCCTTCTCCGGAGACTCAGGGCGGCTTACAATGTGCTCAGCAATAGCCTTCATCCTTTTGTATATTTTTATACAAAGTCAGCTTATTGCCCCCACAAACTGGGTCCTCATTTCACCTACCTTAGAAAGGATGGAAGGCTGAGTCAACCTTGAGCCTTGGAGAGATTCGAACCAGCAGAAATTGCAGGCAGCTGTGTTAATAACAGGGTGCACTAAACCCTTGTACTATCAAGGCTCTTCTTCTTCTTCTTCTTCTTCTTCTTCTTCTTCTTCTTCTTCTTCTTCTTCTTCTTCTTCTTCTTCTTCTTCTTCTTCTTCTTCTTCTTCTTCTTCTTCTTCTTCTTCTTCTTCTTCTTCTTCTTCTTCTTCTTCTTCTTCTTTTAATTTGATTTATATGCCGCCCTTCTCCGGAGACTCAGGGCGGCTTACAATGTGCCTCAGCAATAGCCTTCATCCTTTTGTATATTTTATACAAAGTCAGCTTATTGCCCCCACAAACTGGGTCCTCATTTCACCTACCTTAGAAAGGATGGAAGGCTGAGTCAACCTTGAGCCTTGGAGAGATTCGAACCAGCAGAAATTGCAGGCAGCTGTGTTAATAACAGGGGTGCACTAAACCCTTGTACTATCAAGGCTCTTCTTCTTCTTCTTCTTCTTCTTCTTCTTCTTCTTCTTCTTCTTCTTCTTCTTCTTCTTCTTCTTCTTCTTCTTCTTCTTCTTCTTCTTCTTCTTCTTCTTCTTCCTCCTCCTCCTCCTCCTTGTTCTTCTTTCTTCCTCCTCCTCTTCTTCCTCCTTCTCCTCCTCTTCTTCTTTCTTCCTCCTCCTTTTCTTCCCTCCTCCTCCTCCTCCTCCTCCTCCTCCTCCTCCTCCTCCTCCTCCTCCTCCTCCTCCTCTTCTTCTATTTGGAAATCTTGTTCTGCTTCTTCTTCTGCTGCTGCTGCTTCCTCTCCTTCTTCTGCTTCTTCTGCTTTTGCTTCTTCTACTTCTGCTTTCACTTCTGCTTCTGCTTCCCTTTCTACTCCTTCTTTTCCTTCTCCTCCCCCTCCTCTCCATAAATCCCACTGTGGAAGAAAAGGACTGCAGAGTCCTTGATGCTCTCTGAAACTTGTTTTCTTCTAGACATGTCATTACCCAATCAGGTAACATCATCATCAGTGCCTACTTGGATAATGAAACATCTCCAGGAAAACAAGCTCAAGAGAGCACCAAGGACCCACAGTTCAACCCCAGGCTACAAATATCCTCTTCTATTGCCAAGATTGAACTTCTCAGTTCCAATCCCAAATTGCGTCTCACCAGGGACTGTACACTTTTTGCTCAAGTTCACTAAGCAAAGTTATCATCGCTCTTTTCCCCAAGGCATTTCTGAATGAAGTATCCATTCTATGCAGAGAAAAATGGATCTTTGCTGCTGGCTTGATATATTTCTGGGGCTTAAATAGTATTGACAATGACATTTAAAATACTATATCGCTCGTCCACAGCCAACTTTACCCTGACAATTCTGCCTTAGGAAATTCTTGCAGCTAACTTTGAAAGGGCTGTAAACTTTTTAATCCCCCTTTTGCTTCCCGGGGTACATAAATATAGAAAGAAATGGTGTCTTGATACAGCAGCTTCCTACTCCCTTCTCCGTAAAGCCATTGTTATGACTGATGAATAGGGGAAACCATACAGAAATGTAGAATTCTGACCTTTTTAAAGCATAGATAGATAAATCTGGGTCGCCATTAACAGATGACCTGGAGACAATGCAAATGTCCATGATACTCTTGTTCCCAGTAAGAAAAGGGCAGAGGTACTGATCAGAGGAAGGAACCAAGACAGAGAAGGAGAGGAAGATGAAATATCTTGAAGCCAACATCCCAATGAGTCAATTAATTAAGTTTCCTTTTAAAAGAGGAATATGTTTGGGAGGGAGGGGAGGAAAAGGAAAAGGAAAAGGAAAAGGAAAAGGAAAAGGAAAAGGAAAAGGAAAAGGAAAAGGAAAGAGGATGGATGAGGAAGGCAGGAAGTTAGGAACATAGGAACCAGTGATGGTATTCAGCCGGTTCTACCAGGTTTAGGCGAACTGGTAGCGGCGGCTGTGGGAGGCTCCACCCACCTGCCCGAATGTAATCATGTCCCATTTATCCACATTTTTGATGCTCTGCATATGCGAGGAAACACACTCACATTTGTGAACTGGTAGGGAAAGTAAGTGAATACTACCCTAGTAGGAACATATGGAGGGAAGGAGGGAAGGAGGAAGGAAGGAAGGAAGGAAGGAAGGAAGGAAGGAAGCAAGGAAGGAAGGAAGGAAAGAAGGAAGGAAGGAAGGAAGGAAAGAAGGAAGGAAGGAAGGAAGGAAGGAAGGAAGGAAGGAAGGAAGGAAGGAAGGAAGGAAGGAAGGAAGGGTTTCTTGAGCAGGCCAAAGATTTACCAAACTATATCCTAGGATGGTCAACCAGATGCCCTTAAATGCAAAGGCTATTGCAAGGGCTATCTCCATGTATGCTCTGTCAGAGACAAAATTGTGAGCAACATTTTTCATTTCTAAATGGACCACTGTATGCACATGCTCAAAGATAAACATTAAAAAAAAACCCGAAAGATATACATAATTTTGTGTAAACAGCCCTTTCAATGAGGGCTAAGATGCTGATCTTGTCGATCGAAAGGTTGGCAGTTCAGCGGTTCAAATCCCTAGTGCCGCATAACAGGGTGAGCTCCTGTTATTTGTCCTAGCTTCTGCCAACCTAGCAGTTTGAAAGCACGTAAGAAATGCAAGTAGAAAAATAGGGACCACCTTTGGTGGGAAGGTAACAGTGTTCCGTGCGCCTTTGGTGTTGAGTCATGCCAGCCACATGACCATGGAGACTTCTTCGGACAGCGCTGGCTCTTCGGCTTTGAAATGGAGATGAGCACCGTCCCCATAGAGTTGGGAACGACTAGCACATATGTGAGAGGGGAATCTTTACCTTTATCTAAAGTTGGAAGGGAAGGGTGAACTCTTCTAGTTCACCCTCCTGCTCAAGCAGGAAACCCTATTGTCTCACTTTGAGTCAGGGTTGACACCTATACCATTGTCCAATCTCTTCTTCAAAGCCTCCAGGGATGAAGCACCCACAACTTCTTGAAGGTAAGAAGTTCCACTGATTAATTATTCTAACAATTGGATGATACGGGTGATATCAGTCCTGGGTCAGCAGGTGCCATACTAATCAGGTTCAACTTGGACCAGACAAATTAGACTCTGCCTCTTTGAACAAGTAGGATTCAAGAAGATGAACAAAATGGTTTCTAATGTCTCCCTTGAATAGTTTCCATTCAAGATCTTTGCCCAAATCCATGTGCATGTATTTCATACATGTGTTGTGGCTCCGTTACCTGAGCCTGTGTCATCGGCAGGAGAGGACTCCGAGAGTGAAGAAGAGGAGTTGGCAAGGCCTCCCTCTCCAGGACCCTCCTCTCTGGAAATGCCTTCGGTGTCCGCCGAAGGGCAAGAGATAGGGCCGGGGCCAAGCACATCCATGCAGCCACAGATGGACAGTGATGAGGGTAATGAGTCTTGGCTGGATCCACGCCAGTGTCGCAGAGATAAGCGCGCGCAACAGAAGAAAAGGTGTGCCCGAGATTAGGCTGAGTCACTGGACCACACCCCACAGGGTATAAAAGGGAGCGTGGTGGCCAGTCAAACCTTGTGACGAACAAAGCTGAAAGCTTCCACGCCATTCTGCATTGCCGGAGTTTTGCTATAAGATTTAGCTGGATTATCTCTGGACTTGATTAACTCCGTAATTATTGAGCTGTTTCTTTTGATGTATCAGAAGTGGGGAGAAGTTATCTCTCCTCTTCGTAAATAATAAACTCTTGGCAGGCAGCCACTAGGTTGTTGCCAAGTTCCGTTATCTTAAGGAAAAGGATTTTTCTGGTTGGTTTGGTCTTTAACTCTTGAACGTCTGTTGGTGTATGCGCGTATGGTGCGTGTGGGGACAGAACAACATGTGCACAAAAGCTCTATGGATTATCTTCATTCTGGGCCAGGAAGTCGGAAACCCTCAATTGGAATGAGGTTGGGAGGAGAGAGCAGAGAAAGGAAGAAGTTAGAATATAGAATAATAGAGTTAGAAGGGTGTCGTTTTTCCTTCTCAACTATTGGTCAATCAGAATAGAATGGAAGGGACCTTGGAAGTCTTCTAGTCCAACCCCATGCTCGAGTAGGAGACCATATAACATTCCAGACAAATGGTTGTCCAGTCTCTTTTTGAAAGCCTCCACTGATGGAGCACCCACAACTTCTGGAGGGAGCTATTCCATTAGTTGTGTTCTGACCTAGGCTTCCTGAGTCAGTAAAACACACACAAGTAATCCCAAAAACCTGTTTTATTTTAACAGCTGTGAATTCTGTTCATTCACAGATGAGTCCCAAAGAGTTGTAAAGAGTCCTTCGGGATAAGGTTGATAATCACCCACCTTTATCTCCCTTGACACGCTGCCAAAGGCCTAATTGGCAAAGCCACATGGAGTCCAGCATCAAACAGAGCTTCAGACTTTAAACTGCACAGAATTAATAATGTTACTTCCTGCAAAGGCCCACGTACCTTTGCTCCTCTTTTAAGTCTTATGGGAGGGGGCAATCATCTCCCAGCCTACTCCCGAGTCATCCCTTTTGTTTTAGCTGTTCTTGCCTTCTGGCAGCTCTGCGCATGTGCACACTGGGAACAGGCGCCCCTTCTTCCTCTGCCTCACTGAAGTCCAATTCTGGAGGCTACAGAGGCAGCATGTACCTCCCAGGTGGCCCTTTCTCTGCCTTCAATGCAGAGCCCTCCTCCGAGCCTTCCCCAGACTCCAGGACTGGCCCAGGTTCCTCCCCAGCCTCCTCACTGTCCGACGCAGGCTGCTGGTGGACCACAAGAAATTGATTGCTCTCACCATTAGGAAATTTCTCCTTAGTTCTAGATTGCTTCTCTCCTTGGTTAGTTTCCATCTGTTGTTTCTCATCTTGCCTTCAGGTACTTTGGAGAATAGGTTGATCCTCTCTTCTTTGTGGGAGCCTCTCAAATATTGGAACACTGCTTTCATGTCTCCCCTAGTCCTTCCTTTCATTAGAGTAGACATAGACCATTCCCAATACCCAACTTTGCCAATCCTTGGGTAAAATTTACCGCAATAGATTTCAGTATCATTTCTTCTACCTACCCTTAAGCTTTTTTGAATTCAGGGAAGCTGCAAAAGGAATGCAAAAGGAATGCTTTATTGCATTCACACAATAACTGTGAATAACACCCATCTGTTTAGCTCATGACTATAAGAAAGGAAATCAAGAGAGCTTTGTATCCTTATTATAGTTCAATACTTGAATATTCCGTTGTGTTTGGAAGACATCAAGGCCACCACTTGACCACAAACCTTCCTGCTGCCCGGTCCACTGAAAATTCAATTTGGAATCAAGCTGGAAGGGACCTTGGAGGTCTTCTAGTCCAACCCCTGCTCAAGCAAAAGACCCTATGCCAGTGATGGCTAACCTTTTTGCCATCGCGTGCCAGGAGGGGGGGGTTGTGCGCATACGTGCCCACACCCATAATTCTATGCACCCCGGTGGGACCAGAAGTTGGCAAACAGGCCGTTTCTGCCATCCGGAGGGCCTCCGGGGAGGTGGGGAGTGGGGAAGGCTGTTTTCACCCTCTCCAGACTCCTAGAGAGGTTCTGGAGACTGGGAACAGCAAAAAAATGGGCCTGAAATTGGCAAACCTGCCATTTCTGGCCTCTGGAAAGCCTCCGAGAGAGTGGGGAAGGCTGTTTTTGCCCTCCCCAGACTCCTAGAAAGGCTCTGGAGCCAGGTGAGAGAAAAAAAACAGGCGTTCCCCACCACCCTCCGAGGCCCTCTGGAGGCAGGAAACAACCTGTTTCCCTACTTATGATGGGCCCAGAAGGCCCAAAAATCAGCTGGCTGGTGCGCGCATATGTGCCGGAGCTGAGCTGGTATGCCCACTGATATGGCTATGTGTGCCACCTGTGGCACACGTGCCATAGGTTCACCATCAAGGCCCTATACCTTTTCAGACAAGTAAGCTTTCCAATCTCTTCTTGAAAACCTTCAGCAATGAAGTCAAATTTGGAATCTGCTTGTGCTTACACACATAAACATAGATGCACGCTTTACAGGGTAGAGCTATCGGTCACGGGATGCCTCTAACAATGTATTTGCTGATCCAAATAGGGTTTAATAACTCAGAGTTGAAAAATAACAGAAAATAACCGTCTGATTCTCACCCTTTGGCTTCACCACGTCTGTCTTAAAATATAAAGCAGACAACAGTTAGCCTGACCTGAATCTTCTTTTTCTCATGTTTGGAGGAAGAAAAAAAAACAACCTTTCTTTCTCCAGCCTGTTCCATTTAAGTTCCTTTTGAGTTATTTGCAACTTTGCCATCTCCCATTCACAAAGCGTTGCCATGGTAAATAATTATATCATAGATGAATTGTGCGTGATCCATCTTCCGAGCTGCAGGAACAGACATTGTAAACTGAAAAGTGGGAGAATGAGAGAATGGGGTGAAAAAGGAGGAGGAGGGGGAGGAGGAATAGATATTGGAAGAAACTTTTAGAAGAAGAAGAAAAGAGGAAAAAAAAAAACAGCATACATCCCAATCTTTCAAAATTGCAGAGGAGGCTGTTGAGAAATGATTGCTTCCTTGTTAACATAATTAGCTCCATGAATTATAAATTGGTATTAGAACTTGCTCTTTCTGACAAAAGGAGTA
Source organism: Pituophis catenifer annectens (assembly GCF_029215685.1). Lineage (NCBI taxonomy): Eukaryota > Metazoa > Chordata > Lepidosauria > Squamata > Colubridae > Pituophis > Pituophis catenifer. The sequence goes on along the minus strand of NW_027256882.1, from coordinate 291,890,346 downwards.
ATTATATTTACTCATGCAAAATTAAACAATACCGAGGAAGGGGGTGTGGGGGAAGAATTAATGGAGCCCAAAGCTTCCTTGAAGACAAGCGAAGGGAGAAGAAATTGAAAATAATCCAGATGTTGACCCCATTCAAGGATGCAAAGGGGGGGGGGGGCTCTTTGGATTTGCAAAATGTGAAGTTGGTTAGGAAAGTCCCAAAGGTGCTTTTTTTCAAGAAGCAACTGGACTTTCTGGTTTTTTTTTTTCTTTGAAGTTGTTTTGCTTCATATCCAAGAAGCTTCTTCAGCTCTGGCTGGATGGTGGGGAATGGAAGGATTTATACTCCTTGCAGACAGCTGGTCATTTGCATCCTTTTAGAATATAGAATATAAAATAACAGAGTTAGAAGGGACCTTGGAGGTCTTCTAGTCCAACTCCCTGCCCAGGCAGGAAATCCTACACCACTTCAGACAAAGGGTTATCCAACATCTTCTTAAAAATTTCCAGTGTTGGAGCATTCACAACTTCTGGAGGCAAGTTGTTCCACTGATTCATTGTTCTACCTGTCAGGAAATTTCTCCTTAGTTCTAAGTTGCTTCTCTCCTTGATTAGTTTCCATCCATCACTTCTTGTTCTACCCTCAGGTGCTTTGAAGAATAGTTTAACTCCCTCTTCTTCGGGGCAACCCCTGAGATATTGGAGCACTGCTATCCTGTCTCCCCTAGTCCTTCTTTTCATTGAACTAAACTTACCCAGTTCCTGCAACTGTTCTTCATATGTTTCAGCTTCCCATCTCCTAATCATCTTTGTTGCTCTTCTCTGCACTCTTTCTAGAGTCTCAACATCTTTTTTACATCGTGGTGACCAAAACTGAATGCAATATTCCAAGTGTGGCTTTACCAAGGCATGATAAAGTGGTATGAACACTTCACATGATCTTGATTCTATCCCTCTGTTTATGCAGCCCAGAACTGTGTTGGCTTTTTTGGCAGCTGCTGCACACGGCTGGCTCATATCTAAATGGTTGTCCATTTAGAGAATCACTGAGGCCACCTGGAAGTTTATCTGTGTCCTCAGGGTCACCTGAGTGGTGCAAATGGATCTGGAGCCTTCTTGGAATTGATGAAAGGACTGTGTTGTAGACTGGAGATAGATGATGTTGTATCCCTCCCTTTCTGTTGACAGAGGGCTATTCAATTTGGACATAGATGGCCTCTTCGGCCCCTCTTTCAAACCAGCGATCCTCTCTGTCCAAAATGTGGACTTTGCTGTCTTCAAAAGAGTGGCCTGTGTCTTTTAAATGCAGATGGACTACTGAGTCTAGTCCTGGTGTGTTTGTTTCATACCCCACCATCCAGACAGAGCTTTAAGAAGCTTCTTGGATGAGAAGTGAAACGTCTTCAAAGAAAAACCAGAAAATCCAGTTGCCTCTTGAAAAAAAGCACCTTTGGGACAACCTGGATGATGGAGAATCTCCATAGACATTGGTTAGGAAAGGTGTCCCCGTTGGTTGAAATAACAAAATTAGTTGGATGGTGGCAGGGGTGAAATCCAGCAGGTTCTAACAGGTTCTGGAGAACTGGTAGCTGAAATTTTGAGCAGTTCAGAGAACCGGCAAATACCACCTCTGGCTGGCCCCAGAGTGGGGTGGGAGTGGATATTTTGCAATACCCTTCCCACAGGAGTGGGGAGGGAATGGGGATTATTATTTTTTTTTTATTTTTTTATTTGATTTATATGCCGCCCTTCTCCGGAGACTCAGGGTGGCTTACAATGCGCTAAGCAATAGCCTTCATCCTTTTGTATATTTTTATACAAAGTCAGCTTATTGCCCCCACAAACTGGGTCCTCATTTCACCTACCTTAGAAAGGATGGAAGGCTGAGTCAACCTTGAGCCTGGCGAGATTCGAACCTGCAGTAATTGCAGGCAGCTGGTCTTAATAACAGGGTGCTTTAGACCACTGTACTACCAAGGCTCCAGTATCCTTCCTTCCTTTGCAGTATCCTTCCCCTGCCACGCCCACCAAGCCATGCCCACAGAACCGGTATTAAAAAAATTTGGATTTCACCACTGGATGATGGCTTTATTTTGATCCACATTCTGCCTTCCCTGGAAGGTAACAGCAATAAACACCGGTGGAACTCACTGCCACCAGACCTGGTAATGGTCCCTGTCTTGGTTATCTTTAAAAATGAGGTAAATTCATAAAGGATAACACGATTGAGGGGTATTTGGCTTGAGGGCCAAAGTGTAAAGGAATTTAGAGATGATCCTAAGGACAGAATAACAGAGTTGGAAGGGAGCTGGGAGATTTTCTTGTCCAATTCTCTGCTCAGGCAGGAGACATTCCAGACAAATGGTTGTCTAATCTCTTCTTAAAAACCTCCAGTGTTAGAGCACCCACAACTCCTGGAGGCAAATTGTTCCTCTGGTTAATTGTTCTGTCTGGAAATTTCTCCTTCATTCTAGGTTGCTTCCATTCTTGATTAGTTTCCATCCGTTGCTTCTTATCTTGTCTTCAGGTGCTTTGGACAATAGGTTAACTCCCTCTTTTTTGTGGCAATCCATCAGATATCAGAAGATGGCTATCATATCACCCCTAGTCCTTCCTTTCATTAAACTAGACATACCCAGTTCCTGCAACTGTTCTTCATATGTTTTAGCCTCCAGTCCAGTCATCATCTTTATTGCTCTTCTCTGCACTCTTTCTAGAGTCCCCACACCTTTTTTTTTTTTTAATATTGTGATAACCAAAATTGAATACAATATTCCAAGTGTGGCTCTTATTATAAAATGGTACTAACATGTGGGTTGATTTCTGAACATTTCATTACCAGGGTAGATAACATCTTCAGTGGAGTTTAAGGGATGTTCTGTTTATAAAGGCTCAGGTGTGGGTGTGTTAAGTGAGGGTCTTGTGAAGGTCTTGTGATGAGTCATCTGTGAGTCATCTGTGAGTCTTGTGATGGTTGCTTCTCTCCTTGATTAGTTTCCATCCATTATTATTTCCATTAGATCTGCCTTGGAGAATAGCTTGGCTCCCTCTTCTTTTTGGCAGCCCCTTAGATCTTGGAATACTAATAAAAAAATTTAAAAAATAGAAGTTTTTTAAAAATTTTATTTATATGCCGCCCTTCTCCGGAGACTCAGGGCGGCTTACAATGCGTTAAGCAATAGCCTTCATACTTTTGTATATTTATACAAAGTCAGCTTATTGCCCCCACAATCTGGGTCCTCATTTTACCTACCTTAGAAAGGATGGAAGGCTGAGTCAACCTTGAGCCTTGGAGAGATTCGAACCAGCAGTAAATTGCAGGCAGCTGTGTTAATAACAGGGTGCGTAGACCACTGTACTATCAAGGCTCTTGTTGAGGAGTACCTGTAATTAAAAATGAGATGTATGACAACTTCATTTCACCTTATCCTGCTTGCAAAGTCTACATGGATGAACGATCATACCCAAGGAAGACTGGCCATCAGAATGTTGGAAGAAACCTCCATCTGGGTTCAGTTCCAAGTGGGGAAAAAGACACTGGATTCATGGAAGTTGCTTGGAAAGAAGGTTTAATGATGAACAGGATCACATGCCTTGGAGAACTTGGGCGAAAAAAAGGGAAGAGATGCTGAGAGTCCCTGGGTTTTATACCCTCTCTGGCTTTGAACTTCCTGGGGCACAGGAAGAGTATCCTGATTGGTTGCTGCAGAGGTCATGACTAGCTTTGTAGGTTGCCTGTGTGCTACATTTGGTGGAATCTTGCTGGGTGATGCAATGAAGAGCAATTAAATGGCTCTGTCTGAAGGAGGTAGATCTTTGTTATGTAAAATGAACTGGCTCAGGCCTTAATGGCCCATTAACAAAGCTGGGGGGGGATTTCTGCCTCCCTTTTAGGGGAAATATTCTGCCCTTTTAATATTTCTTAAAATATTTCATTTTTCTAGGAGAGGGGTGGGTGCTAACTTCCTACAAGAGAATCAGAGATAGGTGCACTATAGGGGTGTCATATTAAACACACTTTCCATCCAAAATGATTGTATGACCAGAGAAAGACTTTACAGAAAATATAGGCCTAATTATGCTTGTTCTTCTTGCTGGTTTCCAACTTCTTGCCTTCGTAGAGATTGGGCAGAGTCGAGGGTGATTCATAAATATTGTAAATAAAAATAGAAGCCTTGCCCGGTTCTTAATTGCATCGGTTACTCCTCGCCAACTATAACTACTTTTTCTAGCTTACTTTGCAAACTTTTAAAAAGGATGCAAAGATGGCCTTCCTACAGGTTCAAGAGATGTCTAAAGTGAATTTCAGAACAGAATAACAGTTGGAAGGGACCTTGGAGGTCTTCTAGTCCAACCTCCTGGTCAGGCAGGAGACCCCATACCCGTGATGGCGAATCTATGGTACGTGTGCCACAGGTGGCACACGGAGCCATATCAGTGGGCATGCGAGCGTTGCCCTAGCTCAGCTCCGGCGTGCGCATCTGATTTTCAGGCCTTCCGGACCCATTGGAAGTCGGCAAATGGGCCATTTACGGCCTCCAGAGGGCCTGTTGAGGGTGTGGGGAAGGCCCATTTTCACCCTCCCCAGGTTCCCAGAAAGCCTCTGGAGCCGGAGAGGACGAAAAACAGGACTTCCGGTGAGACCGGAAGTCAGCAAACGGGCCTTTAGGGAGACTGGAAATCAGCAAACGGGCCTTTCTTGGAGCCTGGGGAGGACGAAAAACAAGCCTACAGGGCCTACCATGCCATCCCATGCCAAAAGCGGGAACGTGGGGGAGGGGGTCACTCGTGGATGCGTGGGGGGTGGGGCACATTGAATTATGGGTATGAGCACACAGGCACATGACCCACCCACGCTCCCCACGCTTTTGGCACACAATGGCAAAAAGATTAGCCATCACTGCCCTATACCATTTTGGACAAATGGTTGTCCAATCGCTTCTTAAAAACTTCCAGTGTTGGAGCACCCACAGCTTCTGGAGGCAAGCTGTTCCACTGGTTATCTTTTTCTCTCCTTGTTGTGTCTCAGTAGTCATGTTTATAGAATAGAATAACAGAGTTGGAAGGGACCTTGGAGGTCTTCCAGTCCAACCCCCTGCTTAGGCACGAAACCCTACACTACTTCAGACAAATGGTTATCCAATCTCTTCTTAAAAACTTCCAGTGTTGGAGCATTTACAACTTTTGCAGTCAAGTTGTTCCACTGATGAATTGTCCTGTCAGGAAATTTCTCCTTAGTTCTAGGTTGCTTCTCTCCCAGATTAGTTTCCACCCATTGCTTCTTGTCCTGCCCTCAGGTTCTTTGGAGAATGGCTTGACTCCCTCTTCTTTGTGGCAGCCCCTGAGATAGAATGGAATGGAATGGAATGGAATGGAATAGAATAGAATAGAATAGAATAGAATAGAATAGAATAGAATAGAATAGAATAGAATAGAATAGAATAATTTTATTGGCCAAGTGTGATTGAACACACAAGGAATTTGTCTTGGTGCATATGCTCTCAGTGTACATAAAAGAAAAGATATTGGAAGACTGCTATCATGTCTCCCCTAGTCCTTCTTTTCATTAAACTAGCCATGCCCAGTTCCTGCAATCGTTCTTCTTATGTTTTAGCCTCCAGTCGCCTAATCATCTTTGTTGCTCTTTTCTGCACTCTTTCTAGAGACTCCACATCTTTTTTTTTACATCTTAAGCACACCATTTTTTTAATCCCTACACTAAATTTGAGCTCTTTCTCCCTCTATTTATTATTTTATTTTATTTTATTTTATTTTATTTTATTTTCATTTATTTATATGCCACCCTTCTCCCAAAGGACTCAGGGCGGCGAACACAATTTAAAAACATACAATAATAAAAATCCTAATTAAAAACCAATTAAAACAGGATAAATAAATAATACACCCCAAGAATCAGACTCAGCCCAGTTGTTGAAACAGCCAAGTTGTCAAGTTTCCAAAAGATGCCCTAATTAATTCATGAGCCATGATCAAAACTTCAAAGGAAATATATTCATTTATTAGGAGCACCCTTCCGGCAATACTGGGATGCAGTTAGGACTGATCCTATGTAGATTTACATTCCCCTATGACCCTGTCTCTCCCCTCCTCTCTGACCATGTCATAAATCACATTCTCCAATTAACCACTTTGGCTGGCTGTGAAACCTAACACCCTCCTTCTGATTGCGGTCAGAAAGAATGTATGGAATTCACTTCAGTTCTCCCTCCCTCCTGCTCATGGCAACTTGAAAGCTTTGCAAGTTGACACAAGTCTTTAGGCCTCGACGGAAGGAGCGGAGATCAGGGGCCGTCCGGAGCTCGGTGGGTAACTCATTCCAGAGGGCAGGAGCGCCCACAAAGAACGCTCTACCCCTGGATGTTGCCAGCCAACATTGTCTGGTCGACAGTACCCTGAGGAGGGCAGCCCTGTGAGAGCAAACAGGATGGTGGGAGGTGGGTAGGAGATGGTCCTGCAAATACCCCGGACCTAAGCCATGTAGGGCTCTACCCACTAAAATAAAAGTTAATATTATATGTGTGTGTGTGACTTCTCTACTTCCTCCCACCTTTATCGCTTTTTTTTAAAATTTGATTTATATTTTTCCCTTCTCCGGAGACTCAGGGCGGCTTACAGTGCGTTAAGCAATAGCCTTCATACTTTTGTATATTTTATACAAAGTCAGCTTATTGCCCCCACAACTGGGTCCTCAATTTACCTACCTTAGACAGGATGGAAGGCTGAGTCAACCTTGAGCCTGGCGAGATTCGAACCTGCAGTAATTGCAGGCAGCTGGTCTTAATAACAGGGTGCTTTAAACCACTGTACTACCAAGGCTCCTATTTTAATGCTACTCAGGAACACAACACATCTTAAACACCCACCAAGGGGTTAAACCATACAACACCAGGCAGATATGTCCATTTTGAAATAAAATAGATACGAAACCCGCACTCTCGATTCTGTTTGGAATGAGATGAATCATTAAGTCCTCTCTAAAATTATCATCTAATCAGGACAGCTATTTCAAGGCTCAGATTAAAAAAAACAACAACTGTTTTTAAGCCTGTTGATTGGGGTGGTTTGCTTGATGGAGATACTTATGAGCCAATTTTCTATGTACAAAACCGCCATTTTCGAAATCTCCAGCTGATTCAGAATGAATGGGGCACAACTGCAGTAGTATCAGAATAGAACTGGAAGGGGCCTTGGAGGTCTTCCAGTCCAACCCCCTGCTCAAGCAGGAGACCCTATACCATTTCAGACAAAGAGCTCTCCAGATTCTTCTTGAAAACCTCCAAAAATGGAGCATTCACAACTTCTGGAGGCAAGTTGTTCCACTGATTAATTGTTCTCATTGTCAGGAAATTTCTCCTTAGTTCTAAGTTGCTTCTCTCCTTGATGAGTTTCCACCCATTGCTTCTTGTCCTGCCCTCAGGTGCTTTGGAGAATAGCTTGACTCCCGCTTCTTTCTGGCAACCCCTGAGATATTGGAAGACTGCTATCGTGTCATCCCTAGTCCTTCTTTTCATTAGACTGGACATACCCAGTTCCTGCAACTATTCTTTATAAACGTTAGCTTCCAGGAGAGTCCATCACTTTTCTATGGGAGAAAAATTAAATGTTCTTTGAGATTTTTCTCAGAAGAATGTAGTTTGGAAAATGGAAGGGTGTTCCCAGAAAATGTCCAGGAATTGGGGGTGGGTGGGATGGACACATTTCCACCATTGCCAAGAAAATTACATGGATGGCTCCGTGAGGTCATCAGGTCTGACCTTGTTTTGATGGAGTCTTTAGGTAGGTAGGCAGGCAGGCAGGCAGGCAGATAGATGAGAGAGATGATAGATAGATACATAGATAGATATAGATAGATAGATAGATAGATAGATAGATAGATAGATAGATAGGTAGGTAGGTAGGCAGACAGGCAGGCAGATAGATGAGAGAGATGATAGATAGATACATAGATATAGATAGATAGATAGATAGATAGATAGATAGATAGATAGATAGATAGATAGATAGATAGGCAGGCAGGCAGGCAGGCAGGCAGATGAGAGAAATGATAGATAGATAGATAGATAGATAGATAGATAGATAGATAGATAGATAGATAGATAGATAGGCAGGCAGAATAGCAGAATGGCAAACAGACAGGTAGGCAGGCAGAAAGGCAGACAGATAGATGGATCTTATTTTGAGAGAGAGCTGTGGATAGAGAGAGATCTATAGGATACCACCCATCTCCTGTTTACAACATAGTCCTTTCAGCAGTTCCATGACGGTTCCACACCCATTTTGCACTATTCAGCTGACTCTGAGGGCCCAGATAAACCATCCAAGTGGCCTCAGTGACTCTCAGTAAGAGCGCTAACAACCAGATGACTGCAAGGAATATAAATCCCCACCATTCCCCACCATTCAGTCAGAACTGAAGAAGCTTGTTGGATGAGAAATGAAGCATATGAAGAACGGTTGCAGGAACTGGGCATGGCTAGTCTAGTGAAGAGAAGGACCAGGGGAGACATGATAGCTTCCAATCACTTCCAATATTTGAGGGGCTGCCACAGAGAGGAGGGGGTCAAGCTATTTTCCAAAGCACCTGAAGGCCAGACAAAGAATAATGGATGGAAACTGACCAAGGAGAGATTTAACTTGGAAATAAGGAGAAACTTCCTAACAATGAGAACAATTAACCAGTGGAACAGAAGCTGCCTTCAGAAGTGGTGGGAGCTTCATCATTGGAGGCTTTCAAGAAGAGACTGGACTGCCATTTGTCAGAAATGGTGTAGGGTCTCCGGCTTGGGTGGGGGGGGCTGGACTAAATGACCTACAAGGTCCCTTCCAACTCTGTTAATCTTTAAACTTCAAGGAAAACAAAACAAAAAGTCCAGCTTCTTCTTTAAAAAGCACCTTTGGGTGACCTGGATGATGGAGAATCTCCAGAGACATTGAGTTGGAAGGAATTGCTATCCAACTGCAGGGCACAAGAAAGAAGGAGAAGCACCAGGAAGGCCAGGAGCCTTTGATGATCAATTTCTGGTGGGGTTTTCCCCTCACCCCCGTTTCCAATGGACAGCAAACAACAGCACCGCAGGAAAGCAAATGTATTCCATCGCGAAGGGAGGAATATCTTTCCAAACTAAATGTCTTGCAAGCTCATAAAGACGAAGGCCATTGGCCAGAAGCACAGCGGTCTCCCACTGCCTCGCGAGCCCTCCGCTGCTTTAGGATAATCACTCAAAGACCCCCCTAAATCCAGTCGGAATTTAAATGAGCTCGGCAGTTTTCTTTCGCAAAGATTCCATTAGGAAAGGAAGGCGGCAGGCTGGGAGAAGGAGAAGAAGGAGGAGGGGGAAAAAAAAAGGGAAGGGGGAAAGAAAAAAAAGAAAGAAATATCAGATGATTAGCCCATTAAACAGAGCACGGGAAGGTCGAGGGAAGGGGGAGCCCACCAGTAGGATAGCAATGGGCTTTAATATTTTTCAATTAAGATGTAGTGGCACCAATAAAAGCAGCTTACATTTCCATTTTACGGGCACCTATGGAGAGCATTAGGATAGAAATGACTGGGAGCAAGGTAATCATTTCAGAAATATACCGCGGCAAAAGACAGTAAACAGGGCTGCGACTTAGTGGGGAAGAGGACGGGGTGAAAAGGGGAAAGTGGTTCCCCAGGCTGGCTGGATCCTGGGGTGCTGATTGGAAATTCATGGGCTTTGCTCATTAGCTCTTCTTTCTTCCTTGCTTTGGCCTTTCCTCTTCCTCTTTCTTTCTTTCTTTCTTTCTTTCTTTCTTTCTTTCTTTCTTTCTTTCTTTCTTTCTCTTTCCTCCCTCTTTCTTTCTTTCTCTTTCTTCCCTCTTTCTTTTTCTTTCTTTCCTTCTTTCTTTCTCTTTCTCTCCTTCTTTTTTCTCTTTCTACCTTCCCTCCCTCCATCTTTTTCTTTCTTTTTTCTTTCTTTCTTACTCTCTCTCTTTCTTTCCTTCCTTCCTTCTTTCTTTCTCTCTTTCTCTCCCTCTCTTTCTTTCCTTTCTTCCTTCCTTCCTTCCTTCTTTCTCTTTCTTTCCTCCCTTTCTTCCTTTCCTTCCTTCCTTCCTTTCTCTCTCTCTACCTTCCCTCCCTCCATCTTTTTCTTTCTTTCTTTTTTCTTTCTTTCTTACCCTCTTTCTCTCTTCCTTTCCTTCCTTCCTTTCTTTCTCTTTCCTTCCTCTTTTTTCTTTCTTTCTCTCCCTCTTTTTCCTTCCTTCCTTCTTTCTTTTTCTTCCTTCCTTCCTTCCTTCCTTTCTTTCTCTCTCTCTTTCTTTCCTTTCTTTCTCTACCTTCCCTCCCTCCCTCCCTCCTTCTCCTTTCTTTTTTCTCTTTCTTTCTTTCTTTCTTTCTTTCTTTCTTTCTTTCTTTTTTTCTTTCTTTTCTTTAACTCCCTCCCCCTTTCCTCCTCCTCCTCCTCCTCCTCCTCCTCCTCCTCCTCCTCCTCCTCCTCCTCCTCCTCCTCCTCCTCCTTTTCCTCCAGAAAATATACTCCTAATCCATAGGAATATGTCTCAACAGCCTGATTGATTCACATGGTATATTCAGGGTGTTTAAAAAAAAACCCTGTTCAAGCAGGAGACGTATACCATTTCAGACAAATGACTGTCTAGTCTCTGTCCAGTAAAGCCACACCTCGAAAATTGCATCCAGTTTTGGCCACCACGTTTCAAAAAAAAAGTTATTGAGACTTTGGAAAAAGTGCAAAGAAGAATGATTAAAGGCCTGGAGATTAAAATATATGAAGAACGGTTGCAGGAACTGGGTATACCTAGTTTAATGAAAAGAAGGACTAGGGGAGACATGATAGCAGTGTTCCAATATCTCAGGGGCTGCCACAAAGAGGAGGGAGTCCATCTATTTTCCAAAGCACCTGAGGGCAGGACAAGAAACAATGGGTGGAAACTAATCAAAGAGAGAAGCAATTTAGAACTTTCCTGATGCCAAGAACAATTAATAAGTGGAACAACTTGCCTGCAGAAGTTGTGAATGCTCCCACACTGGAAATTTTTAAGAAGATATTGGATAACCATTTGTCTGAAGTGGTGTAGGATTTCATTCCTAAGCAGGGGGTTGGACTAGAGGACCTCCAGGGTGTCTTCTAGCTCTATTCTGATTCTGATTCTTCTTGAAAACCTCCAGTGATAGAACATCCACAGCTTCTGAAGGCAAACTGTTCCACTGCTTAATTGTTCTCACAGTTAGGAAATTTCTCCTAAGTTCCAGATTGGCTCTTTCCTTTATTTGTTTCCATCCATTGCTTCCTGTCTTGCCTTCGGATGCTTTGGAGAATAGATCAACCTTGAGGGACTGTCTTCTCTGTGGCAGGCCCTCAAATACTGGAAGTATTTGCCATCATATCACTTCTAGTCCTTCTTTTGTTAGACTAGACATACCTAGTTTCCTCATTCGTTCATAATATGGTTCAATCTCCAGATCCATATCTAATCTAGTTTAGTCTAAGATAAAGGTAAAGGTTCCCCTCGCACATATGTGCTAGTCGTTCCCGACTCTAGGGGGCGGTGCTCATCTCCGTTTCTAAGCCGAAGAGCCAGCACTGTCCAAAGACATCTCCGTGGTCATGTAGCCAGCATGACTAAATGCCAAAGGCGCATGGAATGCTGTTACCTTCCCACCAAAGGTGGTCTCCATTTTTCTACTTGCATTTTTAACATGCTTTCGAACTGCTAGGTTAGCAGAAGCTGGAAGAAGTAACAGGAGCTCACCCCATTACGCGGCACTTAGGGATTCGAACCGCTGAACTGCCGACCTTTCGATCGACAAGCTCAGCCATTGAGCCACCGCGTCTCTATTTTTAGTCTAGCCTGATGCTATTAAAAGTGGAAAAATAAAGACATCCTGATGTTCTAGCTTGCTTCTCATTGCTTTAGGGAAGATGCAGTGGTGGGATTCGGCCGGTTCGCACCACTTCGGGAGAACCGGTTGTTAACTTTCTGAGCAGTTTGGTAAACTGGTTGTTGGAAGAAATCATTAGGGCAGAGAACCGGTTGTTAAATTACTTGAATCCCACCACTGGGAAGATGTCTTTATAAAGTTGTTTTCTTCCAGCCTTCCAGCCTTCCGAGGTGGGTAAAATGAGGACCCAGGTTGTGGTGTGCAATATGCTGACTCCGTAAAACCGCTCAGAGAAGGCTGTAAAAGCACTACAAAGCAGTATATAAGTCTAAGTGCTATTGCTATTTCTTGGTCACAGTGTGTTGTGACCTAGGCCCAAGTAGTTATTACCAGACACAATCAGTCCTAAACAAACATATTTTATTATTTATTTATTTATTTATTTATTTATTTATTTATTTATTTATTTATTTATCAAATTTCTATACCGCCCTACTCCCGAAGGACTCAGGGCGGTGAACAGCCAAGATAAAATACAGATAATACAAATATTTAAAAAATCCCTTAAAATTATTAAATATTTTGGCCGAAACAGATTAAAACACCCAATTTATAAAATCACAAATTAAAAAATTTAACAAATTTAAAAGATGGGAGTTAGGCCAGGCCAGCTTGCTGAAATAGAAAAGTTTTGAGAGCACGGCGAAACGTGCGCAGGTCCGGGATCTTCCGTATCTCTGGGGGGAGCTCGTTCAGATTAGAACAGCTGAGAATTACTTCATTCTCAGCTTTGTCCAAATTAATTCCAAAACAAGTCCTTCAGAAAAAGTCCTTCGGCCTTATCACAAACCTTTGTCTTCTTTGGCACCCTGCCAAAGGGTGGGGCAAAGCCTCACAAAGTTCAGAAACAAGAGACAAGAAACAAATGTAGCAACGTTGCTTTCCTACAAAGAGCCCAAGAGCCTTTGCTGCTCTTTTAAGCCTTATGGGAGGGGCCAATCATCTCCTGGCCTTACTCCCGAGTCGTCCTTTTTGCTTTAGCTGCTCTTGCCTTCTGGCAGCTCTTCTCATGCGTGCACTAGGAACAGGCTCCTCCTGTTTCTCTGCCTCTCTGCTGTCCGCCTCTGGAGGCTCCAGAGTCCGCACATCACTCCCAGATGGCCCTGGCGCAGTGGTGAAATCTAAAATTTGTTACTACCGGTTCTGTGGCTGTGGCTTGGTGGGGAGGGTAATGTGACTGGGTGGCCGTGGCCAATTTTTTTTTTTTTACTTTTAAAACCATTTTTTCTACAACCTTCGGCGAAGAGGTTGTTAAAAAATGCTTTCAAAAGGCTCTGACGATCCCAGCTGAGTTGCCTGCTGATCAGGCAACTCAGCTGGGATCGTCAGAGGCATTTAAAAGAAAAATAGGGGGGTTTTTTTCTTTTAAAAGCCTTTGACGATCCCAGCTGAGCCATGCCATCATCAGAGGCTTTTTTTTTAACTTTTAAAAGCATTTTTTCCACCGAAGAGGTTGTAGAAAAAATGCTTTTAAAAGTTAAAAAAAAAGCCTCTGATGATTGTGCGGCTCAGCTGGGCATGGAGGGGTGGGGGCAGGGATTTTTGCTACCGGTTCTCTGAACCACCCGCCTCTATCGTTACCCGGATCGGGTGATCCGGTCCAAACCGGAAGCATTTCACCCCTGCCCTGGCCCCATCTCTGCCTCCAACACAGAGTCCTCATCCGGGCCTTCCCCTGACTCCAGGACTGGCCCATTGTCCTCCCCAGTCTCCTCACTGTCCGACTCCACTGCCAGCTCTATAGACTGCTGGTGGACCACAACACAGTGAAGAAATATTTTTCTGTTGCTTCCTTCTGAGATTTTTGGGTTTTTGAATCTTAAAGTCTAACCTACAGCCTTGGGATTTGCCAAGGGCCTCTCATCCAAGTATTAAATCGTTCCAATCCTGTTTTTCTATTTTGGAGCTCCACTCTGTCTTTTGGGAGAATATCACTGTAATGTGATAATGAATTAAGCCGAGTATTAACTCTCGGGCCAAGGTTTCTGATCTGTAATATGCAAATGTTGTGGTTTGGAAACGGTCACCTGGGAGGGAGAGAAAGACTTAAGTCACCCCCTCGGTTCATGCTCGCATCACAGCCATTAGCAGAATGTTAATGTCTTTGGTCAAGAAGGAAGAGGTCTGAAGCTCAGAGTCGCCGTGTCAAAATCATTTACTAATCAAGGATACAATTCAGAAGGAAGCTTTGGGCATAATTACTCAGGGACCTATGCCCCGTATCAATATAGGGAATGAAAAAAAAAAGGGTCATTAATCAGAATGATAATCAGTCAATGATGCACTAATGACTATTTCCCTCGACTTGGTTACAACACCTCATGTCCAAGAAAAGATCCAGGTAGGAACCTAAATTTTCTTTTGTTTTGTTTTTTTGCACAGATTAGATCTTGAAAAATGAGGTGATGAGTCAGAGTTGACAGTTGGTTCCCATTTGATTGCCCCGTACTGAAAGGATAGAGAATTAATAAAGGGATAGTAAATCTTGATATACTTACCATGTCTAGGTGGTCAGGAGGGAACAACTCTCTCAAGAAAAGTTTGTCAATTGTACGATAGCAATAGCAACAGTGCTGAGACTTATATACCACTTCACAGTGCTTTATAGCTCTCTCTAAGTGGTCAGCATCTCCAGGTGGCCTCAATGACTCTCTCAAACAATGCAAATGACCAGCTGTCTGCCAGAATATAAATCCTTCCATTCCCCACCATCCAGTCAAGGGCTGAAGAAGCTTCTTGGATGAGAAGCAAAATGTCTTCAAATGAAAAGAAGGAGCAGGGGAGACATGATAGCAGTGTTGCAATATCTCAGGGGCTGCCACAAAGAAGAGGGAGTCAAGCTATTCTCCAAAGCACCTCAAGATAGGACAAGAAGCAATGGGTGGAAACTAATCAAGGAGAAAAGCAACTTAAAACTAAGGAGAAATTTCCTGACAGTGAGAACAATTCACCAGTGGAACAACTTGCCTCTAGAAGTTGTAAATGCTCCAACACCAGAAGTTTTGAAGAAGATGTTGGCCACCAGGGCCTGGTGGCTCAGCAGACTGATAGCATTGTGATTAACACCAGCTGTCTGCAATTACTGTAAGTTTGAATCTCACCAGGCTCAAGGTTGACTCATCCTTCCATCCTTTCTAAGGTAGGTAAATTGAGGAGCCAGTGTGTGGGGGCAATAAGCTGACTTTGTATAAATATACAAAAGTATGAAGGCTATTGCTTAACGCATTGTCAGCCGCCCTGAGTCTCTGGAGAAGGGCGGCATATAAATCAAATTTAAAAAAAAAAACACCATTTGTCTGAAGTTGTGTAGGGACCTCCAAGGTCCCTTCCAATTCTGTTATTCTAAGTTGCGAAAAAATTCTATCGCCAGAGATTTAGATCCCAGGAAGGAAGTCTGTGAAGATTCTCCATCATTCATGTTAAGGATATTGTTGTTGTGTTACCAACCAGCAGAGTGTAGAGCACAGAGAAACGTTGCTGAGAGCAATGAATAAGAGATGTGCAAACTGGTTTATCAAAAGTTTACTTTATAAGGAAAAAACAATCTCATAGTCTTTAAATCAATCCAAGTCTTTGCCAGTTAAATCAGTCCAGTGATACAGATATCTTCTTATCACACATACAGTAGTTGGTTAGAATAACAAACTCACTCTGGTTCACAAACCACGATGGTAGCAGATCCAACCAACAATGATAGCACAATGATAGCAACTCCTCACACAATGGTAGCTTATCATCAAGTGAATACTTTACAATACCTTTCTTAAATACGTTTACAACCAGTGATTATCTAATTACAGCATGACTCAGCATAATGAATCAGCAGGAAAACTTTAAAATCACACAATACATATTCATATTAAAGTCACACAACACATATATTGCGTGGACAACTTGTTAGGTTCAAACCATATCCTAACAATTCAGATCATGGATGCCCCAAAGGTCCTTTTTTCCAAAAGTCAACGGGACTGTCTTGAGGGTGGCTGCTATTTTTGTTTTTCCTTTGAAAATGTTTCATTTCTCATCCAAGAAACTTCTTCAGGAGTGAAGAAGCTTCTTGGATGAGAAGCAAAACATTTTCAAAGAAAAAAAAAAACCCAAGAAAGTCCAGTTGCCTTTTGGAAAAAACACTTTGGGGATCCCAGAAAGTAATATCTTTCATTTCTTTTGTATTGCTCGGATCAGAGTTCAAACACCACATTTTAGGGAAGGGTTTTTGGAACTTAAAAGGTCCTTAAAAGGACCGTGGGGTTGTGTGTGAAGCCAGGAGATCCTCGTGGATGTCTGGCTACCAGTCCGTCTGTTACTCATTTAGCACCACCCAAGAGGCACGTGTGACTTAAGGATTGCCTCGGACGCGAGTAACTTTGCCTCCAAAGTTACTACTTTTATACTCAGTCCTAGTAGTATACCTCCAGGATTTAGCCTACCCCGACACATATGGGTGACATATAACAGAATTAGAACAACTCATGGTGTGTGTGCTGACTCCCTGTATAAATGGGGAAAGACACCTTCAGCACAATGTGATTGCGGGGCCCCTTGACAGACTATCCAGCATATTTATTTATTTATTTATTTATTTATTTATTTATTTATTTATTTATTATATTTCTATACCGCCTTTCTCCCGTAGGACTCAAGACGGTGTACAGTCAAGAAAAATATAGACACACAAACATCATAAAATTGCTAATTAAAATTATTACTTAGTTTGGTCAATTAAATAAAACCCAGAATTAGATAACATTTAAAAAAATGTTTAAAATATAGTGAGGGAATGCCCTAACAGAAGGTATCCAGGAGATTCTAGGGACTTCCTCTGCATAACAACAGCAGCTACTGACTGGATCTCCAAACTTGACATTACACCTTGAAATGTTATTTCTGTTTTCCTTTTAGGTTTTCTTACTGCTTTTTTATTGTTTTAATTGTTTTTAACCTGTAAAAATGAAGTGTTTTAATATTGTGTGTGACCAACCATATGCTAAATAAATAAATAAATAGGGAAGGGTTTTGATATCCTGGTACAGTTCAGAGAAAAACAGTGGAGATCTTAAAACTAAGTCCTGTGAGGAGAGTTGAAAAGTGTGGCCATGTATAGCCTAGAGAAGAAAAAAGAATCAAGATAGCTAACTATTTATGGAGATTCTCAGTTATCCAGGTCATGGTTGTTCCGAAGGTGCTTTTCAAGAGACAACTGGACTTTCTTGGGTTTTTTTTTTTTTCCTTGAAAACTGAAGAAGAGAACTAAAGAAGCACCTTCGATAAGAAGCAAAACATTTTCAAGGGAAAAAACAACACCCAAGAAAACCCAGTTTGTTTTTTGAAAAGTACCGTTGGGATATTCTTGATAGCATTCTGAAAGGAAGAATGTCAGGCCTAGAAGCCTTTTTTCCCGTTGGATCTTAAGGCCTGTCACATTTAGTGCTATGGGAAACTGGGAGGGAGAATTGTATGGAGCAAGGGTGATAGATGAAGATAAAGATTCCCCTCGTACATATGTGCTAGTTGTTCCCGACTCTAGGGGGCGGTGCTCATCTCAGTTTCAAAGCCGAAGAGCCAGCGTTGTCCGAAGACATCGCTGTGGTCATGTGGCCAGCATGATTTAATGCCAAAGGCGCACGAAATGCTGTTACCTTCCCACCAAAGGTGGTCCCTATTTTTCTATTTGCATTTTTTACTTGCTTTTGAACTGCTAGGTTGGCAGAAACTGGGACAAGTAACGGGAGCTCACCCCATTACACGGCACTAGGGATTTGAACCGCTGAACTGTTGACCTTTCAATCGACAAGCTCAGTGTCCCCACCGCTCATTGATATACTGTATAGTCATAATAACATTCCTTTCCCAGAGAGTCAAGGACATCTTGCTTTGCACCTGGAGGGCTGGAACTGGGAGGCATCTCCAATTGGGATGATGCTTTGATTGGACATGTGGGTGCTGGGCAGGGACGTGGACTTTCCTTTGGGTGGAGAAAACCTGGAAACTTTCAGATTCGGGTTTTCCCAGATGTGCCAATATCACATCTCTAATAAAATGGAACTTTGAGGAACTCCAAGACTTGGAGTCTTCTTTCATTGGGGGTGTTACTTGGAACCCTGAAAAAGAATGGCCTTGTATGTCCACTTTTGCTTCAGAATCATGGGTTTATGTTACTGGAAGCAAATTCTGATTGAACATTAGAGAAGAGAAGGGGGGAAAAAAACTCATTATAAGAGATCAACAGTGGAACCAATGACTTGGAGATGTGGTGGGCTCCCTTCACTGGTTGTGTTGAAGTAAAATTTCAATTTTACTACAGCCAGGCTGCTTTCAATCAGTTTCTGGGAACGAGCAAAGGTGGGTGGAATTAAGATGGCCTCAATGATCCATTTCTACTTCTAGGAGTCTGTGAGTTTATTCTCCTTGGAACATTAATCATGATTAGTTTTATATTTATGCCGGTCTTATGCCTAAAGATCACCGCTACTCAGTGATTCAGCTTTTCAATCGGAGAGCGAGATTCCTTTTTATAATTGTGATTCAGAATTGCATTTCAGTGTAATTATGGTTCATGCATGATTGTGAACTGATAGAAGTCTTCCCATCTTAGAGTGGGGCTGTAAATGGAGATAGGGTATGACTAGAAATACCAATCTCTCTTTTTGGCCTAACAAATACAAATATAAGCAGTCCTTGAGTTACGACCACAGTTGAGCCCAAACTTTATGTCGCTAATAGCAAGAGCACTTAGGTTTATGTACTACTTCACAGTGCTTTACAGCCCTCTTTAAGCAGTTTACAGAGTCAGAACATTGCCGCCAAAAATCTGGGTCCTCATTTTACTGACCTTGGAAGAATGGAAAGCCGAGTCAACTTTCAGCTGGTCAGGATCGAACTGCTAGCAGTCGGCAGAGTTAGCCTGAAATACTGCATTCTAACCACTGCACCACCCTGTCTGTCTGTCTATCTGTCTGTCTGCCTATCTACTGCTATAGAAATAGCACTTAGACTTATATCCCTCTTCATAGTGCTTTACAGGCCTATGAAGAGTCAGTTTTACAGAGTCAGCCTCTTGCCCCAACAAACTTGGTCCTCATTTTACTGACTTTGGAAGGATGAGTCAACCTGCAGCTGGTCAGGATCGAACTGCTAACAGTCGGCAGAGTTATCCTGCAATACTGCATTCTAACAACAGCACCACCCTGACTGTCTGTCTGTCTATTGCAATAGCAATAGCGCTTAGACTTATATACCGCTTCACAGTGCTTTACAACTCTCTCTAAGTGGGTTTGCAGAGTCAGCCTCTTGCCCCCAACAATCTGGATCCTCATTTTACCCACCTTGGAAGGATGGAAGGCTGAGTCAACCTACAAGGAGGAGGAGGAGGAGGAGGAAGAGGAGGAGGAGGAGGAGGAGGAGGAGGAGGAGGAGGAGGAGGAGGAGGAGGAGGAGAGAAAGAGGAGGAGGAGAATAATAGCAATAATACTTAGACTTATATACCACTTCACAGTGCTTTACAGCCCACTCTAAGCAGTTTGAGCTACGACCACACTTGAGCCCAAACTTTATGTCGCTAATAGCAAGAGCACTTAGGTTTATGTACTACTTCACAGTACTTTACAGCCCTCTTTAAGCAGTTTACAGAATCAGCACATTGCCCCCCAAAATCTGGGTCCTCATTTTACTGACCTTGGAAGGATGGAAGGCCGAGTCAACCTTCAGCCAGTCAGGATCAAACTGCTAGCAGTCGGTAGAGTTAGCCTGCAATACTGCATTCTAACCACAGCACTACCCTGACTGTCTGTCTGTCTGTCTATCGCAATAGCAATAGCGCTTAGACTTATATACCGCTTCACAGTGCTTTACGGCCCTCTCTAAGCAGTTTCCCAGAGTCAGCCTCTTGCCCTCAACAATTTGGGTAAAAATAAAACTTAAGCTGTACATCTAATTTCCTGCAACCGGTTTCCTAATTGTGAACCTTTGATATAGGAGGAAGGGTAGCTAGTTTGCTTCTCCCTATTTGTCAGTCTCTTAAATACCTGGTAGGACAAAGTTAGCTAATTGTGAATTAGCATCTCTGAATTGCTCACCTATTTAAAGATGTTGACTAGACACCAATTTGCTCATCCTAACAAGGGTGATAGCAGCTCCTTTCATATGGGCTTGGCATCCTGGGCTCCGAAGGAATGTGCATTTAAACTCCAGGAAGCTCGGTTTACATCCAGATGTTTTAATCGAGACAGCCACTGCCGGGCTCTCAGCCTTGTCTAACTACCTGTGGTTTAATGACATTGAGATCCCCGTGGCTTTATAAGGGGCAATCAGGATTCCGTTGGAATTTGGTGATGGGCAAGAAACGGGAAGAAAGAATGGCTGGTTTTTATTTATTTATTTTTTGATTAAATTTGAATGCCACCTGTCTCACTATCGAGCAACTTTGAGATGCCATATTTAATAGTCTAAAACAATGAAAAACACCATCAAACTATTCACTAAGTCTGCATTACTATTACTATTACTATTACTATTACTATTACTATTAATCTTCTCATTGTTCCTATCACCCATCTCCTCCCACTTATGACTGCCTGACTGTAACTTTGTTGCTTGTATCCTTACAATTTATATTGATATTGTTTCCTAGTATGATTTGATTGCTTATTTGTACCCTATGACTATCATTAAGTGTTGTACCTTATGATTCTTGATGAATGTATCTTGTTTTTTTTTTATGTACACTGAGAGTACATGCACCAAAGACAAATTCCTTGTGTGTCCAATCACACTTGGCCAATAAAGAATTCTATTCTATTCTATTCTATTCTATTCTATTCTATTCTATTCTATTCTATTCTATTCTATTCTATTCTATTCTATTCTATTCTATTCTATTCTATTCCATTCCATTCCATTCTATTCTATTCTATTCTATTCTATTCTATTCTATTCTAAAAAGCTTTAAAAAAATGAAAACATTGGTGTCTACCATGAAGAATCATGTCCACACATTTAGTTCCAGTTAAGCTGACTTATGTGCCTGTAAACAAGAATCTAGTCAACTAATGGTCAGCACTAAATTGGCACTAGATAAGAATCAATGGAATTCAAGAAAGGATGGAGCTGGACTGTTTGTGGGAACATAAGGACTCCAGGCTGATAACTCTCTTGACTCCAGCCTGAAACTCTGCCTGCCCTTCTATATCCAGGCATTGAAAGCTAAAACAATAAAATTGAAAATAGTGGATACTACTAATAGTGGTACTTTGGACCATAAGGAAGGCTGAGCACCAAAGAATTTAGGCCTTTGAACTCTGGTGCTGGAGAAGACTCCTGCGAGTCAGTCCTGGAGGAGATCAACCCTGACTGCTCTTTAGAAGGCCAGATCCTGAAGAGGAAACTCAAATCCTTTGGCCACCTAATGAGAAGGAAGGACTCACTGGAGAAGAGCCTAATGCTGGGAAAGATTGAGGGCAAAAGAAGAAGGGGATGACAGAGAATGAGGTGGATGGAGGGAGTCACTGAAGCAGTCGGCGTGAGCTTAAATGGACTCCAGGGGGTGGTAGAGGACAGGAAGGGCTGGAGGAAAGTTGTCCATGGGGTCACGATGGGTCGAACATGACTTTGTGACTAACAACAACACTTTGGAAAATAGGTTGATCTCCTCTTCTTTGTGGCAGCCTCTGAGATATTGGAACACTGCTATCATGTCACCCCTAGTCCTTCTTTTCATTAAATCAGATATACCCAGTTCCTGCAACTGTTGTTCATAATATGATGTTGATGGAAATTCTCAATCATCCAGGTCCTGGTTGTCCCAAAGGTGCTTTCTCCAGAAAGCAACTGGACTTTCTTGTTTGTTTGTTTTTCCTTCGAAAATGTTTTGCTTCTCATCCAAGAAGCTTATTCAGTTCTGTAGAACAAGAAGAAGCTTCTTGGGTAAGAAGCAAAGCATTTTCAAAGGAAAAACAAAGAAAGTCCAGTTGCCTTTTGGGGGGGGGGAAATGACCCTTGGGACAATTTCTAGGGCACTACTGAGACAGAAGGGTCTTATACCATAAATCATATTAATCTATGTATTGTATTATTCACAGTATTATGTTGCTCTCAGAAGTGTTGACGTGGGAGTAGAAGTTATATTGCAAACCTCAGGAAAGTACAAGGAACAGAAATAAGGAACTTGTTAAATGTACTGATGAGCTTAATGACCTATGTTCTATATCATCCCTGTAACGAACTTATATTAAGAAACATATTTGAGCCTTGGTGGTACAGGGGTTTAAAGCACCCTGTTATTAAGCTTATTAAGACCAGCTGCCTGCAATTACTGCAGGGTTCGAATCTCGCCAAGGCTCAAGGTTGACTCAGCCTTCCATCCTTTCTAAGGTAGGTGAAATGAGGACCCAGTTTGTGGGGGCAATAAGCTGACTTTGTATAAATATACAAAAGGATGAAGGCTATTGCTGAGCGCATTGTAAGCCGCCCTGAGTCTTCGGAGAAGGGCGGCATATAAATCAAATTAAAAATAAAATAAATAAAATATTACCAGAAGTGTTCATAGAAAGTAACAGACGGTGTACCCATATATGGAAATAGAGTCAGAAGCGTAACGCCTCTGGCGTGGCTAGAATTGCAAAATGTATAAAAGGTACACTTTGGGCGTAGCCCAGGGTTCGGAATCTGACATGTGAATGCTCCGAACCTTTGCTAGCAAATAAAAATGTGTTCTCCAACTTTTGTGGTCTTGTCTCCTGCATTTGGGAAAGTGGGTTTTCCCGCTTCACTACTAGAGCAGGGGTATCAAACTCAATTTCATTGAGGGCCGTATCAGGGCTGTGGTTGACTTCAGGGGGCCGGCTGGGCGTGATCGACTGGGTGGGTGTGGCCAACTAGTGGGCATGGCCAGCTTGACGCTACTCATGGGGAAGGGCTGACTGGTTGGGTGGGGCCAACTGGGCCAGATTGACACACCCCGCCCCCAAACTACTGGCATGTTTCCTCTTTGCATTGGATAGACCAGGTCGAAGCCACGCTGGTCCAATGTTTCCTCTTCGTATTGGGTAGACCGGGCCAAAGTGACACAGTCTGGCCCCTTACATTTTCCAGGACTGCCCCACGGGCCGGATCTGACCACATTGCAGGCTGGATGCAGCCCATGGACCTTGAGTTTCACACCCCTGTACTAGAAGGAGAAACAAATTCTCCACTCTTTCCCCTCTTCCATGAACCGATTTCTTCTATTGTTGGATGAATACAACGATATCATACAGAAATGAATATATCAGATCACATTGTACGTGGTCGTTTGAAATAAAGAGAAAGTTAAATATATGTGTTTGGCCATGCTATGATTTCTCCCAGACTAAAATCCAGAGGATTCAGCATGTAACTCAAGAAAGGACAGGATTGACAAGTTGATTGTCACTAAACACGTCCGAAAGAAACCGTATTCATATTCTCCAGCAAAGATCTGCAATTTTTATGACATTTTAACTTGATACAATGACAAATGTTTAAATTAGTGCATCTGTCAGCTCTCTACAGCCTACAAGAACTATTCTCAGAAGTTAATAAAGCAGGTTTTGTGACTTAAAAGTTATGGATGCATTCTACATTTTTATGATTGATTTTCTTCCCTTCCCTTCCCTTCCCTTCCCTTCCCTTCCCTTCCCCTTCCCTTCCCTTCCCTTCCCTTCCCTTCCCTTCCCTTCCCTTCCCTTTTTTTCCTTTCCTTTCCTTTCCTTTTCTTTCCTTTCTTCTATCTTCCTTCCCTTCCCTTCCCTTCCCTTCCCTTCCCTTCCCTTCCCTTCCCTTCCTTTCCTTTCCTTTCCTTTCCTTTCCTTTCCTTTCCTTTCTTCTATCTTCCTTCCCTTCCCTTCCCTTCCCTTCCCTTCCCTTCCCTTCCCTTCCCTTCCCTTCCCTTCCCTTTCCTTTCCTTTCCTTTCCTTTCCTTTCCTTTCTTCTATCTTCCTTCCCTTCCCTTTCCTTTCATCTTCGCTTTCCTTTCCTTTCCTTTCCTTTCCTTTCCTTTCCTTTCCTTTCCTTTCCTTTCCTTTCCTTTCCTTTCTTCTATCTTCCTTCCCTTCCCTTCCCTTCCCTTCCCTTCCCTTCCCTTCCCTTCCCTTCCCTTCCCTTCCCTTCCCTTTCCTTCCCTTCCCTTCCCTTTCCTTTCCTTCCCTTCCCTTCCCTTCTTGTCCTTTCCTTTCCTCCCTCTCCTCTCCTCTCCATTTTTCATCCTTTCCTTTCCTTTCCTTTCCTTTCCTTTCCTTTCCTTTCCTTTCCTTTCCTTTCCTTTCCTTTCCTTTCCTTTCCTTTCCTTTCCTTTCCTTCCCTTCCCTTCCCTTCCCTTCCCTTCTTGTCCTCTCCTTTCCTCCCTCTCCTCTCCTCTCCATTTTTCATCCTTTCCTTTCCTTTCCTTTCCTTTTCTTTCCTTTCCTTTCCTTTCCTTTCCTTTCCTTCCCTTCCCTTCCCTTCCCTTCCCTTCCCTTCCCTTCCCTTCTGTTGATGCAGCCTAGGACTCTTTAGTTAAACCTGCTTGTTGTCAAGGAAACAAACACAGTAAATAAACCCTGTTTAATGGTCTAAGTGGAGGAACATACATCCATAAGATTGAGATGTTCATAAAATGGCAAATGGTGTTTTATACATAGATAAAAACAGAGAACAGATTGTGTCCGTTGCATCCAAAACCTAGCAAAACCAAGAGCCATTTAATTGCTGGTTTACTTTGTTGCATTCCATAAAATCAGGAGAGCAAATAAAAGAGACAATTTTATCCAGAAGACTTTCTGATCATTGAACCAGGATTCCCCTGCTTTAAAAAAATTGTCTTGGTTTTTTAAGATAGTCAGGTAATCCTCAACAAACAGTTCATTTGGTGACTGCTTGAAAAGAGACATATGATCATTTTCCACACTTATGGCCATGTGATCAAAATTCAGCCACTTGGCAACTGACTCATACTTATGATGGTTTTATTTATTTATTTATTTGTTTGTTTGTTTTAATTTGTATACCGCCCTTCTCCAGCAGGACTCAGGGCGGTGAACAGCCAAAATAAAACAGAACATACAAAATTTAAAAACAGTTTAAAAATAATTAAATATTTTTGGCCACAATTTAAAACAACCCAATTAAAATCAATTCAATTTAACCGAAACAGTGGGATCAAGCCAGCCCGGCTAGGTGAAATAAATAAGTTTTCAGGGCCCGACGAAAAGTCCGGAGGTCTGGTATTGTACGTATCTCTGGGGGGAGGTTGTTCCAGAGGGTGGGCGCCGCCACAGAGAAGGGTCTCCCCCTGGGGGTCGCCAGCCGGCACTGTCTGGCCGACGGCACCCTGAGGAGGCTCTCTCTGTGCGAGCGTACTGGCCAGTGGGAGGCTATTGGTGGCAGGAGGTGGTCTCGTAGATACCCCAGCCTTAAGCCATGGAGCGCTTTAAAGGTGGTCTCCAACACCTTGAAGTGCACCCGGAAGACCACCGGGAGCCAGTGCAGCTCGCGCAGGAGAGGTGTCACATGGGAGCGCCCCATCGCTCCCATAATCCCCCCGCGCGGCCGCATTCTTTGAAGTATCCAAGGATCATGTTATCCCCTTTTGTAACCTTCTGATGAACAAATTCAATGGGGAAGCCAGGATTACTAATGGGCTACCAACTTTAACAACTGCAGTAAAAAGATCATAAAATGGGGAAAGGGTCACTTAACAACCATCTCACTTAACAACATAACTGTTGGGTTCAATTGTGCTCGTAGGTGAAGGACCTCCATGTCTACTGGAGATTCTCAGTCACCCAGGTCATGGCTGTCCCAAAGGTGCTTTTTTCAAGAGGCAACTGGACTGTCTGGTTTTTCTTTAAGACATTTTGCTTCTCATCCAAGAAGCTCCTTCAGCTCTGACTGGATGGTGGAGGATGGAAGGATTTATACTCTTTGCAGGCAGCTGGTCATTTGCATTATTTTAGAGAGTCGTCGAGGCCACTTGGAGGCTAATCTGTGTCCTCAGATTCACCTGAGTGGTGCAATGGGTGGGGAGCCTTCTTGGAACTGCTGAAAGGACTGTGTTGTAGATTGGAGGTAGATGATGTTGTATTCTTCCCCCTCTGTTGAGAGACGACTGTAAACTTTTGACATAGATGGCTCTTTGACCCCTCTTTCAAACCAGCAGTCCAACCAGCAGTCCTCTCCGTCCAAAATGTCCACATTTTGGACAGAGAGGTCATCATCTATCTCCAAACTACAAGACAGTCCTTTCAACAGTTCCAAGAAAGCTTCATTTGCCCCACTCAGGTGAGCTGATGACACAGATAAACTTCCAGGTGCCCTTAACAACTCTCTAAAAGAATGCAAATGACCAGCTGTCTGCAAGGAGTATAAATCCTTCCATTCCCCACCAGCCATAAATCCTTCCATTCAGCGGTGGGTTTTGGATTATCTTACTATGGTTCACCGTGCGTGTGCCCAGTTTGCACATGTGCCTGCCTTCCGTGCATGCATCCACCCTTCCATGCCTGCACTTTGCTCACATGCACACTTTCTGCACATGCGCAGGGCTTCATAAACATGCCTAAATAGGATGGCATAGAGCCGGGGCAGATGGGCAAGGCCACCCACGATTTCCACCACCGGTTCAGGTGAACCGGTCCAAACCGGCTGAATACCACCTCTGCTTCCATTGCCAAAATCCAGTCAGAGCTGAAGAAGATTCTTGGATGAGAAGTGAAACATCTTCTAAGAAAAACCAGAAAGTCCACTTGCCTCTTGAAAAAACACTTTTGGGATAGCCAAGCAAAACTTCAGGGACTTGGCCAGGTGTTGGCCAGGAGTCAAGACTGATTGAAAGACACAACAATAACAACAGCAACAGCAACAACAGGAATTTGTAGTCTGGTAGCAAAAGAGACACCCTTTGTAAATGGTATAGGACAGTGATTGCTAACCTTTTTGTTATCTCATGCCGAAAGCGTGCATGTCTGCATGTGACAGTGTGCCCACGCACCCGCACCCATAATGCAGTGTGTTAGGATATGGTTTGAGCCTAACAAGTTGTCCAGGCAATATATGTGTTCTGTGACTTTAATATGAATATGTATTGTGTGACTTTAAAGTTTTAGTGCTGATTCATTGTAATGCTGAGTCATGCTGTAATTAGATAATCACTAGTTGTAAATGTATTTAAGAAAGGTACTGTAACATATTCAGTTGATGATAAGCTACCATAGTGTGTGGAGTTGCTACCATTGTGCTATCATCGTTGGATGGATCTGCTACCATCGTGGTTTGTGAACCAGAGTGAGTGTCAGGTTTCGATATCGTCTCAAATAAAATAAATTGCATTTCCAAACAGATAGTCTTTGAAGAAATCTTTCATTTTATTTAATACTACAATCTGGCCCCGATCGTGGCGTAGCCAACTCTGACTTCCTGCCCCCACACCCTCCCTTTCCATTTCCCAAATCTCTGAGTCTCATTGGCCTTCTTCCAAATCACTCTCCCCATATCTACTACTTAAGTTCCCAGGAATGTCCCCCCTCCCTCTCATCTCCTAGGGGATATTATCTTCAAAGAAAATAAGTAGGTGAAATGTCAAGGTCCTCTTGCCAGCTGCCCCCTCTTCTCCTTCTTATGTCAGCACTAGAGTAAATGCAGGTTGAAGTGCTGACAGTGAGTTCGTTATTCTCACCAACTACTGTTTGTGTGGTAAGAAGATTTCTGTATCACTGGACTGATTTAACTGGCAAAAACTTGGATTGATTTAAAGACCATGAGATTGTTTTTCCACTATAAAGTAAACTTTTGATAAACCAGTTTGCACATCTCTTATTCATTGCTCTCAGCAACGTTTCTCTGTGCTCCACACTCTGCTGGTTGGTAACACAACAATATCCTTAACACAATGCGTGTGTGACTCCCCCATGCGACCCACTCCCATGCATGTATATGCCCCCTGTGCTCCCCCCACACATGAGCCTCACCGTGCCCCCTACCCCCCCATGCACGTATGACCCTCGCACTCCCCCGTGCATGTGTGTGCTCCTCCACGCTCCCCTATCCCTGTGCTTGCACACAGATCTCTTGCATGCACGGCAGACCCAAAAATTAGCTGGCTGGCGGAAGGCATGCCTGCATACACAGTGGAGCTGAGCTGCAGTGACAGCTCACATGCCATCAGAGAGGGTGCTGTTCGCCATCACAGGTATAGGATCTCCTGCTGAAATGATATATGAACTCCTGCTTGAGCTGGACTAGAAGACCTCCAAGGTCCCTTCCAGCTCTATTCTGATTAACTGGTTGACCTGGTTAACCCTGAGAACATTTCCCCCCACCCGCATCGAGCCACCAAGTCATATTCTAATGCTGAACGTTCGCCACAGAACCCTCCAACCTGGTGAACGGATGATCAAATCCCAACTCAAAAGCGGTCCTAAAAAGTTCTCAACATCGGAACGGCAAAAGCCTTTTCTCAAACACTTTGGCATAATGTTTGTGTTGCGGAATTGGGGATGAAAAGATAGTGGAGCTTGAAGTTTATTGCATTGCCTTATGGCTGCAACTAGCCAACTGTTGCGTCATTTTCCAATCAATGAACACTTGAGTGCTAACAGATTGCCTGAAGGTTGAGTGCACAAAATACTGTAGTTTTGTGTGGTTCAGTGAAGGAAATGTATCAGGGAGAAGGTAAAACTAGAAATAAGAAATACAGAGGGGGAAAAAAAATAACCTTACTTAGGACTTGCTGATAGGCTATCATTTGAGCTGGTTACGGTACACAAATAAACAGACTTTCGAAAGTCCCCGAGTTTGATTATCTGTGAAGGACTTGACATATTATTCCTATTGCACAGAAGTTTCCAGGAAATTAAAAAGAAGACAGAAAAAAAAAATAACTTAAATGGCCTGGCTTAACTTCTCTGTGGGATCAAATTCTGGATCTACGGATCAAAAATCTATTCTAACTTTTTAGATTTAACAAGGAGCTGACTGCTTGGGGTTTTTTTTTCAGATTGGCTCATGGAAGATTTTGGCCATATAAACATTCATTCATTCATTCTTCATGATTGAGGCGTAAATTACGTAGGGTCAGAGCTGGCTTGCTGTCAGGGTTCCAATGGATGTCCTAATTAAATCATGAGCCTCGACCCAAGCTTGAAAAGAAACCCAGTTATTTATTAGGAGCTTCATGTCAGCATGTTCCCAAGTGAAGCCAGCTCTGACCCTAAGTAATTTACACCCCAATCGTGATGCTGTTTTCCCCCTCCCCCCTCAGGATATGTCATCAATCACATTCACCAATAGAGCAATTTTGCTGGTTGTAGAGCTCACTCCCTTCTAGCCGCTGTGGGTAACCCTGGGATACAGCCTTGAGAGAGATAAATCTGGAATATGCATCTGTCTTTGGCTGCCATGCCATTTTGTCAGTTTCCCATCCCCCCCTTGCTTATGGCAGCTCGAGAGCAGGCCTGGGATGCTTTGCAAGTTGACACCTTCATTTGTAAGTAAGTAAGTAAGTAAGTAAGTAAGTAAGTAAGTAAGTAAGTAAGTAAAGAAACAAACAAACAAACAAACAAACAAACAAACAAACAAATAAATGTCTTCTGTTTCCTATCACTTTCCTTAATGTGTCTCTTGTTGTTTAGCATGCATCCTTCTTGAGTTCTTGTGGGCCACTTTGTGAGACAGTAGCAATTGCACTTACACTTATGTACCACTTCATAGTTCTTTGCAGCCCTCTCTAAGCAATTTACAAAGTCAACATCTTGCTCCCAACAATTATGGGTCCTCGTTTTACCGATCTCGGAAGGACAGACAGTTGAGTCAACCTTGAACCCCATCAGGGTCAAACTCCTAGCAGTCGGCAGAATTAGCCTGCAATCCTGCGTGCTAACCACTGCGCCACCATGGCAATAAGTCTGAGCAATGGGAACAACTGTGCAACTAAACAAATAATCATGAATCAATGAACACCAATGAAAGGTACTAAGTGAATAAATCCATTCGTAATTTAGTTAGGTGCCTTTACTGGATTATCTCCTAATATAATTGTAATGAGAGGACTTTGGTGCTCTCTGAGCTTGGTTGTTTTCTTGCAGTCATTTCATTATTTATTATTTATTATTTATTTATTTATTTATTCATTCATTCATTCATTCATTCATTCATTCATTCATTCATTCATTCAATTTCTATACCACCCTTCTCCCGAAGGACTCAGGGCGGTGAACAGTTAAAATAACATACATATAAAATGTGAATATAAGATGATTAAGCCAATTTGGTTCATCAGTTAAGAATTTTCAACATAAAGATTTAGAACAATTAGAAGAGATTTATGCCAGCCCGGCTTGGTGAAACAGAAAGGTCTTAAGTGCACGACGGAAAGTACGAAGATCTGGGATCATTCGTATCCCTGGGGGTAACCTGTTCCAAAGGGTAGGTGTCCCCACAGAAAAGGCTCTTTCTCTGGGAACCACTAGTCGACATTGCTTTAGTGATGGCACCCTGAGGAGGACCACCCTGTGGGAGCGTGCTGGTTGGTGAGAGGTTATTGGTTGCAGAAGGTGGTCTCATAAGTACCCAGGTCCTAAGCCATGGATCACTTTAAAGGTAAAAACCAACACCTTGAAGCGCACTCGGAAGACCACCGGGAGCCAGTGCAGCTCGCGTAGGAGAGGTGTTACATGTGAGCGCCATGTCGCTCCCAATATCACCTGCGCAGCTGCATTCTGGACCAGTTGGAGCCTCCGAGTGCTCTTCAAGGGGAGCCCCATGTAGAGAGCATTACAGTAGTCCAGACGGGAAGTGATGAGGGCATGAGTGACTGTGCGTAAGGAGTCCCGATTTAAAAAGGGTCGCAACTGGCGAATCAGGCGAACCTGATAGAAAGCTCCCCTGGCCACGGCCGTCATATGCTCTTCTAAAGACAGCCGTGTGTCCAGGAGGACACCCAAGTTGCGAGCCCTCTCCGTGGGGGCCAATGACTCGCCTCCAATAGTCAGCGATGGTATCAGCTGGCTATATCAGGACGCCGGCAGCCACAGCCACTCGGTCTTGGAAGGGTTGAGTCGGAGCCTGTTTCTCCCCATCCAGATCCGAATCCAGATCCATCCATTACCGAAACTTGTCCTGGGGTGCTCACATTGCAGCCCTGCTCAAAAGCGCCCAGTAGAGATTATACTACCTAAAACTTCTCAGGAAACAACAACTGAATGAAAAACTGCTGGTGACCTTCTACCGCTGCACCATAGAGAGTATCTTAACTTACTGCACCTGTGTATGGTTTGCCAATTGCACAGTGGCAGATAGGACAGCGCTCCAGAGGGTCAACGTCATTGCCCAGAGGATCATTAGTTGCCCTCTCCCCTCTTTGGAAGAGCTTTATAGCTCCCGCTGCCTTAAGAAAGTTCAAAACATTCTTCAAAGATCCATCTCATCCTGGGCCCCCCCTTTTTTTGAACTATTACCATCTGGCAGATGGTACAGGACAATAAAAACCAAAGACAAATAGGCTGAAAAACAGCTTCCGTGGTAGCTGTAACTATATTGAATTCTACTGTAGAGTGCAATATTAATGCAATATCAGGGGTTTTCAATTCAATTGTATAGAATGTGAAGAAAGTGTGTTTGTGTTTTATTTTTGTAGTTATAATGTACAGTTGTATAGTTATAATGAAGGTGGCATTTAATTTCATTGTATGAGGTGCAATGACAATAAAGTAAACTATAACTAGATGAACAAAATGAAATTCAATGGTGAAAAGAGTAAGGTTCTAAATTTAGGCAAGAAAAACAAAATGCACGGGTACAGTATATGTGGTACCTTGCTCAATAGTAGTAATTGTGAAAGGGATCTTGGTGTCCTAGCAAACAATCATTTAAATATGAGCCAGCTGTGTGCAGCAGCTGCCAAAAAAGCCAACACAGTTCTAGTCTGCATAAACAGAGGGATAGAATCAAGATCACATGAAGTGCTAATACCACTTTATAAGGCCTTGGTAAGGCCATACTTGAAATACTGTATTCAGTTTGGGTCACCACAATGTAAGAAAGATGTTGAGACTCTAGAAAAAGTGCAGAGAAGAGCAACAAAGATGATTAGGGGATTGAAGGCTAAAACATATAAAGAACGGTTGTAGGAACTGGGTATGTCTAGTTTAATGAAAAGAAGGACTAGGGGAGACATTAGCGCAGTGTTTTAATATCTCAGGGGCTGCCCCAAAGAAGAGGGAGTCAAGCTATTCTCCAAAGCACCTGAGGACAGAACAAGAAGCAATGGGTGGAAACTAATAAAGGAGAGAAGCAACCTAGAACTAAGGAGAAATCTCCTGGCAGTTAGAACAATTAATCAGTGGAACAACTTGCCTGCAGAAGTTGTGAATGATCCAACACTGGAAGTTTTTAAGAAGATGTTGGATAACCATTTGTCTGAAGTGCTGTAGGGTTTCCTGCCTAAGCAGGGGGTTGGACTAGAAGACCTCCAAGGTCCCTTCCAACTCTGTTATTCTAAAAGTTCTATTTCCTAATGCAACTGTAATCCCTTCCATTCTTCTCTTGTTTAAATCGACTTCTCGCAAAGCTCCTTGCTCTACCGCGCTGATCCTTAGACGGTTGTTGGCCTGACTTTACAGCTGGTTGAGGCTTGAGGCCCTCACCTCTGCTTCAGATCCAGTTTTGACCCGATGTTGCCTGACATCTCAGAGCACCGCCGTGACTAATCTCTCTCGCTCTGATCTTCTCTGCCATTTCCACAATGGCCCTCAACTTTCCTTGATACCAGCAGACAAGAAAGACTTCCAAGTTCAGCCTTCTTTGTGCTCACTCATTCTCTCCGGGACGGAGCTCGGACACGGAAAGTAGTGACTAATATCAAAGCCACGCGCGCCCCAATGTTTTATTCATGAAAACACACACACACACACACACACCAGTGTAAATTAAAAGCAAAGCTAAGGGTCAGATCTCCTAGCCTTCTTTCCCACCGCCTGTAAACCAATAAAGGGCTTTATATTAGCTATCGATATCTATCTCTGACTTGGCTTAATAACATCTTATTCCCTGTTTTCACCAACCATCAATAATATTTCTGCCTGCCTGCTCAGGACCCCATCTCGCCGTGCAATTGCATTATAAAGGTCTATCAGACCAATTTGCTTCACATGCCTATTTTTTTTTTTTTTTTTTTTTTTTTAGGGTGTGTGTGTGTGAATGCCGGCTGGCTTTTGAAATGAGAGCAGCTGGCCGAGAAATTTTGACAGAATTCAGGGGACAGAATGTTGTTTATCAGCAACAGCATTCGATATCTCGCCAGCTGAAAACTCTCCGACCAAGTGATAAGTTTCAGCAGAGGGACAAGGAGAAGCTCTAATCTACGGTATGATTTCTCATTAAGGAGAGGCCCATCTCTTCTGGCCTCTCATATCCTGTGTATTGCTGGTGGGGGGAGGACTCTGCTTCTCCCTTATTTTCAATCTCTCTCTCTCACACACTCCTTCTCTCCCCTCACAGATAAAAAAACAAAAGAACAAAAGTCACCTTGGTGTCTTCGCTAAAGGCATTGGGAAGAAACCAGAATAGACTGGGAATTCTAGTTCTCTCTTAAGAGCAGAGGCTAACTGGGTGACTTTGGGCCTCTCTTGCAACCCTAAGAAGACAGTAAGGAGAAACGTCTTAGTGCACCCTGTTATTAACACAGCTGCCTGCAATTTCTGCTAGTTCGAATCTCTCCAAGGCTCAAGGTTGACTCAGCCTTCCATCCTTTCTAAGGTAGGTAAATTGAGGATCTAGTTTGTGGGGGCAATAAGCTGACTTTGTATAAATATACAAAAGGATGAAGGCTATTGCTTAACGCATTGTAAGCCGCCCTGAGTCTCCGGAGAAGGGCGGCATATAAATCAAATTAAAAAAAAATAAAAATATTTCATTCATTCATTCATTTCATTTATTGGATTTCTATACCTCCCTATTCCCGAAGGACTCAGGGCGGTGAACAGCCACAGAATAAAACACATAAATACAAAATTTAAAAACAGAATAAAACCGAATTAAAACAATTTGGCCAAGACAAATTAAAAACACTCAATAATTTAAAAAACAAATTAAAATTTACATTTTAAAGGGGGAAAAGATTTAGGCCAGGCCGGCTTGATGGAATAAAAAAAGTCTTGAGAGCGCGACGGAAGGTGCGCAGATCCGGGATCCTCCATATCTCCGGGGGGAGCTCATTCCAGATAGTAGGTGCCCACACAGAGAAGGCTCTCCCCCTGGGGGCCACCAGTCGACATTGTTTGGCCGACGGCACCCAGAGGAGCCCCTCTCTATGAGAGCGTATCGGCCGGTGGGAGGCTATTGGTGGTAGCAGGCGGTCCCGTAAATAACCAGGCCTTTCTGGCAAGAAAGGTCACGAAATGGGACAAAACTTACTTAACAATTTAGCGCTGGAAATTTTGGCCTCAGCTGTGGTTGTAAGTCAACCGGATTTGGGGAACACAGAACCCAGAGCTTCTCATGTTGGCAGAGTTCACAACTGTTCATCCCATCCAGACTCTCTCGACTTCCAGACATGGAACAGAGGCTCAATGACTTCACTTGGACAGTTGTTGGGAGCAGAAATATTCAACTGAGAACCATCAGTCCATTCATGGTACCCCACACAGCATTTTTATGTAGATATTGAAAAGGAGGGATCGGTGGAACGACTTGTCTCCAGAAGTTGTGGGTGTTGCAACACTGGAGGCTTTTAAGAAGAGATTGGACAACCACCAATGAGCCGCGGTGGCACAGTGGTTAGAGTGCAGTACTGCAGGCTACTTCTGTTGGTCACTGGCTACCAGCAGTTTGGCAGTTCGAACCTCACCAGGCTCAAGGTTGACTCAGCCTTCCGTCCTTCCAAGGTGGGTAAAATGAAGACCCAGATTGTTGGGGGCAAGAGGCTGACTCTGTAAATTGCTTAGAGAGGGCTGTAAAGCACTGTAAAGCGGCATATAAATCTAAGTGCTATTGCTATTTGTCTGAAATGATATAGGGCAGTGATGGCTAACCTTTTTGCCATCGCATGCCAAAAGCGGGGTGAGCGCGTGGGGGGGGAGTGTGCGTGTGCCCACACCCATAATTCAATGCCCCCCATGCCCCCACGCATGCGTGCACGACCTCCCCCCGCTTTTGGCACACGACACCAGAAGGGTTAGCAGTGGGCTCAGTAGGCCTGTTTTTTCGCCCTCCCCAGGCTCCAGAGGCTTTCTTGGAGCCTGGGGAGGGCAAAAACCGCCTTTCCCACCTCCCCGGAGGCCGAAAATGGCCCGTTTCCCATCTTCCGGTGGGACTGGAAGGCCCGAAAATTAGCTGGTCAGCGCATGGATGCGCACTGGAGCTCAGCTAAGGCAACGCTCGCGTGCCCACAGATATGGCTCTACGTGCCACCTGTGGCACGCGTGCCATAGGTTCACCATCACGGATATAGGGTTTCCTGTTTGAGCAGGGGGTTGGACTAGAAGACCTCCAAAGTCCCTTCTAACTCCTGTTATTCTGTTGTGAGTAGAGCAGCCCACCAAACTCAACTGCTCTTCTCCCACGAGCAACTACAAGAACCAGCCTCAGAGTCAGTTAATTTAAATGTCAGTTCAATAAAATGCAGTTTGGTTTTATTCTGGACGTGCATATTTATGGGTATATGAATCCTCAAAGGCCAACAAAGTTGTGTTCAGAGCACCCTTAGCTTTCTAGGCAACAGTGTCTCCATAATTATGTCTTCCCTACTCCTCCGCAACCCAAAAGTTCAGGCTAATATAAAACGCTTGCAGGCTGTTCTTTGTCCTGCTCTGTATAAAAGGAAGCCTTGAACACAGTGGGAGCAGAATGAAAGATATTATACACGTTCAGGTCAGATTTCTTAGATTTCAGGTTGCAATAAAGATTCGTTCGCTACATCCATTGTCAAAGCCAGAGGTCTTAAACAAGTAATATTTGACTTTTAAAATATGAGAGATGAATCTGAAAATTGCTGTGGACAGTCATTGTACAATTCTTCATTTCAAGTTGAAATTCTACCTTAACTCCCCTATCATTTTTAAATAGGAGATAATATCTGAGATATTCTCCCTCCTATTGTCTTGCTTTTTTTCTCTCTTTGAATGTATCTCCTTCACCGTCTCCTTCTTCTCCTTGTGTTCTCCATCTCCATCTCTTCTCCTTCTCCTTTTGTCCTCCTTCTTTTCTCCTTCTCCTTGTGTTCTCCATCTCCTTCTCTTCTCCTTCTCCTTTTGTTCTCCTTCTCCTTCTGTTCTCCTTCTTCTGTTCTCCTTCTTCTGTTCTCCTTCTCCTTCTGCTCTCCTTCTTCTGTTCTCCTTCTTCTGTTCTCCTTCTCCTTCTGTTCTCCTCCTTCTGTTCTCCTTCTCCTTCTCTTCTCCTTTTGTCCTCGTTCTATTCTCCTTCTCCTTGTGTTCTCCATCTCCTTCTCTTCTCCTTCTCCTTTTGTTCTCCTTCTCCTTTTCTCCTTCTCCTTCTGTTCTCCTTCTCCTTTTCTCCTTCTCCTTCTCTTCTCCTTCTTCTTTTCTCCTTCTCCTTCCCTTCTCCTTCTCCTTCTGTGTCAGAATATTCATGACTGGAAAGACATGGTAACAAGGTCAGCCAATTGGGAGCTGAGACAGACAGGAGCCAGGGTCTGACTTAGACTGCAGCTTCTGATTCTGTGCAGAGAATTGAAACTGAAACTATTCAGAGTGAGTGTGTGTTAATGTCTCTCTGCTGCACTGAAGGTGTGAATTTGTCTGCTGATCTGAGCTGAAGAATCAACTGTTGGTATTGTAAATATGCTTTATGTGTTATTATGAATATAAAGAAGTTAATGAATCAGTTATCTGTGTCTGCTTCTGGATTTGATTTTTGCAAGAAACTGACATTCTGTTCTTCTTCTATTCTCCTTCTTCTGTTCTCCTTCCCCTTCTGTTCTCCTTCTATTCTTCCCCTTCTGTTCTCCTTCTTCTTCTGTTCTCTTTCTCCTTCAGTTCTTCTTCTCCTTCCCCTTCTCTTTCTCCTTCTTTTGAAAAGCACCTTTGGGACAACCATGACCTGAATAATTGAGAATCTCCATAGACATTCACCTCTCTCAAACTCAACAGCAAAGCAGCCAAATCCAGTTTTCGTCTACACAACCGTTGATCTATCATTGTCCTACATTTTAACAGTGTCATGATAAATGCCTAACTATTACTTCTCCCTGACCACCCGGTCCTTCAAGGGTTAACTAACCACATATCCCATAATCCCTGTAACCACTCCTTACCTCTTGACCCCTCCTCCTGGGTACAAAAGGGCCAACCACATGTTCCACAGTTGATTCCAGATGTATACCTGAAGGAGAAAGGTACAAGGTCAGTGACCTCCAGTACCAACAGACCAACAATAAAACTACTGAAAAGAATTGGGCTATGTCTTTGAGTTATTGGGCTAGATCCAGTTTCTAACAAAATGGTAGCAGAGGTCGGTTGCCCATAACTCCAGACAATGACTGAACCCAACACCTATCCTGAAGAAGCAAACAGAGCACAGACCAGAGCTCTTACCAAGAAGATGGCTGAGAAGCTTGCAACCGAAGCCACAGCCATGGAGGAGACAGAAGCTGGAAGCGAACAGGACTCCAGCCTGGACTCACAATCAGATGAAGAGGGGCCATCCAAGGAAATCATCGCCCCGGAAGAAGAAACAGCACAGAAAATGAATAAATTCAAACTCTCCATCCTGAAACTGATGGAGGGAAACAGCAACAAAGAAAACCTCATCGCGGACCTTCAAAGCCTCTTCGAGCAACAAGAAGCAGCGATCGAGGCCCCAAAGACCACAGAGAAAGAAAAGCCAGCAAAAAAGGGTAAGCCACCCCAACCCGATGACCCTGAGCCGGCAGAATCCATCTCCGCGCCCCCTTCCCGGCGGCCATCTTGGGACGAGCACCAGCCAATGGGAAGCCAGGATTTGAATCCCTTGGCGCGAAAATGCCCGAACCCCGAAACAGACGAGGGAGACTCAGAAAGTGACTACGAAGAGCCCAACTCTGAAAGCGACCACGAAGAGATCGCAATAACAAAAAGAAAAACGCCCACCGATCTCGAGTTGCAAAAGGCAATCGAGACCATCACCGCTGCCCTAGGCTCTGCTTTCGAGCCTCCCGCAGCACTCAATAAATCGAAGAAAAATCCCGGGGGGCACAAGAAGGCCAGGACAACCAACAGAGACCAGGCAACCGAGGCACAGCCCACAAAAAACTCCGCGCGCACCAGCAACCGGCACAAAAGACCGCCCGCCTGCAGGAAAAGTCAACCGCAGGACTCGAACTCACCACCCGCTACACCGACAACGCGAGGCCCGAGGCAGAAGAGAAGGACCGGCTACTCACCAACGCCACGACACCCATCAGGCCAGTCCACGCGACCAGGGACCAGCGACCACGAGGGAGGATCAGCCGCCGCCGCCGCCATTGCCGCCGAGCCGCCGGGAGCAGGAAGTCCTCAACCTACGACCTCCGCTGCTGCCGCGCCGCCGACCCGCGAAAGTCCTCGACTTACGACCGCGTCGCCCCCCTCACCTTCTGCCCTTCTTCGCCGGGGATCCGGCCATCCAGCAGTGGTGTCCACCTCAGGGAGGGATCTTCGGACCCACCGGAGGCGGGTCCAGCCTCCCACCGACGGGCCTAGGCCTAGGCCTGGGAGCTCCAGCAACAGGAACCTCACCTGATGGACTCCAGCGCGGAATGAGCTTCGCGCATGCCCAGTACCTGCCTGTAATAAGAGAAGCAAGTTACATAGATCCAAGCAAGTACAGAATGGCCACAGACATCCCAAAGCCTTATTGTGAATTTAATCACAACTTGGACCATGGACAGCTCCCCCCAGTAAGTAACCTTACTAACATTTCTGGGGCAAATTATGCCAATTTGCCAAAACTGCAGTTAGATGGGGGTAATATTATAGAGTGGAGCCAACAATTAAGAGTTGCTCTCATGAGAGAGAATGCACTGTTCCTAGCTAACAAACCCCCCCAAAAGCCCTGGTCACTGGAAATTGACTGCATTCATCACAGGGCATTTTGCATCATGTTAACCTCCATTCCATCCGCTATGTATCCATCTATTGAGGACAATCTAACTGTTTATGATATTATGCAAAAATTATGTAACCTGTTTTATAGCCAAAGCAGAGCCACCACCACTAGACTATCCAGGGAGTTCCACTCCACCAAGCATAAGGCAGGGGTCCCCATGAGTGAGCACATCTTAAAGATGAATGCTGCTAGGACAGAACTCATGCAGAGGGGGGAAATCATCACTGAAGAGAGCATGATAAGCATAATCATAAACTCTCTTGATAGCAGCTGGGACATATTCATGACCCAACTAAATAGCCTCAACATGCAATACCTCACACTAGGCTCACTGACCAGTCAGCTTGTTGCAGAGGACACCCTGAGGAGGGAACGCCAACTAGCCAAAGGGGACCCCAGACCCACAAAGAGGGTGGATTTCCAGGATAGGGCCAGGGATACCTCAGAATGTTATGCTTGTGGATCGAGGAACCACTTAAAAAAGGATTGCCCCAGGAACCATAGGGATAGGGGGCAGCACAACAGTAGAGGGGGAAGGTCACCTGAACGCAGGTACCCAAAGGAAAGGGGGCGAGGATGGTCACCCAACCCCAAGAAACACCACGAGCGCAGAGACCACTCCAGGGAGAGTAGCTCTGGCTCCATGTACGGGAT
This sequence comes from Pituophis catenifer annectens, assembly GCF_029215685.1. Taxonomy (NCBI): domain Eukaryota; kingdom Metazoa; phylum Chordata; class Lepidosauria; order Squamata; family Colubridae; genus Pituophis; species Pituophis catenifer. The sequence goes on along the minus strand of NW_027256882.1, from coordinate 291,850,700 downwards.
CAGGCACGATGACCCAGATGACAAACACAAGATAGAGAGAAACTCATGGCTTCTAGATTCAGGGGCCACAAGTCACACTACCTGTAACCCAGAGCTGCTAGACTCACTCACAAAAATAGACTCAGAGATAAAGGTGGCAAACCAAAGCAAGGTCAGAGTAGTGGGGAAAGGAAACGTACACATCACACAGCTAGGGGACTTAAAGGAGGTACTGTACATACCAGAGATTCCCCACAATGTGCTAGCCATCACGAGGCTAACACGAGACACAAATATAGAAATAAAGTTTAAAGATGGAAAGGCACACTTGATCAAGCAGGGGAAAGAGATAGGAAAGGTAACCATACACGAGGGACTCCCCTACTTCACACCCAATGCAAGAGAGGAAGAAGGCATTGATACCAGCACAAACCACAGGATAGATAAGTATCCAGAAACAGAGGGGGTGCAGCAGGAGGCAGGAAGTAGCCATGAGAAGACAAGCAAGTCCGTATCTATCGGCAAGCCACTGCATGATAACTGCGCCCATCTCCTCCACAGGAGACTGGGACACATAAGCTTCCCCATTGTAAAGAAAATGACGGAATGTACCGAGGGTCTCAAAGTAAAGAACTGCGAAAACTACTTGGAGTGTTCAGTTTGTAAGCGTTCTAAGATCAAGGTTAAGGCCATCCCCAGGGGATCCAAACGAACCACGGAATACCCCTTCCAATTGGTGCATATGGACTTGGTAGGGCCAATGAAACCCTCTGTAGGACATAGGAAGCGGTTCTTCCTCACGATTGTAGATGACTACACCAGGTACGGGTATGTCTACTCCCTGAGACACAAAAATGAAGTGTTCCAAAGGTTTAAAGAATTCCACAGGAGAGTAGACATGCAACACAACATGAGAATAAGGCAGATAATGACCGATAGGGGCTCAGAGTTCATGGCCAAAGAGTTCACAAGGTGGCTGAGGGAGCAGGGCATAGCGCATTACACCTCTTCACCTTTCTCCCCCTTCCAAAATGGAGTCTCAGAGAGAAAAAACGGGGTGTTGCAAACCATGATGAGATGCGCCCTGGAGGATGCTGAGATGGGGCAGCATTTCTGGTCAGAGGCATTACACTACGCCAATTACACCCTGAATAGACTGTGGTCAAGCTCTATCAATAAGACACCATACGAGATGCTATACAACAGAAAGCCCAACATTGCTCACTTACACATATTCGGCGCCCCAGCTGATGTCCACATTCCCAGGCAGCTAAGAAGAAAGGGGGAAAAATTATCAAAAAGGTTAAGGTTCGTGGGTTACGAACCGGGCACAAAGGGCTACAGATTTGTCGACAACAATAACCGTTTTGTGGTTTCCAGATCAGCCAGTTTCCACGAAAACGCAAACTGGTCGAGGGTACACTCCAATGACATCCCAACCAATAGGGTCACGTTCGAGCATGACCAAGGGGAAAGGGAGGTCAGAGAGGTCACAGGGCACAAAGCCAACCATCGCAAGGCAAGCGTCAAAGGTTGGAAAGAAGGGCACCCCTCACTGAAGATAGATGACCTAACGGATAATGAGGCAGACAACATGCAGGAAACCGAACCAACCCCCAGCAGGCCAATCAGAGGAACCAGAAACAAGCTACCAAAGAAGTTAGAGGACTACGTTATGACCATCCACAACACCCATTTCACGCCCAGCTCATATGAGGACATCCTCGGGCTCCCCCAGGAAGAAAAAGAAAAATGGATGTCTGCCATGGAGAAGGAGATGGAAAGCCTAAGGAACCTCCAGGTATACTCACCTGCCCAAGTTCCAGGGGACAAAAAACCAATAGGAACCAAATGGGTGTTCAGGGTCAAGACATTAGAGGACAACAAGGTCCTATACAAGGCAAGATTAGTCGCGCAGGGTTTCGCCCAAAGATACCCCGAAGACTATACAGACACCTACTCGCCAACCGTCAGGGCGGAGAGCGTCAAAAGCGCCCTGGTGATAGCCACCATCCTAGGCTTGGAGGTCTTCCAGTTCGACGTGCAAACAGCGTACCTGCACGCCGAGTTGGACAAAGAAATATACGTCAAGGCGCCGCCTGGATACAACAAAGGCGAGGACCAAACCTGGCTGCTGAACAAAAGCCTGTACGGACTCAAGCAGTCAGGCAAAAGGTGGTATGACTGCCTGGCCAAGGCCCTCAGATCCATGGGCTTCGAGGCCACCTCAGCCGACAAATGTTTCTTTACGAGGAGAGAAAACAACACATTCGAGGGTGTGCTCGTTTACGTGGACGACATCTTGTACATCAGCAAACACAAGGACAGATGTGACAAGTTCGCCACCGACCTGGGTAGCCACTTCTCCCTAAAGTCACTCGGGAAGATTGACAGGTACCTAGGGGTCCAAGTGATAAAAACCAACAAGGGCTTCCGCCTCTCCCAGAGAGAAAAGATCATCGAGCTGCTGTCCAAATGCAACATGTCCGAAGCAAAACCCAGCGAGACCCTCATGCAGCCTGAGTTCCTGAAGACCATGTATGAGGAATCTGAACCCTTCACAGACAACAAACTGTATAGATCAACGATAGGGTCACTGCTATACATATCCAACTGGACCAGGCCCGACATCGCCTTAGCCGTCAATCTACTGTCCAGGCATGTAAGCAAGCCCACGTTAATACACTGGAACGCCATCAAAAGACTACTCAGATACTTAAAATTCAGCGCGGATGCCCTACTCTGCCTAGAACCAGAAACATCCGAGAAACCAAAGCTAACCTGCTATGCTGACGCTGACTGGGCTGGGGACATAGGATGCAGAAAAAGCACCTCTGGCTACGTGCTACTACTCAACAATTGCCCCATCCATTGGTACACTGGAAAGCAAAAACTGGTGGCCACATCAACCACGGAAGCAGAATTTGTTTGCCTATCAAAGGCCGCAAACAATTTAGTATGGTTCGATGACCTGCTCTGCGACATCTGGGCTGAACCCTCATATCCAATAGTTATCCACGAAGACAACAAAGCAGCAATAGAGATCTCTAGGGCCGATGCCATAGGTCAGCGTTCTAGACACATTGACATTAAATACAAACACGTCAGGCAGTTTTCAGAGATAGGATTCATTAGAGCAGTACACTGTGACACAGAGGAGCAAACAGCAGATATTCTCACTAAACCCCTACCACATAAACAACATGCTTACCTAATGTCAAAAATGCGTGTTTGCTTGTAATTCATGTCTGTACTTGTGTATTTCCTGTATGTGCGCATACATTACCCCTGGTATCCAGTTAGGCATTTAGAGGGGGTTTTGTCATGATAAATGCCTAACTATTACTTCTCCCTGACCACCCGGTCCTTCAAGGGTTAACTAACCACATATCCCATAATCCCTGTAACCACTCCTTACCTCTTGACCCCTCCTCCTGGGTACAAAAGGGCCAACCACATGTTCCACAGTTGATTCCAGATGTATACCTGAAGGAGAAAGGTACAAGGTCAGTGACCTCCAGTACCAACAGACCAACAATAAAACTACTGAAAAGAATTGGGCTATGTCTTTGAGTTATTGGGCTAGATCCAGTTTCTAACAAACAGGAGCCCGAGACAGCCCTATCAGGTGGCCTATTGCAAGTCTTCTGGAATAAACGGCGGCCTTCCACAACTGTTTGCCTAATTTGTGTGTAATTCCAGGAGCAGGGAGGCATCAGTTCATTCAAAGGTTAGCTCACTAACTCATTAGAAATCTGGTGCTTAACTACTTGGCTCTGTTTGGGTCTCATTTCCCTTCTCTGCCCTCTTGTGATTTCCCTTCTCTTGCATTACAGCCAGTGGAATTGAGTTTATGAGAGGCGGCCAAAGGTCATTCCGCGTAAGCATCTTCTCTCCCTTCCCAGCCCCAAGCATTCAATTCTTAGCGGTACCTTTTGTCGGCTTCCCCAAAGGGAGGGACGATGATCCAAGGCCACTATTAGCTTAGGCCAACCTTTTGTCAAGGGAGTGATATTTCCTCACCTTCTCTTGATCTTCCTACGGTAATATTGCCTTTCACATCTTCTCTTTCGCCGTTTTATTCGCTGCCCTAGAATTCTGTGTCCTAAAAAGACAGCATGAAGGGGTAGATATTTAGAGAATATTCCACCTAGAAGGTCAGCAGGTTGGCATGGCTGATGAGTTGATCTGGATATTTTTTTCCTCCTTTGTTCCTCTTTCTTTCTTTCTTTCTTCCTTTCTTTCTTTTTTCTTTCTCTCTCTCTCTCTCTCTCTTGCTTTTCTTCCTTTCTGCCTTTTCTCCTCCTTCCCTTCTTTCTGTTCTTTCTCTCTTTCTCTCTCTTCTTTTTCTCTCTCTCCCTCTTTTCTCTCTCTCTCTTTCTTTTCTTTTTTTCTCTCTTTCTTTTCTTTCTTCCTCCCTTTCCTCCTCCTCCTTTTTGTTCTTTTTGTTCTTTCTTTCTTTTTGTTCTTTCTTTTTCTCTCTCTCTTTCTTGCTTTTCTTTCTTCCTGCCTTTTCTCCTCCACCTCCTCTTTCTGTTCTTTCTCTCTTTCTCTTCTTTCTTTCTCTCTTCTTTTCTTTCTTCCTCCCTTTCATCCTCCTCCTCCTCTTTCTGTTCTCCCTTTCTTGCTCTTTCTTTCTCTCTTTTCTTTCTTTCTCTCTCTTTCTTTATTTCTCTCTTCTTTTCTTTCTTCCTCCGTTTCCTTCTCCTCCTCCTCTTTTTGTTCTTTCTTTCTTTCTTTTTCTTTCTTTCATTTCTTTCTTTCTTTCCATATTAACTAGCAAATGAAAAGAAAGAAAAAAGTGATGCAGATATACAGCATTAAAAAAGTACACCAAAGTCAACATACAGTGAACAAAAAGTTATTGAACTTCTGTAGTTAATGTTGGGGGGTATTCTCCAAATAGAACTTACAATTTCCTTCTGTATTTTTTTCATTTAACCCTGAAGGGAAGTCATATTGTTGATAACAGGAATTTTGCCACCAAATTTCAACAACGTAGCCCTATGATGAAAGTGATCAAGGAATCCTTTGTCTTCTATCATATATCGGAGAGATAGTTTTCTCTTTTACAGTTGTTCATAAAAGGTCCTCCCTTCCCTTTCTTTTCTGGGGATGTTGTGCAGAAGCCAGCTGACATTTTCAGAAAGAGAATACAGAAAGAGAATTGTGGACTTACGACCACAATTTGAGCCCAAAATTTCTGTTGCTAAGTGAAACATTTAGGAAGTGAATTTTGCTACATTTTACGACATTTCTTGCTATCGTTGTTAAGTGAATCAGCACAGTCATTAAGTTAGTGACACGGTTGTTAAGGGAATCTGGTTTCCCCATTGTCGGAAGGTCACTAAAGGACACTGCAACGGTCATAAATATGAGTCAGTTGCCAAGTGTCGAATTTTGATCAAGTGACCACGGGGATGCTGCAATGGTCGTAAGTGTGAAAAATGGTCATAAGTCACATTTTTTGTTGTCACTTTGAACAGTCACTAAATGAATTGTATTGGACTTGTATGGAGACCCAAACCAAATACCTATGGGAGGAAATGATATTCTAGAGCTTATTAACAAATTCAGATGGACCCAGATGGTATTCACTTGAGAATGCTTTCAACATGATATTTTTTTGATTTTATAATAAAAAAATAGCTAATGTAACCATAAGATTGGCCTTTATTGCCCTCCGGGTGAGATTCAAGGTGCTGGTAATGACCTATAAAGCTCTACATGGCTTAGGCCCAGGATACTTGGTGGACCATCTGCAAACAACAACAGCTTCCCATCGCCCGGTGAGTTCCCATAGGGAGGGCCTGCTCCGGGTACCGTCAGCTAGATGGAAGTCGGCTGCCAGACGGGGTCGGCTGGCGGCCCTCAGGGGTAGAGCTTTCTCTGTGAGCGCGCCCACCCTTTGGAATCAACTCCCCCTGGGGCTCCGGCTGACCTCTGCACCTTCCACCGCGAATTAAAAACATGGCTGTTCACGGCGCCTAGTCTGGGCTGAGGGGGTTTTCGATTATTTTCACGGGTTTTAATATTTGTTTATGTATGTATTTTATGTTTTTATTGGTTTGTTTTAATTGTTGTGAGCCGCCCTGAATCCTATGGAGATAGGGTGGCATATAAGTTAAATTAAATAAAGTTATATTAAATAAAATTCATTCATTCATTCATTCATTCATTCATTCATTCATTTATTTAAAGGACCTGTGGGAATCTAGAAAATTACAGGCCAGTTAACATAACATGTATTCTGATTACATTGATGAGAAAGTGACGATATTATCAAGTATAGCCAGTCCTCGACTTACAACCACAATTGAGCCCAAAAATTTATGTTGCTGAGTGAAACATTTGTTAAGTGAATTTTGCCCCATTTTACAACCTTCCTTGCCACAGTGTGTTAAGTGAATCCCTGAAGTTGTTGAGTTAGTCACACGGTTGTTAAGTGAATCTGGCTTTGCCCCATCAGAAGGTCGCAAAAAGGGATCACGTGACCCCCCGGGACACTTCAACCGTCATAAATATGAGTCAGTTGCCAAAGGTCTGAATTTTGATCATGTGGCCATGAGGATGCGGCAACGGTCGTAAGTGTGCAAAATGGTCATATGTCATATTTTTTTCAGTGCCATTGAAACTTTGAATGGTCATTAAATGAACTGTTGTAAACTGAGAACTGCCTATTTATAGCCTTGTTAGTCTTGCTGAAGAAGAATCAAAGTGTTGGGGGTTTTTTTACACAATTGCAGTTTAACTTATTGTTCAGAGTTATGTGTTTTTGTGTGTAAACTGCATGCTGCCGCCTTATTTTTCAAGCTAGGTTTCTGTTGGGAAGATAATTCTGAGAGTGGTTTTCTTTATAGACTCTTCTGTGGCTGATTTTCAGAGAAAACGGTTTTTAATGCTTTCTTTTTTTCAAATTGTTCTGGTTCTTTTGAGACATTCTTGGCTTCTGAGACAGATGTAGTTTGCCAGGTCTTGAAGTAGATGCAGTCTATTATTCATAACTTTAAAAACTCTATATAAAAATGACCCAAAATAAAACTGAGGCAAGGTACTCTCTTTTAAAGAACGAAACAAAAACTGAGTTATGACGTTTTCTCAGATATTGCACCTCAATGAATATTGAAAAAATGGGCCAAAAAAAGCCTCAAAAATGGGCCAAAAGAGCCTCAAAAATGGGCCAAAAACCCACTCAAAAATGGGCCAAAAAAAGCCTAGAAAATGGGCTGAAAAGAGCCTAGAAAACAGGCTGAAAAAAGCCTTGAAAATGGGCTAAAAAAGCCCTGAAAACAGGCCCAAAAAAAGCTCCAAAAATGGGCCAAAAAAAGGCTGGAAAAGGGCCAAAAAAAAGGCCTGAAAAAAGGAAGGCCAAAAACTTTTTTTTTGTTGTTTTCCTCTTCTAAATTTAGGTGTGTCTTATAGTCAGGTGCATCTTATAGTCCGAAAAATACGGTAATTTTTTTAAAAAACCATCTTCATAAAAAACACCATAACCCAAAGTGAAATCTCCTCAGAGAGACTGTGATCTGTCCCCGTCCCCACACACACACACACACACAGCCAGTCGAGGGTTAAGGAAACACTTTGGAACGCACCCAGTTCTTATCTCCGACTTGGCAGCGATAGACACACCGTCTGCCAAGTTACTTTATTTTCACAAACAGACAGATAAGATACGAACGTTCAAGAAAGTCCAAACAGAAATAATATTCCTCCCAGCAGTTCCGGACGAGGCTTTAGTGACTGTCCAAGGTTTTGCTTTGTTCGTCACAAAAGATCCTTGACCACCACTCTCTATTATATAGTCTCTGGGGTGTGGTCTCTGGGGTGTGGTCCAGTGACTCAGTTCTAATCCCTAGCACGCCTCCCAAGCTGCTGCAAACGTTTATCACGCCTTCGGAGGCGTGCGTCCAGGAATGATGTGTCATTATCACTTTGACTCGAATCAGCTGTCTCCTCTCCCTCGGCCGGCACTTGAGACAATGCCAGAGGGGAGGGGCCTGGAGAGGGAGGCCTGGCTGACTCCTCTTCCTCATGCTCGGAGCTTTCTTCCTCCGATGGGACAGGCTCAGAGGGCGGGGCCACAACACTATCCCCCACCGCAGGGCCCTTCCCCCGGGTCTGACGGTCGGGATGGGGTCGGGACGGGAACTGTTCGTGGAAAGCCCGCACCAGGTCAGGGGCCTGAACGGCAGACGCGTCCGCCCAGGTGAAATCCTCGGGCCCGTACCCCTTCCAGGCGATGAGGTATTGGAAGCGCCCCTTCAGCCAACGGGAGTCCCGGATACTGTCCACCTCGTACGTCGAGGCGTCGTCCTCGTCGGCTGCGGCTGGGGGGGCAGGCGTCGGCGGGCGGCGGAGATGGCTCGCGGGGGCCTCAGGGACCAGGAGGGACCGATGAAAAACAGGGTGGAGCCGCATGGAGCGGGGTAGAGTCAACCGGTAGGCCACCGGATTGATGACCGCCTCGATAGGGAAGGGACCGATAAAGCGTTGGGCCAGTTTCCGTACCGGCCGGTCCGTGGGGAGGTGTTTCGTGGACAACCACACCCGATCTCCTACTTTCAGCGGTGGCGTCGCCTGGCGGGCGCGATCGGCGAACCGTTTATAATCCTCTTTCGCCCGGATCAGCTGCCGCCGCACCAGTTGCTGCACCGCCTGCAGCTCTGAGAGGAAGTCCCGGGTCTCAGGAACAGGGGAGTCCATGATGGTCAACGGGAAAAGCCGTGGATGGTATCCGACGTTGGCATGGAACGGGGTCATCTGGGTGGAGGTGTGTTGGGAGTTATTAAAGGCGAACTCCGCCAGGGGAAGGTACTCGGCCCAGTTGTCCTGCTGCTGGTTGAAAAAACAGCGGAGGTACTGCTCCAGTATGCCGATGACCTTCTCCGTGCCCCCGTCAGTCTCCGGATGGTGCGACGACGACAGGCACACCTGCACCTCCAGCGCGGCCATCAGGCTTTTCCAGAAGCGGGCCGTGAACTGGGCCCCGCGGTCCGAAACCACCCGGTCCGGCAGGCCGTGGAGGCGGAAGATATGTTGCAGGAACAGGCGAGCCGTGGTGCGGGCCGAGGGCAGGCCGCGGCACGGGATGAAATGTGCCATCTTCGTGAGCGCATCCACCACCACGAGGACGGTCGTGTACGTAGCGGACAGGGGCAGGTCTGTCAGGAAGTCCATGGAGATGGCTCCCCACGGTCTCTCCGGTGTCGGCAGCGGCTGGAGGAGTCCAGGAGGGGGGCCGGACGCGGCTTTGGCCTGTCGGCACGTCACACAGGACGTCACGTAGGCGTGCACGTCGTGCCGTACCCGAGGCCACCAAAAAGTCCGTGTCACCAGGTTCAAAGTCTTAAAGAAGCCGAAGTGCCCCGCCGCGGGGTTGTCATGACACTGGTTCATGACGAGGGCTCGGAGCGGACTCGTGGGCACGTACAGCCGACCCCGATGTCTGAGCAAGCCCTCCTCCACAGTCCATGGGGACGCGGGGCCGACGTCCGCTCTCCGCTGCTGCGACCAGTCGTCCCGTCGCTGCGCTTCCAGCACCTGAGCCCGCAGGTCCACCGGTTCCTGGACCGCGGCCAAGGAGTCCGCTGGCAGCACCGTCCGGGGGGGAAGGGAGTCCTTGGGGCAAAAGTATTCCGGCTTACGGGATAGCGCGTCCGCCCTCTGGTTGAGGTTGCTCGGAATGTAGGTGACGTGGAAGTTGAACCGGGCGAAAAACAACGACCACCGGATCTGCCGCTGGTTCAACTTCCGTGCTGTGGTGAGGTGCTCCAGGTTCCGATGGTCCGTCCGCACCTCCACCTGGGAGGGCGGGCCCCCTCGAGGTGATGTCGCCAAGCCTCGAATGCGGCCTTGATGGCCAGCAACTCCTTTTCCCAGATGGTGTAGTTGCGCTCGGAAGGGTTGAGTTTCCGGGAGTAGTATGCGCAGGGAAAAAGAGTGCCGCCATCCACCGGAGCCTGTAGCAGCACCGCCCCAATCGCCACGTTGGACGCGTCCGTCTCCACCACGAACGGACGGTGTGGATTGGGGTGCCTCAGGACTGGCTCCGTGAGGAAGGCCTGCTTGAGGACCTCGAAGGCCTGCTGCTGCGGGGGCCCCCACTGGAACGGGACCTTCTTCCGAAGGAGCTGGGTCAACGGCAAGGTCAGGGTGGCGAAGCCCGGGATGAAGGTCCGATAGTAGTTGGCGAATCCCAACAGACGCTGGACGTCCTTCACCCGACGCGGGGGTTCCCAACTGCGCAAGGCCTCCACCTTGTGCGGGTCCATCGCGATGCCCTCGGGGGTGATGATGTGCCCAAGGAACTCTATGGAAGTCTGGAAGAAGTAGCATTTCTCCAACTTCGCATAGAGCTGGTGCTCCCGCAGGCGCTGCAGGACCTGGCGGACATGCTGGAGGTGACTTTCCGGGGTCCGGGAATAGATCAAAATGTCATCCAAGTAGATCACCACGAACCGATCCAGCATGTCCCGGAACACATCGTTCATCAAGTGCTGGAAGACCGCGGGGGCGTTGGTCAACCCGAACGGCATGACGGTATACTCGAAGTGTCCGTACCGCGTGCCGAACGCCGTCTTCCACTCGTCCCCCTCTCTCACGCGCACCAGGTTGTAAGCCCCTCGGAGATCGAGCTTAGTGAAGATCGAGGCCTCCCGCAACCTCTCCATCAGCTCCGGGATCAGCGGCAGGGGGTAGCGATTTCGCACTGTGATGGCATTCAAGCGCCGGTAGTCGCAACACAGGCGCAAGTCCCCCATCTTCTTTTTAACGAAGAGGACCGGGGCTGAGAGCGGGGAGGTCGAAGGCCGGATGAACCCACGGGCCAGGTTCTTTTCCAGGAAGTCCCGCAAGGCGGCCAGCTCGGGCTCCGACATGGAGTACAGGCGTCCCGATGGCAGGGGCGCGTTGGGCATTAGGTCCACCGCACAGTCATAGGGTCGGTGCGGGGGCAAGCGGTCCGCCTCCTTCTCGCTGAACACGTCGGCGAAGGGCGTCAGCTCCGGAGGCAAGGAGACGTTTGGGGCAGAGACGTCCTGGCCGAAGGTGGTCGACACACTGCAGGCTCGGGAACGAGATGGCGTTTCTCGACCACGCCACCTGAGGGTCGTGCGCCCGAAGCCAGGCCATCCCCAGGACCAAGGGAAAGTGCAGATCCGCCGTTACGTAAAACTGGATCGCCTCCTCGTGGTTTCCAATGGCGAGGCGCAAGGGCTGGGTAGGGGTTTTGATGGGCCCCGCCACGAGTTCCCGCCCATCTATAGTTTCAACCCTCAACGGAGGGTCCACTGGAACCAAGGGGACTTTGTAATGGGCCACAAAGGCCTGGTCCATAAAGTTCGTGGTGGCCCCCGAGTCCACCAGCGCGTGCGCTTGGAGCCCCTCCGACCGGTTAGCCAACAACACCCGGGTGTTCAAAATCAGGTGCCGAGGGGGCTCACAGTCCACAGCCGCCGACTCCGGCGGGGCATGGTCACGTGCCTGACCCAGAGTTTCCCCTAGGCCAGGCCTGGCCCGTTTCCCGGCAGGTCACGCCGAGACTCCGGAACAGGCCTGAGCGGTCCACTCCGCTTCCGGGGACACGAGGCGGCAAAATGTCCCGCCTCGCCGCAATAGAGGCACAACCCCCCTTGATGTCTCCGCATCCGCTCCTGGGCCGTCAGTTGAGGTCTGGCTGCTCCGAGCTCCATAGGCTCCTCAGCCGTCGCCACAAAACGCTGTGCGGTCCGGAGCGCTGTCGGTGCGAAACGCGGGGGTGCCGACGCTGTCGATGGTTCCGGAAGAGCCCGACGGGGCCGTCGCCGTTGCAAGCGGGCGTCGATACGCAGGCATTGGGTCACCAGCGTGTCGAGGGTCGGTGGCGCCTCCACACGAACCAGCTCGTCCTGCATCTCGTCGGAAAGGCCGTCCTGGAAGGCGTCCATCAGCGCCACCTCATTCCAAGCCGAATCCTGGCCTAGCAGTCGGAACTCTGCAATATAGTCCTGCAGGGGGCGCTTGCCTTGGCGGAGGTCCTTGATGCGCCTCGCTGCCGTCTGCACCCGGAGGGGGTCCTCAAACATGGTGCGCAGGTGTTGTAAAAAGCCCTGAAAGTCCAGGAGCAAGGGGCTATCTTGCAACAACAGGGGCGTGGCCCATCGGGCGGCAGTGCCTGAGAGGGAGCTGATAACAAATGCCACCCGAGCCCGGTCATCCGGAAAATCCTCCGGCCTCATTGCCATAAACAGTTGGCATTGTCCCAAGAAGGCCGGAAACATCTCCTGCTGCCCAGAAAACCTATCTGGCACGTTCACTGGGCATCTCGGACGGGGAGGGGGAGGAGTTGGAGCTGCAGGAGCATTTCCCAAAGCAAGTTGGGCAGTTAGCTGTGCTACTTGCTGTTGCAGAAGCTGATTGGCCTCCAGCATCTGCTGTATCTGCTGCTGCAGCTGTTGGTCCATCGTGGGTTAACGATGGAGTATGGGGTGACGAACAAGATGATCTGTCCCCGTCCCCACACACACACACACACACAGCCAGTCGAGGGTTAAGGAAACACTTTGGAACGCCTGTTCTTCTTAGACTGCCTGTTCTTCTTAGGAATGAAGTACCACAGTTTTTTTCTCTTCTCCTCAGCAACCATCAATCTTGAACACCAATAAACACCGTTCGGATATTTTAAGGTGCGTAATGGGAGAAGATGTTCAAAGGGTAAAGGAATTGTGAAGACTTTTTGTCAAGGAATTGTGTGGCAACTGTCCAGATGAAGTCGGAGACACTGACGCAAATGCGTAGTTTTGAAATAATAGTAAATATGTGTGGCTGGGGTTTTAGATTTTGGCAGTGGTTTGCTCTCCAAGCTTGTTTCAATTTAGTTTCTAAACATTTCGTTACCAGACTAGGTAATATAATCAGCAGGATTTTCTTGTCCTATTCTCCTTAGCTTATAAATGTCTTTTTTAAAGAAGAGATTGGTTAACCATTTGTCTGAAGTGGTGCAGGGTTTCCTGCCTAAGCAGGGGGTTGGACTAGAAGACCTCCAAGGTCCCTTCCAACTCTGTTATTCTGTTTTTTGTTTTTCTGGTGTGGCAATATGATCAGCTGGTCATGTGATTGATTGTTTGTTTGGAGCTATATTTAAATCCTGAGCAGCTGATTACACACACACACACACACACACACACACACACACACGTGTATGTGTGTATGTATGTATGCATGTATTTAATATATTTAATATTCAAATTTACAGCAGTCTTTGTCAGAAAGAAGAAAGAGAAAACACAAGACAGTCAGGGACACAGGAACATGAGGTAAATTGAACAGTATCCAGAACACACACAAGAAAAAAAGGCGGGAAAAAAGGGAAATGCCCCCTTCATCTTTACAGCAACCAATCATAGCGTAGATTGCCTCATGCATGAGTCAGCACTCTCTAACTGATCAACTACAACTGTTATGTCCTGACCTATTGTACATTTATTGTTCCTGCTACTCAATTCAATATCCGAACGCTTCTTCTTTTTCCCTTAGTGGCTGTATTCCTGAAGAACAAAAAGTATATTGAGTGTATTTCTGAAGAATATGAGACTCATTTTGGGGAGCGAAGTAAGATACAACAATGTTGGGGAAGAGTTCAGAGAAGAGCAACAAAGATGATAGAAAGAGTGTAGAGAAGAGCAACAAAGATGACAGAAAGTGTGTAGAGAAGAGCAACAGAGATTATAGAAAGAGAGCAGAGAAGAGCAACAAAAATGATAGAAAGAATGCTGAGCAACAAAAATGATAGAAAGAGAGCAGAGAAGAGCGACAAAGATGATAGAAAGAGTGCAGAGAAAAGCAACAAAGATGATAAGGGGTCTGGAGACTAAATTGTACGATGAGTGATTGAGAGAACTAGGTATATCTAGTTTAACAAAGAGAAAGACTAAGGGCGACATAATAACACTCCTCCAGTATTTGAGGGGCTGTCACAGAGAAGAGGGGCTCGATCTATGCCCCAAAGCACCTGAAGGCAGGACCAGAAGTGAAGAGTGGAAGATCATTAAAGAGAGATCCAACCTAGACTTAAGGAAAAATTTCTTGATAATGACAACAATTAATCAGTGGTATGGCTGGCCATCAGAGGTTGTGGGTGCTCCATCACTGGAGGTTTTCAAGAAGGGACTGGAGACCCATTTGTCCAAAATTATTGATCAGGGATCAACCCTGTGATTTTACGTTCTAAAATATATTGAAAATATTTCTTCTTTGAAGTAAGTTGCCTCAAATTTTGAAAAGAATGTGACATCAGGTAGAAAATTCTTCCACCAATTTTCTTTCAGATTGAAAAATAGGGGCATGAGTTGCATTAAAGGGAAGATAAATGCATCAGGGGAAAGAATCAGATCACCAGTGTTACCGTAGAAAGCCGCCTCCCTTCCTAGAAGAATGAAATATTTTGGGAAATTTTAAAAAAGGCAAGACATTATATTTCCCTAAAGGAGAAATGGAGAAACATGCTCTTAAAAGACAGAAAGCAAACTCAATCTCTCTGCCTCCAGCACATACTGAGGCCAGCTTTTAGAAATGCAGATTTGGTAATCCATTCCAGGCAGGATATTTTGAAACAAAAGCAGAATGGTAGAATTAGCCCTCACTCAAGATCCAATACAGGAGAAAGCCATTAAGCCACAATAGGAATTGCCCAACTCCCTTTCAGAACACAACAGAGGTGGGTTTCAGCAGGTTCTGACCAGTTCTAGAGAACCGGTAGTAGAAATTTTGAGTAGTTCGGAGAACCGGTAGTAAAAATTCTGACTGGCCCCGCCCCCATCTATTCTCTACCTCCCAGCTGATTGGGAAGAAATGGGGATTTTGCAGTATCCTTCCCCTGGAGTGGGGTGGGAATGGAGATTTTACAGTATCATTCCCCTGCCACGCCCACCAAGCCATGCCATGCCCACCAAGCCACATCCACAAAACCGGTAGTAAAAAATTTTGAAACCCACCACTGGAACACAAGCCCCTTCATTGCATTATCTCAGAGCAGTCCAAACTTCAACCAAACCTGGGAGTTCAGACAAACACCTAGGATTTTCATTTTCTCTTTTCCCTATAGAGCCAGCTATGACCCTTACATAACCCCTGCATGACCCCATAGGAATCTGGCAACAGCCAATAGAATACATGTTCTTGCACAGGAACAGGAAGCTCAAGTGCAAAGCCAAGAGAAGTTATACCCACTTTCAACTCCATTTTGTCAGCTGCCCAGAATCACACATGCTCGGTGGTTCTGCTTCATCAGTAAATGGACCCTCTTTCCAATCAGCCTCCACCTCCATTTTGTCTCCAGTGCCTTTCTCCCGGCTTGGAACTGAACCAGATGGAGATCTGTTTCGATATTAGAAACAGATATCACTAGAACAATCAAGATAATTATGGAGGAAATTCTCATGTCCCTGAAGCGACTTCCTTGTGAAGAAATTAGCACTTTGTTTTTAAAGGAATATTTCAGGTAACTATGAACAACAGAGAGAAAGATAATTACTTCATTAAAACAAGAAACTAAGAAGAAGATCTTTAGGTGGCTGGAAAGAGAATGGCTGAGCTGCAAAATTCTAAAGGATCACTAGGTGGCGATAAGCACCAACCCTCTGGTGCTCTCTAGTGGTCATTTCAGGTTTTGCAGCCAAATCTTTTGGCTCTTAACTGGAAATTTATTAACCCCAAAATAGACCTGCAGCCTTAGGCTGGAAAAGAAAAGATTTGTAAAATATTCTCGACCTGCTAGATTTGATGGTTAATTTGTTCATTCATAGAGCTTGGGTGTTCTGTTTTGGTTTTCCAAGTAAAAATTAGGAATGTTTTTTTTTCCCTTAAAAGTCTCTGTTTTCATTGATGAAGAAAGAAAAGGATGGAATAAATGTCCTTGCTCACTAGTATAACAGAATAACAGAGTTGGAAGAGACCTTGGAGGTTTTCTAGTCTAATCTCCCTCTCAAGCAGGAGACCCTATATCAGTGATGGAAAACCTTTTATGCCATCATGTGCCAAAAGCGGAGGGAGCACAGGGGAATTGTGTGCAGGCATACCCACACTCATAATGCAATGCTCCCTGTGCCCCCCACGCATGTGTGCACGACACCCCCCGCCCACGGCCCATTTTGGGCCTAGCAGGCCTCCCTGAAGGCTCCGGAGGCTGGAAATGGCCCGTTAGGCCCGTTTTTCTGCCGGAAGCTTTCCTAGAGTCTGGGGAGAGTGAAAACCGCCTCCCCCGGCCCTCTGGAGCCAGAAACGGGCCATTTCCAGACTTCCAGGAGGCCCATTTTTCACCTTCCCAGAGCCTCCGCACAAGCCCTGTACTTACCTGGCATCCAAAATGGGCTGTGTGGAGACTCCTGGGAGGGGACAGGTGGCATGGGCGGGGCCAGCCAAAAATCAGCTGGCCGGCACACGCGTATGCACGGTGGAGGTGACCTAGGGCAACGGCTCATGTGCCTGCAGAGATGGCTCCACATGCCACGGCCCAGACAAATGGTTGTCCAATCTCTTCTTGAAAACCTCCAGCAATGGAGCACCCACAATTTCTGGAGGCAAGCTGTTCCAGTGGTTAATTGTTCTCACTGTTAGGAAGTTTCTCCTTAATTCTAGGTTGCTTTTCTCCTTGATTTGTTTCCATCCATTGCTTCTTGTCGTGCCTACAGGTGCTTTGGAGGATACACTTTTAGACTCTTATTTGTGGCAACCCTTTAGATATTGGAAGACTGCTATCATGTCTCCCCTAGTCCTTCTCTTCACTAAACTAGACATGCCCAGTTCCTGCAACCATTCTTCATACGTTTTCACCTCCAGTCCCCTAATTCTCTTTGTTGCTCTTCTCTGCACTCTTTCTAGACTCTCAACGTATTTTTCATATTGTGGTGACCAAAACTGGATGCAGTATTCCGAGTGTGGCCTTACCCAGGCATTAGAAAGTGGTATTAACACTTCATGTGATCTTCACCAACAGAGAAGCAAATTCCCATCCAACTATTGAAAAGCTGAAGATCAATTGTGTTGGTTTTTTTTTTTTTTTTACTGAAGTCTTCAAGCTTTTTTCCTTAAAAGGTATTCATAACACATTAAAATGAGGAGCTGCTCCTGGAAGTAATTTCTCCTTCTCTAAGTACAAAATTTCACTGCTTACATTTAGCATTTAAAGGAAGCCATCCAGATAATTAAAATTCCTATAAATGAAATGTCAGAGTTAAATGTTCCTCCCCCCCTCCATTTTTTTTAATCCAGCGCGAAACCTTTCTTCTAAAATAACATGTTTTAAATACCTGATATCTTTTCGAGAGAGGGGAATAATTAAAGTTCACTAAATAAAATGGGAGCATTGGTTCTCTCCTTTCCTCAGTGAATAACCTTTTTATGGAATTATTTCTCTCCCTCTTAAAATTATTTCTCTTTTTCTTATAATGTGGTGAATATTTCTAACAGCAGAAATATAGTTTGGGGAGTGCAGAGGGAAATATATATGTTTGTGTCTGTGTGTGTCTGTGTGTCTGTGTATAGGTAAAGGTTCCCCTCGCACATATGTGCTAGTCGTTCCTGACTCTAGGGGACAGTGCTCATCTCCGTTTCAAAGCTGAAGAGCAGCACTGTCCGAAGATGTCTCCATGGTCATGTAGCTGGCATGACTCAATGCCAAAGGCGCACATAACGCTGTTATCTTCCCACCAAAGGTGGTCCCTATTTTTCTACTTGTATTTTTTACATGCTTATGAATGGCTAGGTTGGCAGTAGCTGGGACAAGTAACGGGAGCTCACTCCGTTACACGGCACTAGGGATTTGAACCACTGAACTGCCAACCTTTCGATTGACAAGCTCAGTGTGTGTGTGTGTGTGTGTGTGTGTGTGTGTGTGAGAGAGAGAGAGAGAGAGAAAGAGAGAGAGAGAGAGAGAGAGAGAGTTTATGTGTGTGTGGATAGGTAGGTAGGTAGGTAGGTAGGTAGGTAGATAGATAGATAAAATAATCAGATACACGGGTTTTTTTTAAAAAAATGTTATTGCTCTAGGCTTCTTTTCAATTCCTCTTTTGTTTTCATTGAGGTGCACATGAAACATTAATGTGCATATGATTAGGGGGCTGGAGGATAAAACATATGAAGAATGGTTGCAGGAATTGGATGTGTCTGGTTTAATGGAAAGAAAGAGTAGGGGTGACATGATTAGCCATCAGTACTGACTTGTTGCCAAAAACCCAAAATGTGATCAGGTGACCATGGATAGAGCAGCTATTGGAAGTTCAAACCTAGATCGGGGGTGAAATTCAGCAGGTTCTGACAGGTTCTGGGGAACCGGTAGCGGAAATTTTGAGTAGTTAGGAGAACCAGCAAATACCACCTCTGGCTGGCCCCAGAGTGGGGTGGGAATGGAGGTTTTGCAGTATCCTTCCCCTGGAGTGGGGTGGGAATGGAGATTTTGCAGTATCCTTCCCCTGGAGTGGGGAGGGAATGGAGACTTTGCAGTATCGTTCCCCCAGGAATGGGGAGGGAATTGAGATGTTGCAGTATCCTTCCCCTGCCACACCCACCAAGCCACGCCCACCAAGCCACACTACGCCTACCAAGCCATGCCCACAGAACTGGTAGTAAAAATAATTGAATTCCACCATTGACCTCGATCCTGGGTTTGATCCATTGTTACTTCGAACAATCACTAAGTAAACATTCTTAAATCGAGGATTATCTCTATTACAGAGGCTTCCATCTCTGATCCTTGAGACGACCTGTTTCTAGATGTCCAGCTGGCAACTTCTCTGAGTCTGAGACGTTCTTCAAGTCTCACAAGTTTATAAGTTTACACCAGTTTGTTCTAGTTGCTAATGCATCAGGCTAGAAAGTGGGAGTTCAAGTCCCATCTAAGCCCCGAATGCTGGCTGGATGACTTGGGGGTCAATCATCAGGTGACAGTGAGTTCTAGTCACACCTTAAGCATGAAAGCCAACTGGGTGACTTGGTGCTATCACCAGGAGACCGTGAGTACAAGTTCCACCTAAACCACAAAAGCCAGTTGGGTGATTTTGGGCCAATCACTAGGAGACAGTGAGTTCTAGTCACATTTTAGGCATGAAAGCAAGCTAGATGACCTTGGATCAATCAGTAGGATACTGTGAGTTCTAGTTCTGCCTTAGGCATGAAAGACAGGGGTTGACTTTCAGCCAATCTCCAGGAGATAATGAGTTCTAGCCCTGCCTTGGCCATGAAAGCCAACTGGGTGACTTTGGGCCCATCACCAGGAGACCGTGAATGCAAGTTCCACTGAAACCATGCAAAGCAGTTGGATGACTTTGGGCCAATCACCAGGAGACAATAATTTCTAGTCCCACTTTAGGCATGAAAACCAGTTGAGTGACCTTGGGTCTATCACCTGGAGACAGTGAGTTCTAGTCACACCTAAATTGGGTGACCTTGGATCAATCACTAGGATACTGTGAGTTCTAGTTCTGTCTTAGGCATGAAAGACAGTGGTTGACTTTCAGCCAATCTCCAGGAGATAGTGAGTTCTAGCCCTGCCTTGGCCATGAAAGCCAACTGGGTGACTTTGGGCCAATCACCAGGAGACAATAATTTCTAGTCCCACTTTAGGCATGAAAACCAGTTGAGTGACCTTGGGTCTATCATCTGGAGACTGTGAGTTGTAGTCTTGCCTTAGGCATGGAACATAGCTAGATGACTTTGGGCCAGTCACTCTCTCTCTCAGCCAAACCAAACTCACAAGGTTTGTTGTTGTGCGGAAAATAGAAGGAGGACTGTGTATCGAATACATTCTCCGCCTTGAGTTATTTGTAAAAATAATAAAGGATATAAATAAATAAAAATAAATAAAATAAATCAGGTTCCAGGTTATTAAATAAATAAATGACAGTTCCAGAACTGTCATTTTTCTCCACCCCCTAGGAAAAAAAAAATACGTCTAATTTTTACTGTCCAGTTTCTTTTTTCCGGGAAGCTTAGCCATGAGAAAAAAGGAGGAAATATAGAAAAAAAAAAGGGGGGGGGATGTTGTTGAACTTTTTATTTCTCCCCCCCCAACAAACTCAGTGTTCGCTTTATTTTATTTTAATTTCATTTATTTATTTTGCTAAGACCCTGTTGTGTCTCTCCCCGAGTATTTTGGCAAGAATAAATTACACCCAAAGAAAGCGTAGATTTGGGATATTGCCAACGAGCTCTTAATGCTGACAGCTAACAAACGGGGGGGGGGGGGGCACCGGAAAGAATGGGAGAGTGTCCTAATGTTATAGATTTTAACATAATTATCAATGCATTCCTTTCAGCTATTATGCCATTTTAATTGCGCCGAGCTGATTTCTCTGGGTTTTTGTTTTCTTTCTTTCTTTTCTTTCTTTCTTTTTTTTTTACGAGAGCTACAGCCACACGGGGAAAATGAAAGCACCAAATTGAAAATGAAAGAATTATGCTAAGAGTTCCAGCGCACAACATTTCCTCCTTTATACATGATTCATTTTGCGGCTCGGGCTTTCATGTCACCGGGAATCGCCGAACAGGAATGCACCGGTCTGTTTCCTTTGTTTGCAAACACAGGGCCGGAGCTGAATGCTTCACTCTCCAGGGGACGAAAGTCCTTGTGAGGTGTTTCTTTTCTTTCTTTTTTTTCTTCTTCTTCTTCCTTTGACCCTGCAAGTACATGTACCATTTTAGGGGGCTTTTGAATGGCTACAGTCTGTTCTGAAATGAAGCCTTCTTGTTCCCAATAATTACTACAAGCCCTCTGTCCTTGAAAAACAGCACAGAATAGAAAATGGCGTCCTGGGGGTCCTTGGTGCTCTCTGAGCTTTGATTTCTTCTTGCAGACGTTTCATGACCCTAGTAGTTATCAGCATCAGTGCTAGAAGGAGGTGGGGGATGTGGGGAGGAGGACAGAGGTGGGTTTCACATACTGAAGCGACCGGTTCGCCCAGCACCGGACATGTGAGGGTCTGTGTGTGCACGATCGTTTCCATCCGCACATGCGTGCAATGTCAAACAACATGGCAATTTGCTTGCGCCATCCACAGGTGCACGTGGCATCAAAAACACAGTGATATAAGATGGGATTGTGCCCGGGTGCCACTACAGATTAGCTTGAACTGGTCCAAACTGGCTGAATACCACCTCTGGAGGAGGAGGAGGAGGAGGAGAAGGAGAAATGAGGAGGAGAAGAAGGAGAAGGAGGAGGAGGAGAAATGAGGAGGAGGAGGAGGAGGAGGAGGAGGAGGAGGAGGAGGAGGAGGAGGAGGAGGAGGAGGAGAAATGAGGAGAAAGAGGAGAAAGGAGGAGGAGGAGAAATGAGGAAAAGAAGGAGAAATGAGGAGGAGGAGAAATGAGGAGGAGAAGGAGAAATGAGGAGGAGAAGAAGGAGGAGGAGGAGGAGGAGAAGGAGGAGGAGGAGAAATGAGGAGGAGAAGAAGGAGAAGGAGGAGGAGGAGGAGGAGGAGAAGGAGAAATGAGGAGGAGGAGGAGGAGGAGAAGGAGGAGAAAGGAGGAGGAGGAGAAATGAGGAGGAGGAGAAGGAGGAGGAGGAGAAATGAGGAGGAGAAGAAGGAGAAGGAGGAGGAGGAGGAGGAGAAATGAGGAGAAGGAGGAGAAAGGAGGAGGAGGAGAAATGAGGAGAAGAAGGAGAAATGAGGAGGAGGAGGAGAAATGAGGAGGAGAAGGAGAAATGAGGAGGAGAAGAAGGAGGAGGAGGAGGAGGAGGAGAAGGAGGAGGAGGAGAAATGAGGCGGAGAAATGAGGAGGAGGAGAAGGAGAAGGAGGAGGAGGAGGAGGAGGAGAAGGAGAAATGAGGAGGAGGAGGAGAAATGAGAAGGAGGAGAAAGGAGGAGGAGGAGAAATGAGGAGGAGAAGGAGAAGGAGAAGGAGAAGAGGAGGAGAAATGAGGAGGAGAACTTTGGTCTTTGGTGCTCCTTGACCATGGTTGCTTTCTTCCAGATGTTTCAGGACCCAGCTGGGTAACCTCAACTTCTATCAACTTCCAATTTAAGAGACGCCTTTCATCTTTGAGAATCTATAGATTGCAACAGTAGAAGAGTAACAGAATAATAGAGTTGGAAGGGGCCCCCTGCTCAAGCAGAAGACCCTAGGTCGTTTTTGAACAAATGGCCAGTCCGTCCTTAAAAACTTCCAGCGATGGAGCACCCACAACATCTGGAGGCAAGGTGCTCTATTGGTTGATTGTTTTCACTGTTAGGAAATTTCTCCTTAGTTCTAGGTTGGTTCTCTCCTTGGTTAGTTTCCATCCATCATTTCTTGTGCTTTAGAAAATAGGTTGAGCCGTTCTTCTTTGTGGCAGCCCCTTAGATATAGGAACACTGCAATAATGTCACTGTCAGCATTTCAACGCTGGCATAGAGAGCAGACCAGAGAGAGATAAACCCTGAACTTTTGCTTGCTAAATTCCTTTGAAGTCGGGTTGTCATGGAAATGAGGAGGGGAGACATTCCTGGGAAATGACGAGACAAGAAGTCTGGAGAATGACTTGGAAGATAGCCAATGAGAAGCAGAGATTTGGGGATCGGAAAGGGAGGGATTGGGGGGGCAAAAAGTCAGTCTTGTCCGCATCGAGTCATGATCCGGTGGCTGTGCTCAATTAAAGAAAAGATTTCTTAAAGATTGGCAGTTTGGAAATTCATCTATTTTGAGATAGCATCGAAGTCTGACAGTCACCCCTAGTTTTTCTTTTCTTTATACTAATAATTAGTAATAATCCTCTTTTAATGACCCCATAATCCCTTGTGGGATGGAGTCTGGGCAATTGAATGGAACTGAGCATTTACTGGCCAGATGCCCTTCCTGTTGCCAAGGCGGAGTTGTTTTTTTTTTGCAGCAGATATATTTTCAGTGTGCACAGAGAGAGAAATATCTACCTCTACCTAGGATTGAACTCACAGCCTCCTAATTGTTCGGCAAAGGCTCCACCTCTAGGCCACCGCACCACTCAAAACTAATAATTAGTAATCAATAATTATGATTAATACCCTGTTTCCCCCCAAAATAAGACATCCCCTGATAATAAGCCCAATCGGGCTTTTGAGCGCATGGCAATAAGGCCAAGCGCTTATTTCAGGGTTCAAAAAAATATAAGACAGGGTCTTATTTTTGGGGAAACACGGTAATTAATCCTAATGATTAATAATAGTAATAATGACTAATAATGATTAACCCTAATCCCTAATTATGGTTGAACCTTTGGTTCTTGGTGTTCTCTAAATTTGGCTGTTTCCTTGCAGACATTTCATTACCAAGCTAGGTAACATCATCAGTGTACAGGAGGGTGGAGTTGGTTGGCTATATAATAGCTTCCTTGGGGTGGATCTCTCTTTTTTTTTTTTAATTTGATTTATATGCCGCCCTTCTCCGGAGAGTCAGGGCAGCTTACAATGCGTTAAGCAATAGCCTTCATACTTTTGTATATTTATACAAAGTCAGCTTATTGCCCCCACAATCTGGGTCCTCATTTCACCTACCTTAGAAAGGATGGAAGGCTGAGTCAACCTTGAGCCTTGGAGAGATTCGAACCTGCAGTAATTGCAGGCAGCTGGTCTTAATAACAGGGTGCTTTAGACCTCTTTATTACTATATTGTTCGTTCCCTGATTCTTCCTTCTTCATTACTTTCCATCATAGCAAGGTAACCTGCTTTCCGTTTTTACCTTAGTGATTCCCACAAGAGATTTATATACAATTTTTCCCTTCTTCCTTTTTTAAAAAAATTACTGCTTGTCCCAACTTCGCGCACATAAGAAATGAAAAAGGAATGAAAAATACAAGACAGCACTTCCAATAATTCACTCTGTGTATTTCCTGTCCGTAGTTCTTACCACATTGTGACCAAATTACAAAATAAATAATAAAAAAAAACCACCCCCCCCCTTCAAATTAATAATTCATCCTTGGATAAATATTTTAGAAGGCTCTGTGGGTGTGGGTGTGTGTGAGAGAGAGAAAGGAACCATAGAAAAATCAACTTGTTTGAACTGCCAAATTGTAAACAAGCATCTTCTTAGTGTCTTCTTTGGTTTCTGAATGAGCCGTGATTCCCTTTATTTTGGCCAACCACATATACCCTGTTTCCCAGTGGTGAAATCCAATTTTTTTTACTGCTGGTTCTGTGGGCGTGGGCTTTGTGGGCATGGTGTGGCTTGGTGGGCATGGCAGGGGAAGGATACTGCAAAATCTCCATTCCCTCCCCACTCCAGGGGAAGGATACTGCAAAATTCCCCTTCCCTCCCTCACTCCTGGGGAAGGATATTGCAAAATCTCCATTCCCACCCCACTCCAGGGGAAGGATACTACAAAATCCCCATTCCCACCCCACTCCAGGGGAAGGATACTGCAAAATCCCCATTCCCCTCCCCACTCCTGGGGAAGGATACTGCAAAATCCCCATTCCCTCCCCACTTCTGGGGGAAGGATATTGCAAAATCTCCATTCCCACCCCACTCGGGGGCCAGCCAGAGGTGGTATTTGCCGGTTCTCCGAACTACTCAAAATTTCCACTACCGGTTCTCCAGAACCTGTCAGAACCTGCTGGATTTCACCCCTGCTGTTTTCCCATAAATAAGACCCAACCGGAAAATAAGCCCTAGCATGATTTTTCAGGATGCTCGTAATATAAGCCCTACTCCCAAAATAAGCCTCAGTTAAGATTGTCAGTCAGATGGGTGCATTTAGTATTGTATCCCCCGCCCCAAAAAAATAGACCTAACCAGAAATTAAGCCCTAATGTGTCTTTTGGAGCAAAAATTAATATAAGACCCGGTCTTATTTTTGAGGAAACACGGATAACAGAATAACAAAGGGTTAGGGTTAGGGTTAGGGTTAGGGTTAGGGTTAGGGTTAGGATTTTTTTACAACCTCTTCGCTGAAGTCACATTACCCCCCCACCACAAGCCACGCCCACAGAACCAGTAGTAACAAATTTTACATTTCACCACTGGTTTAATGTTGAACAGAACCACATGGGTTTGTGGTTCTAGGCAGCTGACCCAATGGGGTTGAGAGTGAGGGTTTTTTACACCTTTTTTGGGCTTTGCGCTTGAGCTTCCTGTTCCTGGGCAAGAACATGTATTCCTATGGGGTCATGTAGGGGCCACAGCTGGCTCTACAGGCAAAAGCAGAAATGCAAATCTTAGGTGTTTGTCTGTGCTAATCTGGTCAACCTCTGGTTTGTTGTTTATCTGAGCTCCCAGGTGAAGTTTGGACTGTTCTGGGGGTCGTGCAATGAAGGGACTTGTGTTCTGAAAGGGAGTTGGGCAATTCCTATTGTATCTAATGACTTTCGTCCTGTGTTGGATCTTGGGTGAGGGGCTGCTTCTAATCCTATCACTCTGCCTTTGTTCAGACTTTGCTGCAGGGAGTTTCAAAATATCCTATCTTGAATGGATGTCAGTATTTGCTTTGCTTATGAACAGAGCTATCTAGATACTTGTCTTCCTCTTTCAATAAGCTCTTTATCTCTTTATCTGTTGATATCTGCCGTGGGCTATTAAGAAAAAGTGGGGGCTGCTTTCTGCCTTTAAAAAAAAAAAACCATTTCTCCATTTCTCATTTAGGGAAATATAATATTCTGCCTTTTTTTAAAATATTCTTCAAAATATTTCATTTTTCTAGGGCACGCATGTGCCTGACCCCCCCT
Source organism: Pituophis catenifer annectens (assembly GCF_029215685.1). Taxonomy (NCBI): domain Eukaryota; kingdom Metazoa; phylum Chordata; class Lepidosauria; order Squamata; family Colubridae; genus Pituophis; species Pituophis catenifer. The sequence goes on along the minus strand of NW_027256882.1, from coordinate 291,825,074 downwards.
GCCCCCCTCCTCCTGGCACGTGATGGCAAAAAGGTTAGTCATCACTGTTCTAGTCCAACAACCCTCTGCCCAAAAAGAAAACCCTATACCTTTCTGGACCAATGGCTGTCCAAACTCTTCTTAAAACCCTCCACCCAAAACTTCTGGAGGCAAGCAGTTCCAGTGGTTAATTATTCTCACTTTCAGGAAATTTCTCCTTAGTTCTAGGCTGGTTCTCTCCTTAATCATCTTCATCCATGTCTTCATCCTAGCCTGACTAGGTGGCTCAGTGGCTAAGACACTGAGCTTGTCGATCAGAAAGGTCGGCAGTTCGGCAGTTCGAATCCCTAGTACAGGTCTCCTGCGTGAGGAGGAGGGGGTTGGACTAGATGACCTCCAAGGTCCCTTCCAACTCTGTTACTGTTACTAATTTCTTGTCCCTCCTTCAGGTGCTTTGGAGAATAGGTTGCCCCCCCCCTTCTTTGTGACAACCTCTCCAATATTGGAAGACTGAGGAAACTCAATTCAGCCAAAAGAATCCATCAACTACAGAACTCTTTTTGCGCTTCTTTTTGTAAGTGTGTACCATTTCATTTCAAAAGAGATTTCTTGATATCAGGGACCTAGACAGAAAACAATAACCACAAACCAGGTTGTGTGTATTCATTTGGAAACAAGATAGAGCTGAAGACGTAGTAAAGAGGATGGGAAACAGAGAGCAAATGATGGACTTTTCTCAGTCTCTTTTTTTATTTATTTATTTATTTATTTGATTTGATTTGATTTCTATACCGCCCTATCTTCTACGTTCAACCATTTTTATTTTGCAACAGCAATGTGTAAGGAAATGCTTTCAGGTTGCTATCTGATAGACCTTCACCAAGGAATAAATCTGATTGGTTGATTAGGTAGTCATTGGAAAACACCCTGATGTTGGGAAATATTGAAGGTGTGTAAAGTCCCATGTGCCCCGCCCTCATGCATGCTCGTGTGAACCCTCCTCCCCCCACTCCTGGCACACGATGGCCCGGTAGACCCATTTTTCTCTCTCACCTGGCTCCAGAGCCTTTCTAGGAGTCTGGGGAAGGCAAAAACAGCCTTCCCCACCCCACCGGAAGCCAGAAACAGCCCATTTGCCAACTTCCGGTGGGACCGGAAGGCCCTGTTTTTGCTGTCCCCAGCCTCCAGAGCCTCTCTAGGAGTCTGGGAAGGGTGAAAATGGCCTCCCCCGCCCTCGGAGGCCCTCCGGATGTGTTGTGGCCTGCCAGCGGCTGCTCGGATTGTGGCTGATCCTGATGACGAGAAGACTGGTGTGGTGTCGCGCCAGCAGCCTGTGCAGCCGGTGCTCGAGTCGGACAGCAAGGAGGCTGAAGAGGATGTGGTGCCAGAGGCAGAGATTCAGCCAAGGCCTTCAGACCTCCAGAAGCTCCTTCAAGTGAAGAGAGTGAAGTGGAGGAGCCTCTCCTCAATGCTCGAGCACCCAGGGCTGCCAAAAGGCAGGAGTGGCTACTCAGGAGGCGGTCTCCTCGAGAGTAAGGCTTGGGGCTAATTGGGCACTCCCTTAGCCTATTTAAGTCTGCTCACAGATAGCACACGCTGCTGGAAACAACGTTTAATTACTACGCAGAGCATTTTGAGAGTGAGCTTCTTGTTATATCTTGGTTTCTAGACTGGTTGCCAACCCTTGTCGGACTTTGTTTATTCTCTGTAATTCATAGCAGGCTGATAAGGATATTTGCACTGGAAGCCTACATTTTGGAAGGGGTCTGTTTGTATTAAACGGAGTTTTTGGAGCTTTGTGTGTGTCACACTCCTTGGGATCCGGAGCTGGGGCAGAACAGGATGCCAGAAATGGCCTGTTTGCCAATTTCTGGTCCCACGCCAGAGCTGAACTCATGTACCCACTGATATGGCTACGCATGCCACCTGTGGCACGTGTGCCATAGGTTCGCCATGACAGGACTAGAAGATCTCCAGAGTCCTTTCCAACTCTGATATTCTGTCTATGGGGATTCTCAATCAACCATCATAGTTGTCCCAAAGATGCTTTTTCAAAAGGCAACTGGATTTTGTTTTCTCCTGAAGATGTTTTTCTGCTCCTCCAAGAAGCATTGTCAATTCTGATTGGACCATTCTGTTATTCTGTATTTTGTAATAGTCTGGGAGGGAAGGAGAAAAACCTGAATAAATATTATAATATACCACAGTATATGTGGTACCTAGCTCAATAATACTAACTGTGAGAGGGATCTTGGAGTCCTAGTGGACAACCTTTTAAAAATGAGTCAACAGTGTGTTGCAGTTGCCAAAAAAGCCAACACAGTCCTAGTCTGCATAAACAGAGGGATAGAATCAAGATCACGTGAAGTGTTAATACCACTTTATAAGGCCTTGGTAAGGCCTCACTTGGAATACTGCATCCAGTTTTGGTCACCACAATGTAAAAAAGATATTGAGACTCTAGAAAAAGTGCAGAGAAGAGCAACCAAGATGATTAGGGGACTGGAGGCTAAAACATATGAAGAACGGTTGTAGGAACTGGGTATGTCTAGTTTAATGAAAAGAAGGAATAGGGGAGACATGAGCACAGTGTTTTAATATCTCAAGGGTTGCCACAAAGAAGAGGGAGTCAAGCTATTCTCCAAAGCACCTGAGGACAGAACAAGAAGCAATGGGTGGAAACTAATCAAGGAGAGAAGCAACTTAGAACTAAGGAGAAATTTCTTGACAGTTAGAACAATTAACCAGTGGAACAACTTTCCTCCAGAAGTTGTGAATGCTCCAACACTGGAAGTTCTTAAGAAGAGACTGGACAACCATTTGTCTGAAGTAATGTAGGGTTTCGTGCCTAAGCAGGGGGTTGGACTAGAAGACCTCCAAGTTCCCTTCTAACTCAACTCTTCTCTTCTCTTCTCTTCTCTTCTCTTCTCTTCTCTTCTCTTCTCTTCTCTTCTCTTCTCTTCTCTCCTCTCCTCTCCTATCCTATCCTATCCTATCCTATCCTATCCTATCCTATTCTATTCTATTCTATTCTATTCTTGCCCTAATTTTTGCCCTCTTCAGCTTCCTGGGAATTCAAAGAAGAATACATGGGGAATTTGCTATCAATCTTATCTCCAACAACCCTGTCTTGTTAGTTGGGTGGAAGATAATCAGAGACCCAATGAGATGAGAGGGGGAAAAAATTGAACGTTTGCCTAATTGACCAGACGCCGTTGTTTTTTGTGGGTTAAAAATGAGCTTGGGAGCCAGATCTCAGAAAGAAGACCACGTTCACCTTCCCCATTCTTTTGTTGTTGTTATTATTCTTTTGTCAAAAGCAACCGGTTTTTCTTGCTCATCTCAAGGGCCAATCCCATCCAACTTCACTTCCCAGGAAATTCAGCATGATTAATGGGCTGGCGAAGACTGCCAAAGGAATTAATAATAATTAGCGGCGTATTACTAAGTGTGGCCAGGAAGACAAGGAAACCACCTGGTTTTCATTTCAAAATTGATTTCTTTCCTTTGCTTAATCATACCATGAAAAGGAAGAGTTTCTATTTTGGGCTAGCGTTTCATGTTATACCATCATTCCAGGAATGGACATGTAGTGGTGGTTGTAGGAAAGAAATATCCATCTACCTGCATACGGTATTTACCGCATTTAATTAACTTATATCCATATTTATTAGTATTTATATCCATGATGGCGAACCTATGGCACGCGTGCCACAGGTGGCACGTGGAGCCATATTGGTGGGCACACGAGCATTGCCCCAACTCAGCTGCAGCGCACATGTGCACGCTGGCCAGCTGATTTTCGGGCCTTCCGGGCCCACCGGAGGTCAGGAAACAGGCTGTTTCCGGCCTCTGGAGGGCCTCTGGGTGGGTGGGGAAGGCTGTTTTCGCCCTCCCCAGGCTCCTAGAAAGCCTCTGGAGCCTGGGGAGAGCAAAAAAACGGGCCTACTGGGCCCATCGTGTCATCGCGTGCCAAAAGTGGGGGAAGCATGGGGGGGGTCGCATGCACATGCATGGGGGCACATTTATGTGTATGGGCACGTGCATGTGTGACCCCCCCCCACGGTCCCCCACTTTTGGTACGCGATGGCAAAAAGGTTAGCCATCCCTGATTTATATGAACCACTCAAAGTGGAGAACATATCTAATATGCCTTCTTATTTCCTCCACAACAAGAAATCCGTGAGGTGGATTGGGTTGAGAGTGTGTGAGTGGCTTTCCTGCCTATGGTGGGACTAGAACTCACTGTCAACTGATGATTGGCCCAAAGTCACCCAGCTGGCTTTCCTACCTAAGGCAGAACTAGTATTCTCAGTCTCCAGGTGATCGACCCAAAGAGCCAACTCGCTTTCATGCCTAAAGTGGGACTAGAATTCACTGTCTCCTGGTGACTGGTGCATGATCACCTAGCCACCATTCATGGCTAAGTTAGTTGTTTTTAATATCTCTGTGCATGTGATCCTCTTTCTCTTCCTCTTTCTCCTCCTCCCCTTTCTCTGTCACTGCGTTTTTGTATTTACCAGATGAGCTCTTATTTTTGAACTTTCAGACTTACCGTAGCTTGCCAAGTTCTTATCAGTAAGTTAACTGCGCATGTCTACATTCCTTCACTTTCTTCCATCTTTCTTTGTTCTCCGGCCAAGAGAGGTGGCCGGGAAAGCTTTGTCAAGATGTAATTAATTAGATTAGTAAGATGTTTTATTTTCTTTATAACAAATAAATGAGTTTTTCTTAGAAAATATATCTTCGGGTTTATTTTCTTAAAATATACTTCAAGGGAAAGTCATGATCCATTCTCTAAATCAAGGTGCAATTACCCAAAAACAGAATGGGATTAATTGCCACCCTGACACCCTCTTCCTCTTTGTCCTCCTTTCTCCTCCTCTTTGTCCTCCTTTTTCCTCTTTCTCTTCCCGTTTCTCCTCTTTCTCCTCTTTCTCCTCCTCTTTCTCTTCCTTTCTCCTCTTTCTCCTCCTCCTCCTCCATTGAACAGAAGCGCTTAGTTCCACCCATGGTCAAATGAGGACGATACCTTTCTGCCTTCACTTAGAATTTTCAGGTAAGTGTCTCATTATGACAATAAGCCATTCTATATCAGACTGAAATACTAATGTTATTTTTCATTTTACTTCATCCACCCTCACTCTGCACACACCTCATAGAAATATGTCGCCTGTGTAGAAGTGCATAGGGGTAAAGGTACATATAGACACAGAGATGACACAAAGTCTGCCAGCCATTGTGTAGGAGAAAAATAGGAGGGAAGACAATGTCCTGAAGATAAGAGTTTCTTTCTCTTTTCTTTGTCTCTGTTTATTTTTCAGCATCTGGCTGTAACCTTCATCTCCGAAACTTCTCTTTCTCCCACCCACCCCACTCTCCCTATTATCTTTCCCGTACCTGGAGCTACACAGACAGAACAGTGGCTGAGTTTGACCTTTCGGAAATCATAAGCAATTCTTTCTCTTGGTCACGGTGATAATGGAACGGATCAGATCCTTCCTGAAGACATTATAATCGAGTTCAACGGTCTACGTTGTACGCTCATGACAAATGTTTAAAAAACCCACTGCTTCTTTAGCGTTGGCTCAGAGAGAACACAAGGAGGAAGTCACGCGCAGGTGGGATTGTGCAGGATTTCCCATGATGATCACGGAAGCCAGATAATGTTCATGTTGGCATCCGTCCCTTGCACAAATCTTGCAGGTCACTCAGCTGGGGACAAATAGGAAGCTATCCCAGATGAAGGAGCATTTTTACTAGCAGGGATGAATACTGCATCCAGTTTTGGGCGCCACAATATTAAAAAAAAATATATGTTGAGACCCTAGAAAGAGTGCAGAGAAGAGCAACAAAGTACATTAGGGGGTCTGAAGGCTAAAACAATATTTATTTATTTATTTATTTATTTATTTATTTATTTATTTATTTATTTATTTATTTATTTATTTATTCTTCTCATTCTCATCCTCTCTCTCTCTCTCTCTTTCTTTCCTTCTTTCTTCTTCTTCTTCTTCTTCTTCTTCTTCTTCTTCTTCTTCTTCTTCTTCTTCTTCTTCTTCTTCTTCTTCTTCTTCTTATCCTCATCCTCTCTCTCTCTCTCTCTCTCTCTTTCTTTCTTTCTTCCTCCTCCTCCTCCTCCTCCTCCTCCTTCTCCTCATCCTCCCTCTGTTTCTTCCTTTCCTTTCCTTTCCTTTCCTTTCCTTTCCTTTCCTTTCCTTTCCTTTCCTTTCCTTTCCTTTCCTTTCCTTTCCTTTCCTTTCCTTTCCTTTCCTTTCCTTTCCTTTCCTTCCCTTCCCTTCCCTTCCCTTCCCTTTCCCTTTCCCTTTCCCTTTCCCTTTCCCCTTTATTTCCTACCCTTCCCCCTTCCCCCTTCCCCCTTCCCTCTTTCCTTTCCTTTCCTTTCCCCTTTCCCCTTCCCCCTTTCCCCCTTTCCTCCTTCTCCTTCTCCTTCTCCTTCTCCTTCCCCATCCCCATCCCCTTCCCCTTCCCCTTCCCCTTCCCCTTCCTTTCTTCCTTCCTGTTCTGCGCTTCGCCCTGCTATTCTGGGGAGCATTTTGAAATGTCTTTATGACACCGCTGGCCGGCAATCAAGCTGCTGTTTAGAAAATAGGCATTTTGAAAACGGTTGGGGAAAGAGAAGAGGGATTAAACCTTCCACGATCGTATTATGCCATTCAGCCTGGAATTAATCAGGCGGTAGCAGGAAAGGGACTCCAGAAGGAGCTGTTTGTGTCGCTTCGTTCCCTTAATCCTCAACACAAACCCATTCTGGTAAATAATTTACATAGGTTTGCATTAGCTCAATTTGCAAAAAATGAACAAACAGCACCGTTTCCTGCATTCCCAACACTGTGCAATGAAAAAAAAAAAAGGGGGGGGAATCTAGCTGGCAACAGGGGAATGACATGGAACAAGGAAGCATATAAAAACTTCCATTTGAATGGAAGAATGGAGTCCATCGAAACTGAGAAGGTTGGGCCAGAATTGGAGAATAAAACCTTAATTTTGCTGGCAGCTTTTAGCAAGCCCAAACAATGAGGGTGTTTTTTTGCTTTGAGGGAAATCAGTGACAGAATTTTTTTTTAGGCCTACGAAAATAGGCATCTGCTTCAGATTAGCCTGGTTTGGATGTAACGCTAGACCTTAATTTAGAATTATTTGAATGAAGAGCCTGACGTTTTGAGTTTCCATTGATGGTTCTAGAATTCCTTCCTCTCCTTGAATGGATAAGAGAAAAACTGCATTTCCTACACTTTAAGTTAATCAAACTTCTCATTCATTCAGTCACTGACTCGCTCAATTTGTATAGCTGCCAATCTCCAATAAATGTCTCTCAGACAAAAGAAATGTTGTATTTTCTATTTTTAAGTTGGGTTTTCCTTCCTTCCTTCCTTCCTTCCTTCCTTCCTTCCTTCCTTCCTTCCTTCCTTCCTTCCTTCCATCCATCATTATCTACCTACCTTCCGTCTGGACTATTGTAATGCTCTCTACATGGGGCTCCCCTTGAAGAGCACTCGGAGGCTCCAATGGTCCAGAATGCGTCCGCGCATTCTGGTTATGGGTGCACCTCGTTACACCCATGTAACACCTCTCCTGCGCGAGCTGCACTGGCTCCCAGTGGTCTTCCGGGTGCAATTCAAGGTGTTGGTCACCACCTTTAAAGCGCTCCATGGCATAGGACCAGGATATTTATGGGAGCGCCTTCTGCCACCAATAGCCTCCCACCGACCAGTCCGCTGCCACAGAGAAGGACTCCTCAGATTACCGTCGGCCAAGTTATGCTGACTGGCGACACCCAGGAGGAAAGCCTTCTCTGTCGGAGCTCCTGCCCTTTGGAATGAATTGCCCCTGGATATTCGTAACATCTCTGATCTCCGGGTCTTTCGCTGTGCCCTCAAGACCCTACTGTTCCAACAGGCGGGGCTGTCTAGCTGAATGATTTTAAATTGAGTTTTAATATTGGGTTTTTAAAATTTGGCCAAAACTATTTAATGATTTTAATTAATTTTAACTATGATATTGTATATTTATGTTTTTAGTCTTGGCTGTACACCGCCCCGAGTCCTTCGGGAGAAGGGCGGTATATAAATAAAAAATGTTAAAAAAAATCTATCTATCTCTATCAACTCTACTTCTACTTCTACATAACTATATAATATCCACATCTACATTCATAGCTAAAGTTCAGACTTTTTTTTTTTTCACACTTTCAGAGAAGAAAAACTAAAATTCAATCCATAGCTCTTTGGCACTTCCAACCTCTGTGAAATTCACTTACTTTGGAAAGTGGATTTTTTTTTTTTCATTTTCTTTTGGAGCTTGCTGCTTTCTTGCCTGCTTTCCTTCCCTTCCAGCTCACATTTTTAATGCTTTTCTTATGATGAACTCTCCAATTCAGCTCATTCACACATGCAAATCATCAACCTTGAATGTCTTCTCCTTCTCCTTCTCCTTCTCCTTCTCCTTCTCCTTCTCCTTCTCCTTCTCCTTCTCCTTCTCCTTCTCCTTCTCCTTCTCCTTCTCCTTCTCCTTTTCCTTCTCCTTCTCCTTCTCTTCTTCCTCCTCCTCCTCCTCCTCCTCCTTCTCCTTCTTCTCTTTTGCTTTTGCTTTCTCCTCCTCTCCTCCTCCTGCTCCTCCTCTTCCTCATATCAGAGATACATATCAGCTGTGCTCATAAAATAAGCTTGACCAGGTCAATTCAAAATATAATTAAGACATTCCCATAATACTTTCAATCTTGGCCAATTTTTTCTGGGTCGGTGTATCCAAAATTTCTAATTAGTATACATTTTAATATATTGTATGAACTCCAGAAAACAAATCCATCCAGCAAACAGGTGGGCTATGTGGACACATCCCGTTCGCAGTCTACAAATTTTTCAGTGAACCTTCCAATACGTTTAATTGAACTTTCAGTATAAAATTCTAATAAAATTGCCAATGAATTGTAATGTTCAATACGAAGAGGTGTAGAAAGTCAGCACCCACCCCTCTCCTAGAAGAATGAAATATTCTAGGAAATATTAAAAAGGCAGAATATTATATTTCTCTGGATGAGAAAAGGAGAAACATGTTTTTAAGACAAAGAGCAGCTCCCTGCAACTCCCTGCCCCCAGCACAGTGGTGGGTTGCTACCGGTTCATACCGGATCAGGCGAACTGGTAGCGGAGGTGGCAGGAGGCTCCGCCCACCTGCCCAGACACTTTTGCACATGTGCAGAAGCTTCTGCGCACACGAGCGAACCAGTAACGGTGGAATTTGGAATCCGCCCCTTCCCCGGCAGATATTTGGTGCCCATTGAGCAGGACTGGCCTATCTACAAGACAAAAGAACTTCAGCTCCAGGGTGATGGGATTAAGATATGACTCTCCAGGACATAATAGGATTAACCCATCTAGCAGCTCACCACATGGCACAAACACCTGGGAACATTATATCCCCCTCCAAGTTTCAACCAAACCTGGAGCTCAGACAACCTACGATCCCTGCATAGCCCCATGGGAGTCTGACAGCAACCAATAAAATACATGCCCCTGCCACAGGAACAGGAAGCTCAAGGGCAAGGCCCAAGAGAGGGTATAAATAACCCTCACTCTCCACTCCATGTGGTCAGCTGCCCAGGACCTCAAACCCATGTGGTCCTGTTCATCAATAAACCATCTTTCCAATCAGCCTCCATGTTTCCAGTGTCTTTCTCCCTGCTTGGAACTGAACCCAGATGGATATTTCTACCAACAGAGGAATGATTAATTTGATTTAATTAAATTTGAATCTTTGGGGGGCTTGCTTCTTTGCTTTCTCAAGACTTTGTTTGATTCTTGAATTCTGATCTTCCAAATTTTTGTTAGTTGTGAAGTCGTGTCCGACCCATCGCGACTCCATGGACAATGTTCCTCCAGGCCTTCCTGTCCTCTACCATCCTCTGGAGTCCATTTAAGCTCACACCGACTGCTTCAGTGACTCCATCCTGCCACCTCATTCTCTGCCATCCCCTTCTTCTTTTGCCCTCCATCGTTCCCAGCATTAGGCTCTTCTCCAGTGAATCTTTCCTTCTCATTAGGTGGCCAAAGGATTTGAGTTTCCTCTTCAGGATCTGGCCTTCTAAAGAGCAGTCAGGGTTGATCTCCTCTAGGATTGACCAGTTTGATCGCCTTGTAGTCCAAGGGACTTGCAGGAGTCTTCTCCAGCACCAGAGTTCAAAGGTCTCAATTCTTTGGCACTCAGCCTTTCTTATGGTCCAACTTTCACAGCCATCCATTGCAACTGGGAAAACCATCGCCTTGACTATACACACTTTTGTTGGCAGGGTGATGTCTCTGCTTTTTAGAATGCTATCTAGCTTTGCCATAGCTTTCCTCCCCAGGAGCAAAGCGTCTTTTAATTTCTTGGCTGCAGTCCCCATCTGCGGTAATCTTGGAGCCCAGGAAAATAAAATCTGTCACTACCATCATTTCTTCCCCATCTATTTGCCAGGATCTTCCAAATTAGTCAAGACCAATTAAGGCAGCCTTTCTTAGAAAATGATTGATCATTTGCTGGATAAATTTATGATCGTTTGGGTGGTAAATCCTTGATTTCTGGTTATCTAGGATGGAAAGGAAAAGATTATGTAGTTTATCACCTCTGTAGGACACCAGATAGTTTTTTTCCCCCTTGGTTTACACCAGCCAGCCATCTCTCTCCTACAAAAGACAGGATTGGGTCTGTTTCATTGTACTTTCTTAATTATCCCATGTCATGTACCAACACAGTATAAAATGATAGGCTGTAACACTCCGTGACATGTGATAACTATGATAAATTACAATAGCAAAGAAAGCCATCTTTGGAGAGAGGGAGGGAAGGAAGGAAGGAAGGAAGTGCAAAGGTATTTCACAGATGCCATGGATATATCTAGGATTAGTGGATAATTCCTTGTTTTGTGTTTAATGATAAGATTACAGGCGTGCTAGCAATGGATCGTTTATTAACATGCCTTTCTTTCTTTCTTTCTTTCTTTCTTTCTTTCTTTCTTTCTTTCTTTCTTTCTTTCTTTCTTTCTTTCTTTCTTTCTTTCTTTCTCCTCTTCTAATTCTAATTCTAATTCTAATTCTAATTCTCCTCCTCCTCTCCTCCTTCTCCTCCTCACACTCCCCCTCCCCCTCCTCCTTCCCCTCCTCCTCTCCTCCTCCTCCTCCTTCTCCTCCTCTTCTATTTTATCATCATCACCATCACCACACTGCCATTGACAAATTGAAAATGCCAACCACTATCCAACCAATACTCTTCTTTCCCCCTATTTAATTTTTGTTTTTTTGTTTAGATTAATCACTTTAAAGGATGGCCTTCAAGCAGGAATTCAGGAAAGGGTTCTTTTTTCCCTTCCCGCCTTTCCGGCAGAAAACATAATCAAGTTTCTTCAAAATGATGGCTGTCATATGGAAGATTGTAGGTCCTTTGAAGGAGGTGATTCTCAGAAAGGTTTATTTCCAAAATATACTGGCTGGTTGATGAAGATCCTTGGTCCATTTCCTGCTGTAGCAATTTATGTGTGCCTAAAGGCTCGGGTTTTTTGTTGGCCACTGTATCAATTTCATACCCATAAAACAGAGCGAAGCAATCAGTCTGTAGACATGGGCTTAACACAAAACTTGGAACACAAACTGTTTCTTTCAGAAGCCTGGCTTGCCTTTCCAACAGAGATCTGAATTCAGAATGGACTCCTTCCTCTCCTGCTCCTCACAACTCTTCGCTAACTTTGTGTAAATGAAAACAAGCCAGAAATTTCCATTTGTCTATTCCTCTTGCCATTTGTGAGTGTACTTTAATTTTTGGAAGCAACTGATCCAGAACAACATGTTCAGCAGTGGGTTTCACTTTTTCTTATCACCGGTTCGCCGTGCGTGTGCACGCTCACTTTGCGCACACACGTGCCTTCTGCACATGTACCCCGGCCTTCCACACATGCACTTTGCTCACACGCATGCCTCCGGGCCTTAAAAATGTGCCTAAATAGAATGGCATAGAGCCAGGGCAGGTGAGCGGCCCGCAATTTCCACTACCGGTTCACCTGAACCGGTCTGAGCCAGGGGTGAAATACTACCGGTTTCCTCCAGTTTGGGCAAATTTGTAGTGATAAAAACTAGTTTTAAAAATGCTACCGGTTCGATCAAACCAGTAGTTAGGTACCGGTTTGATCAAACCGGTAGTTAGGTACCGGTTGGATCGAACCGGTAGTTAAAAAAAGCTACAATCTGAAGATCACCTGTGCCGCGTGGTTTAGCTTTGCTAGAAAGCATGTGCAGTACGCACCCAAAGAAGGCTTGGGAAGGTAAGTAGAACTGCGAGGGGGGTGAATCAGCTGTGCAGCGTGGTTTAGCTTCACTAGAAAGCAGGAAATCCTGCTTTCTAGCAAAGCTAAACCGCGCGGCACAGGTGATTGTCGGATCATAGCTGTTTTTAACTACCAGTTCAACTGAACCGGTCTGAACCAGGAGTGAAATTCTACCGGTTCACTCCAGTTTGGGCGAACCGGTAGTGATAAAAACTAGTAAAAAAAAAGCTATCTGTTCGGTCAGTAGTTTTAAAAAAGCTACAATCTGAAGATCAACTGTGCCGCCCGGTTTAGCTTTGCTAGAAAGCATGCACAGTATGCACCCAAAGAAGGCTTGGGAAGGTAAGTAGAACAGCGAGGGGGATGAATCAGCTGTGCAGCGTGGTTTAGCTTCACTAGAAAGCAGGAAATCCTGCTTTCTAGCAAATCTAAACTGCGTGGCATAGGTGATTGTCGGATCGTAGCTGTTTTTAACTACGAGTTCAACTGAACCAGTCTGAACCAGGAGTGAAATGCTACTGGTTCCCTCCGGTTTGGGAGAACCGGTAGTGATAAAAACTAGTTTTAAAAAAGTTACTGGTTCGGTCGAACCAGTAGTTAGGTACCGGTTTGATCGAACAGGTAGTTAAAGAAAGCTACAATCTGAAGATCACCTGTGCTGCGTGGTTTAGTTTTGCTAGAAAGAATGTGCAGTACGCACCAAAGGAGGCTTGGGAAGGTAAGTAGAACTGCGAGGGGGGGGGAATCAGCTGTGCAGCGCAGTTTAGCTTCACTAGAAAGCAGGAAATCCTGCTTTCTAGCAAAGCTAAACCGCTCAGGTTTGGGTGAACCGGTAATGATAAAAACTAGTAAAAAAAAGCTACCAGTTTGGTCAAACCAGTAGTTAAAAAAAAGTTACAATCTGAAGATCACCTGTGCCGCGTGGTTTAGCTTTGCTAGAAAGCATGCGCAGTATGCACCAAAAGGAGGCTTGGGAAAGTAAGTAGAACAGCAAGAGAGGGATCAGCTGTGTTAGGATATGGTTTGAGCCTAACAAGTTGTCCAGGCAATATATGTGTTCTGTGACTTTAATATGAATATGTAATTGTATGTCTTTAAAGTTTTCCTGCTGATTCATTGTAATTGTCAGATGTAAATGCCTTATTCTCTATTGTGTAAATAATGTATATATGGGACATCAGGGGTTAACTTATTCTTTGGATTTTAATGTATTCATAATTTACCACTCCCATTCCTGGCTCCACCCCTTGTATATATAAGGAGCCACCCTCACCATTTTCTTTGCTTCTATCTTGAATATTCAGCGAATATAGAATGCCTATTATTATTAAAGAGAAATATATTTAAATCTCTAATTCTTATTATCTTTATTGAGTCTGATCCTGAAAATATTGCAACAAGCTGGTAGCAGAGGATGGTTAATTGACTCAATAAATAATTAAAAATGTCTAAGAAAGATAGGCCCAACACCAGGGCCTACAGCATGGAAATAGAAACTGAACAAGAGATGATCAACGAATCCACTAACGCGATTTCGAGAGAATCCGAAGAATACACCACTGAAGAAGAAGAACTGATAAATGAAAATAATGACCAGGAAGAAACCGAAATAGAAAATAACGAACTCAGGTCAGAGATATTGAAGATACTAAAAAGCCAGAAGAACGATGAAAGCCTCATCGCGAACCTCCAAGAAATGCTGAAGAACAACGGAGCAGCGAGAGAGAAAAACGTCGTTAAAGAAAAACCCAAAGATCAAAAAACTGTGAGTGAAATGAATACTGAGAAAGTCGTTGTAAAAAAGAAAAGATGTGATCCCGCGCGAAATTTTGAATGGCAGCCATCTTGGTTTCAACGAACTTCAAAAGAGAATGGAGCAGAGCCAATCAAAACGCTCAGTTCAAAATTTCTGGCGCGAAAAACGCTATCAGACGACGAAAGTGAAAAAGAAGACTCAAACTCTTCAGAAGAACCAGAATCAGAAAGTGAAGACGATTTAACAAAGTCTCAAGTAAAGTCAGCAATGAAAACGCTTTTTGCTGCTTTTGGGCCAAGATTGAAAATTTCCAAGGCACCAACGAAGAAGCAAGAAATCAAACCGACAACTCGAGACCTGCACGCTCCCATCCTGACTTCGAAGGCGACGACACCTGAGCCCAGAGAGCCATGCCGATTCCGTCCTACACCGCAGACCGGATCAAGTGCCAACGCACACGAAAGAAAGAGAAGAGCTGTCGCCACCACCAGAACCCCTAAAACCGAACCAGAGACCGACTCATCTGAAGAGGAGCGGAACGAGAGAGCTGAAATGGAGAGAACCTTCCACGACGACGCCAAGGAAGAAATGAGCAACGCGCATGTGCAAAGCTACGTAGACGGCCCCGAAAGACTTGAACTGGCCAGAGAACCGCGCAGACTCGTTGCGAGCATCCCCATGCCGTTCTGTAATTTCCTGCACTTGCGAGACCACGGACTGCCTCAGGTTGTAAGTAATGGACAAAATAATGTGGGGAACTTACCCAGTGACTTCCCAAAACTTAGAATTGATGGCATTAATTTACAAGAGTGGTATCAACAGCTTCAGGTTGTCTTTATGAAAGAAAATTTACTATTCTTTATAACTAGTCCTCCAAGAAGACCTTGGACTTTAAAAATAGATTGTTTACATCATAGAGCATTTTTCATAATAATATCTAGCGTATCTCCTGCAATGTATCATAGCATCAAATCAAACCTAACTGTGTCAGAAATAATTCAATGCATGTTTAATCTATTTCACAGCGATAGCGTAGCTACAACTACAAGAATGTCTAAGGATTTCTTTTCTTCTAGAGTGAAACCAGGGGTTTCTATAAGTGAGCATTTGATATCTCTAAACAAAATAAGAGCTGAGCTGCAATTGAGGGGGGAAGTGATTTCAGATCAAACAATGAAAAGTGTTATTATCAATTCACTTGATCCATCATGGGATAGCTTTATGTCACACTTAGATACTATTAATTTAGGATATTTAACCATAGAAAGTCTATCTAACAAATTGATAGCAGAAGACAATTCAAGAAAAAATCGTTCCAGTAATCAAACAGAACACAAATCTTTTAGGAAAGTAGCTTTCCAAGAAAAATATAATGAAGCCTTTAGATGCCACAATTGTGGGTCCAGGGAACACAGTAGAAGAGACTGTCCCAAAGTCTCAAGGGAGAGACATAGGCCAGAATATAGGAGCAAATACAATTATAGAAAGTCTTCCACAGATAGACACAAATATAGAAGCCCACCAAATTACAGAGAAAGTAGAGGGGGTAGAGAAAATTCAAAAGAGAGAAAATCTGGGTCACTAAATGGACTAAACAAACAAGAAAACACCAAAACACAACAAAATGAGAACAATAATTGGCTTATTGATTCTGGTGCAACCAATCACACCACTAACAACAAAAGTATATTATCTTCATTTACAGAAGATAAGTTTGTGATAAAGGTAGCTAATCAAGAAAAGGTTCAAGTATTAGGCAGAGGAAATGTGACCTTGCCTGGTTTAGGTAAAATAGAGGGGGTATTATTAATCCCAGAAATACCTCATAACATACTAAGTGCTATAAAACTAAGCAGAGATTCTGACATCAATATAGTTTTCTCAAAGGGGAAAGCAACTTTAGAGAAGGACAAAACAAATATAGGCACTGTGATGATAAAAGGAGGTCTACCCTATCTGATAACGAAAGAGAGATGGTTACATAACATTGATTCAAATATGGAAGATTGTATTGAAGCAGATGATGAAAATGTTAGTAACAGTGACAATGATGAATGTAAAATACCTCATGATCACAAAAATACACACAATGAGAAGAAACCAAAAATAGGTAAACCAATTCATGATGAGTGTGCTCACATCTTACATAGGAAGTTAGGACATGCAAGCTTTCCTGTAGTTCAAAAAATGACTGAACACGCAGAAGGTGTCAAAATAAAAAATTGTGAAAATTATTTGGAATGCTCAGTATGTAAATCCACCAAACTAAAAACCAGTCCCAGACCAAAAAAATCTAACAGATCAACTAACAATATTTTTGACTTAGTACATATGGATTTAGTTGGTCCATTAACTCCATCAATTACCTATAGAAAACGTTACTTTCTAACAATAGTGGATGATTATAGTCGCTATGGTTTTGTTTACACATTAAAGCACAAGGATGAAACCTTTCAGAAATTTAAGGAATTCTACAAACGCATAGAAACACAACATAATATCAGAATAAAACAAATTATGACAGACAGGGGATGTGAATTCATGTCTAAAGAATTCTCCCAATGGTTAAAGGATAGGGGAATGCTACATTTCACGTCCAATCCATTTTCTGCGTTTCAAAACGGGATTGCAGAGAGAAAGAATTCCACACTACAAACCATGATTAGATGCACATTAGAGGATGCTGGTTTAGGCAAACAATTCTGGTCAGAAGCCCTACATTATTCAAATTACACTCAAAATAGAACCTGGTCCAGTATTGTGAATAAGACACCGTATGAGGTGATGTACAATAGGAAACCTAAATTAGCACACATGCACATATTTGGAGTCACTGCAGATGTGCACATACCTAAGCAGTTGAGGAGAAAGGGAGAAAACGTATCCAGAAGATTAAGATTTATGGGATATGAAACTGGAACCAAAGGGTACAGATTCATTGATAATAATAACAAATTTATAGTCTCCAGAACAGCTGTGTTTCATGAGCAGGCCAATTGGTCTAAACTGCACCTTAATGAAATATTTCCAAATAAATGCAAAGATGAGATATCTTGCGAGGAAGGGACAATAGAAAATCAAAACATTAACAAAAATAAGAACAAAACCAAAACTTGGACAAATAGTCAGCATAAAATAAAGACAGACACATTAACAAAAAAGGAAGCTAGATATTTGCACGACAACCATAGCAAACCTGAAAGAGCTATTAGAAACAATAGAAATCAAATACCAAGTAAATACAAAGATTACATAATGCATATGAATGGAGAACAAATAACACCTAATACATATGAGGAAGTATTAAAACTCCCTCGTGAAGAAAGAGAAAAATGGGAACTAGCTATGAAAAAAGAGATGGAAAGTTTGCAAGGATTAAATGTATTCACTCCTACGATCGCACCTAAGGATAAAACAATTATAGGTACCAGGTGGATTTATAAAATTAAGAACCTAGAAGGAGGCAATACTTTATACAAGGCTAGACTAGTTGCACAAGGTTATGCACAAAAATATCCAGAAGATTATACTGACACATACTCCCCCACGGTGAGGACAGAGAGTGTTAAAACAGCTCTAGTAGTAGCATCTGCACTCAATCTGGACGTATTTCAATATGACATACAGACTGCGTATTTACACACAAAACTAGATAAGGAAATATATGTAAGAGCACCACATAGTCAATACACTAATAAGAATGAAATTTGGTTATTAAACAAGAGTCTATACGGATTAAAGCAGTCTGGCAAGAGATGGTACGATTGCTTGGTAAAAGTACTAAAGACCATGGATTTCAACGCTACCACTGCTGATAACTGTTTCTTTGTAAAAAAGAGTGATGATCACGTTGAATTTGTATTAATTTATGTGGATGATATTTTATATATAGGAAAACACAAAGAGAGCAGAGAAATCTTTGTAAATAAGTTAAACGAACATTTCTCGTTGAAATCTCTAGGTAAAGTGAATAAATACCTTGGTGTACAAATTAACAAAACTAGAAGGGGATTCAAACTTACTCAGAAAGATAAGATCATTGAACTTCTAAACAAATGTAATTTAAACAATGCCAAAACCTGTGACACTCCTATGCAAACTGATTTCCTTAGAAACACTGATGAGTCTTCCCCTGAATTTAAAGATAATACATTTTACAGATCAGTTATAGGCTCACTCCTTTATATATCTAATTGGACCAGACCAGATATTGCATTACCTCTCAATTTATTGTCAAGATATGTTAGCAAACCAACCATGTATCATTGGGAAGCTGTCAAAAGAATTCTAAGATATTTGAAAAGTACATTAGATTTTTGTTTAGTATTAGAACCTAATAATGACAAAGAACCAAAAATTACCTGTTATGCGGATGCAGATTGGGCTGGTGATACATCATGCAGAAAGAGTACTTCTGGTTATATTTTTCTATTGAATGATTGTCCAGTTTACTGGTACACTGGTAAACAAGAACTGGTAGCCACTTCAACCACAGAAGCGGAATATGTTTGTTTATCCAAAGCTGCAAATAACCTTGTATGGTTCAATGACTTGATCTCAGATGTTTGGAAAAAACCTGCATTACCTTTTGTTGTGCATGAAGATAATAAAGCAGCCATTGAAATATCCAGATCCGATGCCATTGGACAAAGGTCCAGGCATATTGATATAAAATTTAAGCACGTGAGACAATTATCTCAAGATGGATTCATCAAAGCAATACATTGTGATACTTCTGAACAATTAGCTGACATATTAACGAAGCCTTTACCTTCTAAACAGCACAAATATTTAACTTCTAAATTGTATGTATTATATTGTCCTGAATCTGAATGTAATTGGTGTTGTATAGCGAACCGGCATTTAGAGGGGGATTTGTCAGATGTAAATGCCTTATTCTCTATTGTGTAAATAATGTATATATGGGACATCAGGGGTTAACTTATTCTTTGGATTTTAATGTATTCATAATTTACCACTCCCATTCCTGGCTCCACCCCTTGTATATATAAGGAGCCACCCTCACCATTTTCTTTGCTTCTATCTTGAATATTCAGCGAATATAGAATGCCTATTATTATTAAAGAGAAATATATTTAAATCTCTAATTCTTATTATCTTTATTGAGTCTGATCCTGAAAATATTGCAACAGTAATGCTGAGTCATGCTGTATTTAGATAATCACTAGTTGTAAACATATTTAAGAAAGGTACTGTAAAGTATTCAGTTGATGATAAGCTACCATAGTGTGTGGAGTTGCTACCATTGTGCTATCATCGTTGGATGGATCTGCTACCATCGTGATTTGTGAACCAGAGTGAGTTTGTTATTCTAACCAACTACTGTTTGTGTGGTAAGAAGAATTCTTGTATCACTGGACTGATTTAACTGGCAAAGACTTGGATTGATTTAAAAGACTGAGATTGTTTTTTCACTATAAAGTAAACTTTTGATAAACCAGTTTGCACCTCTCTTATTCATTGCTCTCAGCAACGTTTCTCTGTGCTCTACACTCTGCTGGTTAGTAACACAACAACAATATCCTTAACAAGCTGTGCAGTGTGGTTTAGCTTCACTAGAAAGCAGGAAATCCCGGTTCACCCGAACTGGTAGCTTTTTAAACGTGCAGCGTGTGTTTGGTACAAACTGTGCACGCGCACGCAGTGCGCATTTGATATATAGTTTGGTATATAGTATCAGTAACTATATTGAATTCTACTATATAGTGCAATATTAATGCAGTAACAGGGGTTTTCAGTTCAATTGCGTAGAATGTGAAAGATGTGTGTTTTTGTTTTATTTTTTTTTTATAGTTTTCTTATTTATTTATTTATTTATTTATTTAATTAAATTTTTATACCGCCCTTCTCCAAAATAGGACTCAGGGCGGTGCACAGCCAAGGTAAAAACAAGACATATATACAAACATGGTGAATCTAAAAAACTATTTAAAATAATTAAATGTTTTGGCCGAATTAAAACCATTTCCAATTTAAAATCAATTTAAAAATTAAAAAATTTGGTCAAGCCAGCCCAGCTTGTTGGAACAAATAGGTTTTTAGGGCCCGACGAAAAATCCGGAGGTCTGTTATTATGCGTAATTCTGGGGGGAGGGTGTTCCAGAGGGTAGGCGCCACCACAGAGAAGGCTCTCCCCCTGGGGGTCGCCAGCCGACATTGCCTGGCGGACGGCACCCTGAGGAGGCCCACTCTGTGTGAGCGTACTGGCCGGTGGGAGGCTATTGGTGGCAGAAGGCGGTCTCGTAAGTACCCCGGCCCCAAGCCATGGAGCGTGTACATCTTCAGTGTACATCATACATTATGTATGATGTACACTGAAGATGGCATTTAATTTCGTTGTACGAGGTGTAATGACAATAAACTTAACTTAATTTAAGTCAAGTTGCAAAATGTCATTGGGAAAAAAGGTCCAATTTTATCGCTTCTTATCTGGGTTTATTTTTGACGACCCATTAAACAACGGATTTGGGATTTGGATCTAGAAAGAGAGTGACACAAAATTTATCCTCAGGACACTTTTAACGATAGCCTTATTCCTGTCGATGACTTCTCCTGAATTATAATGGAAAAGTAATGTCAAAGCTTTCATTTTGGAGTGATTTGACCGCTTTAAGCATCAGCTTTGCTGGTGGACAGATACCAAAATATCACTTTTGCCCAACATTTCAACATTCCTCTCATTGTTTTACACAGCCCATTTTCCAAAAAGAGCCAAAGAATATCTCCATTCCCTCAAGTTTTTCTTTAAAATAATAATAATAATAATAATAACCATGTAGACATGAAAAATATACAGCATATCTTGATTTTTTTTTAAAAAAAATATTAAATGTCAGTGAAGGAATAATCTGGGAGGGATTAACATGGTCATCCCCAAATAAAGGACCTTTTGATTATTTCAGTTTTAACTATTTATTTATTTATTTATTTATTTATTTATTTATTTATTTATTTATCATATTTGTATACCGCCCTACTCCCGAAGGACTCAGGGCGGTGAACAGCCAAGATAAAATACAGAGACATACAAAAGTTAAAAAACTATTAAAAGCAAATTAAATAATTTAGGCTCAAAAGACAAATTTAAGAACATCCAATTTATCTAAAAATATTTAAAACCCAATTTAAAAGGGAGAGTTAGGCCAGACCGGCCTGTTGGAATAAATATTTTTATGTAAATAGCGGCAGCAGAACGGATAAAACATGGGTGTCAAACTCGCTGTCAGGCCAGGAAGCCATCTTTTGCATTGGGCCTTCAGGCCTGCCACGTTTAGTACTGTGGGGAACTGGGAGGGGGGATTGTATGGAGCAGGGGTGATATATATAGTCATAATAACATTCCTTTCTCTGAGAGTCAAGGACATCCTGCCCTGCACCTGGAGTGGTGTGACTGGGAGGCATCTCCAGTTGGGATGGTGCTTTGATTGGACCATGTGATGGACATGTGGGTGCAGGGAGAAGGGACTTGGACTTTCCTTTGGGTGGGGAAAACCTGGAAGCTTTCAGGTTCGGGTTTTCCCAGATGTGCCAATATGACATCTCTAATAAAATGGAACTTTGAGGAACTTCTTGCCTCAGAGTCTTCTTTCGTTGGGGGTGTTACTTGGAACCCTGACACTCGCGGTGTCATATTACCATCACATGACTTTTTTCCCTTCGTGGAGCTGGGGTGGGCATGGCCTGCATGAGCCTGAGATAGAAAGTAGGTAACCTGACAACCCTTCTTCTCTTCTGCATTATAACTTGAGCATTGGGCGCTATCTAACAAAATGAAATTCAACGGTGAAAAAAGGAAGTTTCTACATTTAGGCAAGAAAAACAAAATGCACAGGCACAGTATACGTAGTACCTCGCTCAATAGTCATAACTGTGAGAGGGGTCTTGGAGTCCTAGTGGACAACCATTTAGATAGGAGCCAGCCGTGTGCTGCAGCTGCCAAAAAAGCCAACACAGTTCTGGGTTGCATAAACAGAGGGATAGAATCAAGATCACATGAAGTGTTAATACCACTTTATAAGGCCTTGGTAAGGCCTCACTTGGAATATTGCATCCAGTTTTGGTCTCCATGATGGAAAAAAGATGTTGAGACTCTGGAAAGAGTGCAGAGAAGAGCAACAAGGATGATTAGGGGACTGGAGGCTAAAACATATAAAGATCGGTTGCAGGAACTGGGTATGTTTAGTCTGATGAAAAGAAGGACTAGGGGAGACATGATAGCAGTGTTCCAATATCTCAGAGGTTGCCACAAAGAAGAGGGAGTCAAGCTATTCTCCAAAGCACCTGAGGGCAGGACAAGAAGCAATGGGTGGAAACTAATCAAGGAGAAAAGCAACCTAGAACTAAGGAGAAATTTCCTGACATTGAGAACAATGAATCAGTGGAACAACTTTCCTCCAGAAGCTGTGAAGGCTCCAACACTGGAAGTTTTTAAGAAGATGTTGGATGACCATTTGTCTGAAGTGGTGTAGGGTTTCCTGCCTGGGCAGGGGTTTGGACTCCAAGGTCCTTTCCAACTCTGTTATTCTATTCTATAAAAGTAACAATGTGATGGACACAGATGGTATTGTGGCAGGAGCCAATAAAACTAATACTATCCTTGGTTGTATAAACAGAGGGATAGAATCAAGATCACGTGAAGAATTAGTACCACTTTATAAAGCTTTAGTAAGGCCACACCTGGAATGCTGCATCCAGTTTTGGTCACCACATTGCAAAAAAGATGTTGAGACTTTGGAAAAAGTGCAAAGAAGAGCAACTAAGATGATTAAAGGCCTGGAGACAAAAACATATGAAGAACAGTTACAGGATTTGGGTGTGGCCAGTCTAGAGAAACAAAGGATTAGGGAAGACATGATAGCAGTGTTTCAATGTATCAGGGGCTGCCACAAAGAAGAGGGGATCCACTTATTTTCCAAAGCACCAGAGGGCAAGAGAAGAAATAATGGATGGAAGCTGATCAAGGAGAGAAGCAACCTGGAATTAAGGAGAAATTTCCTAACAGTGAGAACAATTAACCAGTGGAACAGTTTGCCACCAGAAGTTGTTGGTGCTCCATCACTGGAGGCTTTTAAGAAGACACTGGACAGCCACTTGTCTGAACGGTATAGGGTCTCCTGTCTGAGCAGGAGGTTGGACTAGATGATCTCCAAGGTCCCTTCCAGCTCTATTCTGACTAGATATATCCAACTCTTAAAGGTTTGGGTTGTGAAAAAAAAAATGAGGATTTGATTCAGCAAGACAAGTAGATGTGCCCCTACTGTATTTGGGTCAGTGGTGGGTTCCTCCCGGTTCCGTCCGGTTCGGCCGACCCGGTAGCGGTGACGATATGACGTCACCGAACCGGTTCTCCCCCCCGCCCTCCCACCCCCCCCCACCCCGCCACGTTATTCTTACCTTTTATTTGGTCCCACCCCCAATCTATTGCTGCCTCCTGAGTCCCAGCTGATGACTAGAGGGAAAAAAAACTGTTTAAACTCTTGCCGCGGGGCTTCAAAGGGCCGTCCTACAGCTGATCAGTGTTAAAAGCAAACAAATGAGTCGGGTTGTAAGTGCGAGGACTGGTCGTAAGTGCGAGGACCTTCCAGAAATGACTCTGACCAGCTAGCCACGCCCACCTAGTCACATGACATCCAAGCCACACCCACAAATAAGCCACGCCCACAGAACCGGTAGTAAAAAAATTTAGAACCCATCCCTGATTTGCGTCATATTTCCAAATTCTGTTTGGCTTTGCCATCCTATCAACAATGGTAACAAAATCTAGGAAAATGCCAATTTTAGAATGGAAAAAAAATATTTAAATACAGATATCTAAATCTTGAGACAATGTACGGTTGGATTTAGGTATCTGCAAGTTCTTATATGAAATGACTCGTAACTCCTGAAGTATGTTTGTTTAATACTATGTTTTGCACAAATTGGCATGCCTACTGCGGTGAATTTCTCAGCGGTTTACATGCAAGTATGCATTAGGAGAAAAAGAAATAAACTTTTTTTTTAATCAACAGAGATAAAATGCATACTTAAATATTCAATATGCACATCTGAATATTCAACATTTGATGTTGAGAATATGCACCAACTGTACAGTTTAGGAATGGATAATTTCAGCTCACGTCACCTCAAATTAACAGACTTCTCAATTCCCCTAAGTCCATTTCTGTCACTCAGTGCCTTCAAGTCAGCATTGGCTCCTGGTGACTGCTTAGAGAAGTCTTGCAAAGTTGGTTTTCCACTGTCTTCTTCCATGCGAGAGAAGGACTGGCCCAAAGCCACCCAGCCAGCTTCCATATTAAGGTAAGAGTACAACTTACCATCTCCTGGTGACCGGCCCAAAGTCACTCAGCCAGCTTTCATGCCTAAGGCAGGACTAGAACTCACCTTCTCCTGGTTATTAGCCCAAAGACTTGGTTCACTCCATGGGAAGACGTTGTAAGGCCGTAATTCATGCTAAAGTTTACCCAACTAAGTATTAACTGACAGTGATAATTTTTGTATATCTCGTTTTTTCTACGTATTGCACTTTTCTTCTTTATACTGTAACTGGTATTCTAATAGCAAATCCTTCATAAAAGTTACTGCATTACATTTTTGATTAAAATTATCTTTCCATTGAGATATAATTTTATGGTACTACTCCAAAAAAAAAAAAAAAGTGGTGTTATTAGCTAGTTTTAGAAAATATACTTTTCCCAAAAGGTTTCCACAATTTTGGCCACTAGTGTATAAGGGAAAGAAATTCTGGGCTATGGTAAAAAAAAATCTCCCTAGGCCTGATTTACAAATTTGGCAACTTTTGTAGGACATTATATCCTACGGTGAACATTTTACGGTGCTGAATGAAGAACTTGATTCATCGATTATTATTATTTCTCTCTCTCTTTCCCCTCTGAATTTCATCCATTTATTAGGAGGGACAAGCGAAGCTCGTGTGAAACTGTGGATGGAAAGAACAGTACAGATAGTCCTTGACTTACAACACAAATGAGCCTGTTGCTAAGCAGGACAGTTGTTAAATTAGTTTTGCACCATTTTAAGACCTTTCTGGCTACCGTTGTTAAGGGAATCACCGCAGGTGCTAAGTTTAGTAGAACAGTTGTTAAGTGAATCCAGCTTCCCCATTGACTTTGCTGGTTGGGAGGTCACCAAAGGGAATCACATGATCCCGGAGACACTGCAAGCGTCATAAATATGAGTCAGTTGCCAAGCCTCCGAATTTTGATCACGTAACCATGGGGATGCTGCAATAATTGTAAGTGTGAAAAACAGGCATTATTCACTTTTTTCAATGACGATGTAACTTTGAAGGTCAACTAAATGAATGGTTGTAAGTCAAGGACCAACTTACCAACCAACTGGCGCAGAGTGCGCCCGCGCGGGTGGTTATGGGAGCAACGTGGCGTTCCCATGTAACACCTTTCCTGCGCGAGCTGCACTGGCTCCCGGTGGTCTTCCAGGTGCGCTTCAAGGATTTGGTTATCACCTTTAAAGAGCTCCATGGCTTAGGACCTGGTTATCTATGGGACTGCCTGCTACCACCAATAGCCTCCCACCGGCCAGTACGCTCCCATAGAGAGGGGCTCCTCTGGGTGCCGTCGGCCAAACAATGTCAACTGGCGGCTCCCAGGGGGAGAGCCTTCTCTGTGGGGGCACCTACTATCTGGAACCAGCTCCCCCCAGAGATACAGAGGATCCCGGATCTGCGCACCTTCCGTCGCGCGCTCAAGACTTTCTTATTTCATCAAGCTGGCCTAAATCTTTCCCCCTTTTAAATGTAAATTTTAATTTGTTTTTAAATTATTGGGTATTTTAAATTTGTCTCAGCCAAATTATTTAATTCGTTTTTATTCTATTTTAAATTTTTGTATTTATGTGTTTTATTCTGTGGCTGTTCACCGCCCTGAGTCCTTCAGGAGTAGGGCGGTATATAAATCCAATAAAATAAAATAAATAAATAAGGACTATCTCTATGACCTAAATCTAAGTATCCTTAATTCCTGAAAGTTTTAGAGCAATACAGTCTTGGATTTAAGCCCTTCAAAAAGAGGTTGGTAGAAGTAGATATGCTTGTTTGAAAGAAATGAATAGAATATGGGGATACTATTTGTACAGACCCTGATAATAAGCCCTCCCCAAAAATATTTAAACGCAGAGCTGGAAATCAGGTAAGACAGCAAGAGGAGCCCCATCTTGCTCCACACGTCCCAAAATAATAAGACCTCCCCGAAAATAAGGTCAAGCATTTTTTTCGGGGTTAAAATAAAAGACAGGGTCTTATTTTCAGAGAAACATGATAGATAGATAGATAGATAGATAGATAGATAGATAGATAGATAGATAGATAGATAGAGATATAGATATAGATATAGATATAGATATAGATATAGATATAGATATAGATATAGATATAGATATAGATATAGATATAGATATAGATATAGATATAGATATAGATATAGATATAGATATAGATATAGACCAGGTAGCCCAGGTGTCTCAATAGAAAAATACTTAATCTCTCCCCTGGCTCAAGCTGATGAAGGGAGGAGAACTTGTAGCTCAGAGGTTAATACAACTGCCTAACATGCAGGCAGCCCAAGTTTGAATCCAAGTAAGGGTATGGCTAGCTGATGAGAGCTAAACAGCTTGAAATAGATCTATACTAGTCTCCCTTTATTTCTTTATCAACGAAATATAAATTTGGTATAAAATGGTTTGTTGTGAATGCGACTGCTTGAGGGCTCCTGGATTGGAGCTGAAAGGCGAAAGGGAGTAGAATGCCCCCTCCCACATGTTGGGGTAGCCCAGGTGTCTCAATAGAAAAATACTTAATCTCTCCCCTGGCTCAAGCTGATGAAGGGAGGAGAACTTGTAGCTCAGAGGTTAATACAACTGCCTAACATGCAGGCAGCCCAAGTTTGAATCCAAGTAAGGGTATGGCTAGCTGATGAGAGCTAAACAGCTTGAAATAGATCTATACTAGTCTCCCTTTATTTCTTTATCAACGAAATATAAATTTGGTATAAAATGGTTTGTTGTGAATGCGACTGATTGAGGGCTCCTGGATTGGAGCTGAAAGGCGAAAGGGATGCAGTATGTTCCCTCCCACATGCTGGGGTAGACCAGGTGTCTCGATAGAAAAACATATATATATAAATAAATAGAGAGAGAGAGAGAGAAACTGTCAAGTATTTGCAAGCCATTGGCACATATATCATACAGAACACTAGTGGAGGCAGAAAGTGCCCCCACCCCTATGTGGAGAGGAGGGGCTTACACTGAGTATAAAACCCCCTCTAACCTTTCCACTTTGCTCTCTTTTACGTTTGTTCTCCATGAGACATGATCGTTGATAAGGGTAGTCACACACGCTGTGTGCCCCCTACCCTAATGGATATTAAGACAGCCTTTGTATATAGTTAATATGTTTTGTTATATGAATAAATACATTTATCACATTTATTCATGCATCTGCCTTTGGACTCTTCTATGCTCCTGGGTGTTTTCTACGATCCCAATTTCCACAGAAACAAACACACAGTTAGTCCTCAACTTATGACTTAGCAACCATTCAAAGTTATCAGACTATTGCAGTAGTACTTGTCACTCAGATTTTCGGGGTCAAAAGTAGGCACATTGGTTTGCTTAAGGACTGTGATTTTGCTTAATGACCGCTACAAAGATGGTCTTATTATCAAGTCAGTCATATGGGTGAACCAATTTATAATCTTTATTTGTTATGACCATGATAACAAGCCTCCCTTAGAGTTGTAACTCAAGAACTTTATTGATCTTTTTTTAATAAAATAAAATAAAATAAAAACTGGTAGGTAGCATTTAAATTAGCTCTTAAATGCCATTTCTTTGCAGAATGGCAGTGGATGTGTACATATACATATACATATACATATACATATACATATACATGTACATGTACATGTACATGTACATGTACATGTACATGTACATGTACACGTACACGTACACGAACACGTACACATACACATACACATACACATACACATACATATACACACACATATACAATGCATTTATGAAGATTTCATAGGAAAAACTGCTTGCCAATTTAATTAGGTTGTTTCTGTGACATTTTTTTTCTATCCTTTTAACATTTATGTCTTATTATTATTATTATTATTATTATTATTATTATTATTATTATTTATTTTATTACCTACAGCAGGATTATTACCAGCAGAGGAGGGCTTGATTGCAGTGGGTGAATATATAAACTTATATTTGCTGATAAAGAAATAAAGGGAGACTAGTATAGATCTATTTCAAGCTATTTAGCTCTCATCAGCTAGCCATACCCTTACTCGGATTCTTTATTTCTTTATCAGCAAATATAAATTTGGTATAAAATGGTTTGTCGTGAATGCGACTGCTTGAGGGCTCCTGGATTGGAGCTGAAAGACGAAAGGGAAGCAGTATGCTCCCTCCCATATTGGGGTAGACCAGGTGCTTCAATAGAAAAACACTATCTATCTATCTATCTATCTATCTATCTATCTATCTATCTATCTATAATTAATTAATGGTGATGGATGAACTATATTTAAAAACATACACTTATCACCTGCCTATTTTCTGCAAAACTTCATTAAATAAATAAAAAAAGGACTTTATTCTGATCCAGAAACCAGATGGGCCTTAAGACTGGAAAAATAAGAAACGGAATGAAATTGAAAGTGACAGATCACTCTGTCGCCTTTAAAGTAGTAGTTACCTTATTGGGAAGTATCAACACAATGTAATTAAATGAGCTATCTTCTTCGACCTTAGAACGCATATGTTTTATCCCTTTTTTTCCCCAAGCTGGTACCATCTCAGTTGCCAAAGAAGGGCAGCCTATATGATTACTTCCTCTAAATAAAAGAGCAAACAGATGGAGGCTTTAATCCACGAATATTTTGTATACCACAAATCTTTTCAAAAACAAAGTTTTTTTCAGCTGACGGTGTGAAGTGGCAAGAGAAGATGACTTTTTTATCCTGTGCAAACAACCTACTGATTAATTTATTTTCTTGCCACCTGACCACACATTTTCCTTTTTCTAATGAAAGTGAGTGGATAGATGAATGGAAGGATGGATGGAGGGATGGGATTCATCCAGTTCGGACCAGTTCGAACAAACCGGTAGTTCTGACAATCAGCTGGCCCCGCCCACCCGCCCCCGACCTATCCTGTCCTATATTTCCTTCTTTCTGGCTCAGCTGATTCACACAGCACAGCTGATTTCCACGACTCCGCTGTTCTACTTACCGGGGCTGCCTTAGAAGGTAAGTAGCTGGGCTTCAAATTGCTGTGTTTTGAACACTGTTGTTGTGGTCCGCCAGCAGCCTGTGGAGCTGGCAGCAGAGTCAGACAGTGAGGAGGCTGGGAGGAACATGGGTCAGTCCTGAAGTCTGGGGAAGGCCCGGATGAGGGCTCTGCGTCAGAGGCAGAGATGGGGCCAGGGCCATCTGGGAGTGATGCATGGACTCCAGAGCCTCCAGAGTCGGACAGCAGAGAGGCAGATGAACAGAAGGAGCCTGTTCCTAGTGCGTGCATGCGCAGAGCTGCCAAAAGGCATGAACAGTTAAAACAAAAGGGGCGACTCTGGAGTAAGGCCTGGAGATGATTGGCCTCTCCCATAAAGCTTAAAAGAGGAGCAAAGGCATGTGGGCCCTTTGCAGGAAAGCAACGTTGTTAATTCTGTTCCCAGTCGGCATCTCTATTTGTTTCTGGACTCCGTGTGGCTTTGCCAAGTAGGTCTTTGGCAGAGGGTCAAGGGAGATAAAGGTTGGTGATTATCCTGAAGGACTTTTTGCAACTAATTGGGACTCAGCTGTGAATGAACGTAATTCACGACTGTTGCAATAAAAGAGATTTTTGGTACTACTCGTGTGTTTTAATGACTCAGGAAGCCTAAGTCACAACAGCAGCACACAAGAGTGTTAGGTGCACACACGCGCTCATCAAACTGATTGTTAAATCAGTTGCATCCCGCCACTGGATGTATGGATGTATGGATAGATGTATGGATGAGAGATGGATAGTTATAGAGGTAGTTACAGATCAGGACAAAATGGTAAATAGACTAAACCATACTCTCTTAGCATGGTTGGGAGAGGTTTAATGACAGCTAGTTGATTGTAGTGATTAAGGTACTGGTCTGGAAATCAGGAGGCAGTGAGTTCTAGTCCTCTCTTAGGCATGAAAGATAGGTCAGGTGATTTTGCACCAATCACCAGGAGGCTGTATGTTCTAGGCCCATTTTAGGCATGAATGCTCATGTCAGCGTTTCAGCACTGACATAGAAAGAGAGATAAGCCCTGGACTTTTGCCTGCTAAATCCCTTTGAAGCTCGGTCTCCATGGAAATGAAGAGGGGGGAAAACATTCCTATGAAATGACGAGACAAGAAGTCAGGAGAGTGACTTGGAAGATAGCCAATGAGAAGCAGAGAATTGGGGATTGGAAAGGGAGGGATTGGGGGGGCAAAAGGTCAGTCTTGTCCGCACGAGTCATGATCCGATTTCCTTAAAGATTGGCAGTTTGGAAATTCATTTATTTTGAGATAGCATCGAAGTCTGACAGACGGACAAGACTGACCTTGTTGACCTTGGATCAGTCATCAGGAGAAGGTGAGTTCTAGTCCTGCATTAGGCAGAAAAGCTGGCTGGGTGACTTTGGGTCAATCATCAGGAGATGGAGAGTTCTAGTCCTGCCTTAGGCAGGAAAGCTGGCTGGGTGACCTTGGGCCAATTACTAGGAGATGGTGAATTCTAGTCCTACCTTAGACATGAAAGCCAGCTTGGTGACTTTGATCCAATCATCAGAAGGTGAGATATTCTTGATGTATGACACTGTGGTTCTTTTTAGGGTTTGTGTTGGTTGTGCTATATTGGGTTGAGTGGTCAAGGACCTTTTGATAAAATTACATGGATTGTCTCTGGAATGCACCCCCTGTTTCTTGGGGATCCACCTCTTCCCTACATTCCCTCACATCATGCCCTAGAATCTTTAAGTCACCATGTGTGGACTTCAGTTCCCAGAATTCATCGGCTACTATGTGTGACCTTTAATTTCACAAAATTCTTTAGCCTTCATGCATCGGTCCCAAATCCAAGAATGACATGGGAATTATTCCAAGCTGAGTTCTTTACTGCTTCACACTTTTAGGCAAAGTTATCACATTGAACACACTGCTGTTTTGCATCTACTGTGTGTCAGGGATCCAAGTAACAAACCCAACGCAATCAAAACTCCGAGGCCAAGGTGCTCCTCAAAGTTCAAATTTAATAGGCATGTCATATTGGCACATATTGGAGAAGAGCCTAATGCTGGGAAAGCTTGAGGGCAAAAGAAGAAGGGGACGACAGAGAACGAGGTGGCTGGATGGAGTCACTGAAGCAGTCGGCGTGAGCTTAAATGGACTCCAGAGGATGGTGGAGGACAGGAAGGCCTGGAGGAACATTGTCCATGGGTTCACGATGGGTTGGACACGACTTTGCAACTAACAACAACAACTTTGGTACAACTGGTGAAAACCCGACTCTGAAGGTCCCAAGGTTTTCCCCACCGAAATTCTTTTTTTTTTTTAAAAAAAGATTTTTATTTTTATTTCTTATACACATATTGTAAATGTACATTCTCTTATCCTTAATTGATCATATATACACACACACACACACACACACACACACACACACACACACACACACATATATATATATATATATATATATATATATATATATATATATATATGTAGGTCTTTGGTTATTCAGATCTTCTCCCATGTAAAATTGGAAGTGTCTTGGCGACGTTTCGACGAAGTCTCATTCGTCATCTTCAGGCTGGTGTTCTCTTCCCTGGTCCAACACCTTAAAGCCACAGGACATGATATTGACTTTAAAAAGACCAGAACTATCACCAAAACTGAACACTTTAACAACAGAATAATCAGAGAAGCCATCGAGATAGAAAAACGCCCACACAGCATGAACAAACGAGACGATACCTCCCGCCTACCAGCCATTTGGAAACCCGCCCTTATTGACAAACGAGTCCCTAACACGACGAATGACACCAGACCCACACTCACGAGAGCCACACAGGATGTCACCACCACACATCCACGCAGAAAGCAGACTCAAACCCACACTGATAATGAGCCACGACCAAGGACCAGAAGCCAGACCGCAGCTGCATCATTAGCCACTTTAAACCCCTCCAATCCATACATGAAGCAGACTGACACCCACCATGAAGAGCTCGCACGGCCACAAACACGAAGCCAAACAACAACAACGCAGCTCACCAGCTCAAATCCCCCTGCAACTCAGATTAAGCTGAGCACAACCAAGCCCCCACCCAAACAGAACACACCCCCATCCAATCAGAGCACAACCAACCCCCCATCCAATCAGAGCACAGCCAAGCCCCTAACCAATCAGAACACACCTCCACCCAATCAGAACACAGCCAAGTCCCCACCCAATCAGCTCACACCCCCACTAGCAGTTAAAAGGAAGAGACAGCTGAGATCTCACATTGCTCCTGGAAGCACGAAGCCGAGAACACCAGCCTGAAGATGACGAATGAGACTTCGTCGAAACGTCGCCAAGACACTTCCAATTTTACATGGGAGAAGACCCGAATAACCAAAGACCTACATATATATATATATATATATATATATATATATATATATATATATATATATTTATTTATTTATTTATTTATTTATTTATTTCTTATACACATATTGTAAATGTACATTCTCTTATCCATAACTGATCATATATATACATATTTTTTCCTAATGGAAGCATAAAAATAAGACATTTTAATTACATTTCGGGTTGTTCTTCTACCCTCTCTTTTCACAACAAACCTTCTTCTCCTCCTTCTTTCTTTCTCCTCCCTCTCTCCTCTCTTCTTCTACTTTCTTCCTCCTTCTCTCCTCACCAAAATTTAAAGTCAAAGCCCCCCCCCAGTCCATATGTCCAACACATGGTCCAACCAGGTCACAGTCCCAACTCCAGTTGGTTTCAGTCCGTGCCTCCCCAGCACCTGATGAAAATGTCCTTGATTCCCAGGAGAAAGAAATTTATTTTGGCTACAAATCCCCAGCTATCTCTACTCCCCCCTCCCATTCCCACAGCTCCAACCAGCCTTGCTGTGGCAGCCCTGAAGACTCTCCAAAAGGTGAAGTATCAGGGTTGACTCTGTATACTTTTTATCAGGTTCGCCTGATTCGCCAGTTGTGTTCCTTTCTGGATCGGGACTCGTTAAATACGGTCACTCATGCTCTCGTTACTTCCCGCCTGGACTACTGCAATGCTCTCTACATGGGGCTCCCCTTGAGGAGCACCAGGAGGCTCCAGCTGGTCCAGAACGCAGCCGCGCGGGTGGTTATGGGAGCGGCGTGGCGCTCCCATGTGACCCCCCTCCTGCGTGAGCTGCACTGGCTCCCGGTGGTCTTCCGGGTGCGCTTCAAGGTTTTGGTTACCACCTTTAGAGCGCTCCATGGCATCGGACCGGGGTATTTACGAGACCGCTTTCTGCTACCAATAGCCTCTCACCGAGCAGTACGCTCCCATAGAGAGGGGCTTCTCAGGGTGCCGTCACCAAACAGTGCTGACTGGCGGCCCCCAGGGGGAGAGCCTTCTCTGTGGGGGCACCTACCATCTGGAACGAGCTCCCCCCGGAGATACGGAGGATCCCGGATCTGCGCACGTTTCGTCGTGCTCTCAAAACTTTTTTATTTCAGCAGGCTGGCCTGGCCTAATTCTCCTCTTTTAAATTTTTAATTCGTTTGATTTTATAAATTGGGTGTTTTAATCTGTGTTTCGGCCAAAATATTTAATAATTTTAAGGTACTTTTAATATTTGTATTATCTGTATTTTATCTTGGCTGTTCACCACCCTGAGTCCTCCGGGAGTAGGTCGGTATAGAAATTTGATTAATAAATAAATAATAAATAAATACATGATAACAGTTTCCAATATTTGAGGGGCTACCACAAAGAAGATGGGGGACAACTTAGTTTCTTAAAAAACCAGAAGGGAAGGCAGGAAACAATTAATGGAAACTTATCAAGGAAAGGAACAACTAAGAATTATGGAGAAATTTCCTAACAGTGAGAACAATTAGCCAGTGGAACTGCTTGCCTCCTGAATACAATACAATACAATACAATTCTTTATTGGCCAGGTGTAATTGGACACACAAGGAATATGTCTTTGGTGCATATGCTGTCTGTGTACATAAAAAGAAAAGATACATTCATCAAGAATCATAAGATACAACATAGTCATAGGGTACAAATAAGCAATCAAATCATACTAGGAAATATAAATCGTAAGGATACAGCAACAAGTTACAGTCATACAGTCTTAAGTGGGAGGAGATGGGTGATAGGAACGATGAGAAGATTAATAGTAATACTAATGCAGACTTAGTGAATAGTTTGACAGTTTTGAAGGAATTATTTGTTTAGCAGAGTGATGGCGTTCGGGGAAAAAACTGTTCTTTTTTTAAAAAATTTTTTTGATTTATATGCCGCCCTTCTCCGGAGACTCAGGGCGGCTTACAATGCGTTAAGCAATAGCCTTCATACTTTTGTATATTTTATACAAAGTCAGCTTATTGCCCCCACAAACCGGGTCCTCATTTTACTCACCTTAGAAAGGATGGAAGGCTGAGTCAACCTTGAGCTTGGTGAGAATTGAACTCACAGTAATTGCAGACAGCTGGAAGCTAAATACTACCTTTTAACAGTAGCATTAGTCTGCTGCGCCACTCAGACTCTTTTTGTGTCTAGTTGTTCTGGTGCACAGTGCTCTATAGCGTCGTTTTGAGGGTAGGAGTTGAAACAATTTATGTCCAGGATGCGAGGGGTCTGTAAATATTTTCACAGCCCTCTTTTTGTCATTCCATTGGAATCCAATGGAATATGTCATTCCATTATATGATACAATATTATATTTTAGTATTCTAGCCTTTATATGTTACAAACACTATACAAAAACCAACACACTACATAATGCAATGCAGTCAAATAATTTTAATCAAACACCTTTTGTTAGAACAGCAGGCTAAATTTCCAAGCTACCAATCCACCAAATTAAACCAAGATTAAAATTAAGCAAGCCTAGGAAATTTCGCCTTGTGACGGGAAGCCACCTTCCTCGGTTAAACGTGTTGTGTGAATCCGACTTCTACTCACTGTCCGTTGGCCTATCAAGTTATCTCAATGACTGCCACACTGATGATTGTGTGAATGGTGGTTTGATCACCTCCGACTTCAAACTGTGTTAAGTTTGCAGCTCAAAGGGGAAGTTTATGAGACCTGCTGCCACCTGCCCCATCTCTGGGCTGATGCAATGCGTTTTGGCTGAGTATATATATATATATATGCAGTTCTTTTATTACTAGGGAGAGCAAGATAAGCCGTTTCCAATCCATCTGCCTTGATCGCACCAGAAAAGCAAGGCAATAACAATTATCTCTGTTCTTGCATTTCTCCCATCTCCTCGTACAGTAATGAATTGTTACAGCTCCTTCCTGCGGACTTCTCTCCCAAATAATTAATGTCCTAAGATATTCTATTTACTGGGGAAGCTGTTCGAATGAAAGAAGTGATTACTTTTGGAGTAAACAGAGCAGCAAACAACCGTTTGCAAACAAAGGCGACGGCGGTTTCCATAAAAGTCAGGACTTTTGAAAACAGCTTTTTTGCTTTTTATTTTTTATTTTTGGCTTTTTCTCCTCTGTGCCTTTAGCGGTTCCTTCCTCCCTCCCTCCCTCCCTCCCTCCCTCCCTCCCTTCTTTCCTTCCTATCTCTATCTCTCTCTTTCTCTTCTCTTTCTCTCCTTTCTCTCTCTCTCTCTTTTTCTTTCTTTTTTTCCCTTCTTTTCTTCTTGTTTCTATCTTTCTTTCTCTTTCCTTCCTTCCTTCTTTCCCTTCCTTCCTTCCTTCCTTTCTCTCTTCTCTTTCTCTTCTTTCTCTTTTTTCTTTCTTTCTTTTCCTTCCTTCCTTTTTATCTCTATCTTCTCTTTCTCTTCTTTCTCTCTCTTTTTCTTTCTTTCTTTCTTTCTTTTTTCCCTTCCTTCCTGTTTCTATCTTTCTTTTTCCTTCCTTCTTTCTTTCTTTCTTTCCCTTCCTTCTTTCCTTTTTCTATCTCTCTCTCTCTTTTCTCTCTTCTCTTTCTCTTTCTTCTTTTCTTTCTCTTTCTTTCTTTCTTTAATTCTTTCTTTCTTTTCCTTCCTTCTTTCCTTTTTTTCTCTCTCTCTTTCTATTTCTTTCTTTCTTTTTCTATCTCTTTCTGTCTCTATTTCTCTCTTCTTTTTTCCTCTTTCTTGTTCCCTCTCCCTCTATCCCTCTCTCTTTTTCTTCTTGTGACACTACTGTCTCTTGCAATGGGTGGCTTGCAATGTCTCTACCTAAATGTAAGAATTTTTTGTCCATTTGTTCAGACTTTGCCAAATGCTGAAGACAACTTGGTCTAGTGGTTCAGGTACCAGGCTACAAACCAGGGAACAGGAAGTTTTAGTCCAACCTTTAGGCATGAAAGCTGACTGGGTGACTTTGAGCCAATCAGCAGGAGACAGTGAGTTCTAGTCCAGCATTAGGCATGAAAACTGGGTGATTTGGGGCCAGTAACTCTCACCCCAACTTATCTCACAGGGTTGTTGTTGTGAAGAAATGAGGAGAAAGGAGTATTAGATATGTTTTCCACCTTGAGTTATTTATAAAAAAATAATAAATGTGGGAAATTAATTCTATCTACCCTGTTTTCCCGAAAATAAGACCCAACCAGAAAATAAGTCCTAGCATGATTTTTCAGGATGCTCGTAATATAAGACCTACCCCAAAAAATAAGCCCCAGTTAAGATTGTCAGCCAGATGGATGCATTTAGTTCTGTATTTCCCCCAAAATAAAACCTAACCAGAAAATAAGCCCTATTGCGTCTTTTGGAGCAAAAATTAATATAAGACCCGGTTTTATTTTTGGGGAAACACAGTATCTATCTATCTATCTATCTATCTATCTATCTATCTATCTATCTATCTATCTATCATCTATCTATCTATCTACTTACCAACCAACCAACTATCTAACCTGTTCTTTTGGAGTGCCCAAAATAAGATGTAGCCAACTTCTTAACTGGTAAAATCGCCAGATATTGAATATGATCAGAAAAATCAAAAAATGATTGTAAAATCCTAAAAATAATATAGAACCTGAATTCTTCATTAAGGAGTTTAGGAATTTGACATTTATGGATCTGAATTTGAAGCCTCCTGCCTCCTTGGTCTGATGAACAGATTGCCAGGCAATTATCTTTCAGATTTCACACTTTTCCAATTTTAATGTTCAGTTCAGAAAAAGGGACCAAATGTGTTTTTAGGATGCAACTGTTTAGAAAGGAGCATACTGAGAAAACAGCAGGTTTGGGATGCTTGTTTTTCTATTCCTTCTTATTCCCTTTGATGTAAAAGGGATGCTATTAATAGATACTCATCTGAATATTGATTAAGGTGCCAGACTAGAAAGTGGAAGATGGTTCCAGTCCTGCCTTAGGCATGAAAGCCGGGTGAGCTAATTGCCAGGAGACTGGGAGTTCTAATCCTGCCTTAGGCATGAAAGCCAGCTGGGTGACTTTGGGCCAATCACCAGGAGACTGGGAGTTCTGGTTCCACCTAGACATGAAAACCAGCTGGGTGACTGTGGGCCAATCGCCAGGAGAGTGGGAGTGATAGTCCCACTTTAGGCTTCACTTGATTCTTTGGTGAGGTCAAGAAACACTGCTGTAGAATTTCCTGGACCTTTTGAAGAACAAGCTGAAGCCAACGATCTTCTGGAGAAGCACTGAATGCCCCTCTCCTCTTTCGGCCCCCGGCTGAACGCGATGATCTCACTCGGAGAGACGGTGGGCCGTGCCACATGACATCCGCCAAGTGGAAGCTGTTGTTTGTGCCCCAGCTGTGCCAAACGGGAAGGCCCCCCTCCGGTGATGCTCGTCAGAAACCTGCTGAGAGCATCTCAGCTGGATGCCACCTTTGGCACCAGTGACAACACTGCAGCTGTGCTAATCGTCTTTGGCAACCCCTTTTTTGTTGCCGATTGCGAGGGTGGAATGTGCAAACGATACAGGAGATGAGCTTAATCCTCAATTCCCCTCGGATGAATGTTCTGTATCTTAATAAATTATTTGTGGGATATAAAACCTTGTCATAAATTAAGGTCTCGGCTTTTGGAAGGCAAGCATGATTCGGAGAATGCCAAATGGCTTATGCAGGGCTTGGCTGAGTCACATCTTCTTTCTTCTTTTCCCTTTTAGGTGGAACATTTACCTCGGGTATCATAAAAGTGGAAGGATGTTGACAAAGCTAGGAAAACAGAACCTGAACGTGGCTATGGGGCAACCACCCCAGACATCTGATTTTAATTCTGTCTTGGCCAAAGCAAATATTCTCGGAAAAAAATAGATAGATATAGAATAGAGTTGGAAGAGAACTTGGAGGTCCTCAAATCCAACCCCCTGATCAAGCAGGAGATCCTATATCATTCCAGACAAATTATTGTCCAGTGTCTTCTTAAAAACCTCCAGTGTTGGAGCATTCATAACCTCTGAAGACAAGTTATCCCACTGATAAATTGTCCTCACTGTTAGGAAGTGTCTCCTTAGTTCCAGGTTGCTTCTCTCCTTGATTAGTTTCCATCCATTGTTTCTTGTCCTGCCTTCTGGTGCTTTGGAAAAATAAGTTGACCCCCTTCTTCTTTGTGGCAGCTCCTCAGATATTGAATGATTGCTATCATGTCCCCCACAGTCCTTCTTTTCTCTAGACTAGTCCTACCCAGTTCTAGCCAATCTGGTTTTTAATATTCCCAATTGTTTCTCTCAAATCCCAGAGGAACCTCGCCATCATTCCATGCTTTGGGACAATCTGGCACACTACCAAATCCTTCTGACAACTGATTTTCCTCTCTTGCACCCTACAAGCAAATATTTGCAGCCAAACAACGATCACAATAGCTTTGTTCTCTTTATCCCTGCAGGAGGCAGCTGTTGTGACTCCGACCCCCGAGCCCGTCTTATCGGAGGGAGAAGACTCCGAAAGTGAAGGAGAGGAGTTGGCAAGGCCTCCCTCTCCAGGACCCTCCTCTCTGGAAATGCCTCAGGTGTCTTCCGAAGGCCAAGAGATAGGCCAGGAGCCAGGCGCTTCCGAGCAGCCGCAGTTAGACAGCGACGGAGATAAGTCTTGGCTGGATCCCCGACAGCGTCGGAAAGACAAGCACACGCAGCAGAGAAGGAGGCGTGCCAGAGATTAAGCTGAGTCACTGGACCACACCCCACAGGGGATAAAAGAGTGTGTGGTGGCCATTCAGACTTTGTGACGGACAAAACTGAAAGCTAGCAAGTCATTCTGCATTTCTAGAACTTTGTTATATGCTCTGCTTGGATTGATTTTTGGACTGGACTTGACTATTCTTTGGCTTTTGTGGACTTACTTTGATGTTTCGGTCGGAGGAGATAAACCTCCCGTTGTAAGTAAAAACCTTTGGCAAGCAGCCACTGGGTTGCTGCCAATTCTGTTATCAAAGGAAATTCTTGATTGCTGGTTTATTTTAACTCTTGGTCGACTGCTGGTGTGCGTGTGTGAGACGGGGACAGAACAGCAGCTCTGGAAGTCTTTGCTAATGTCAGGAAGGGTTTCCCAGTTTCCCATCTGTCTGTCCAAAAGAGTAACAGTAACAGAGTCGGAAGGGACCTTGGAGGACCTTGGAGGTCATCTAGTCCAACCCTCCTATACTACGCAGGAGACCCCTACTAGGGATTCGAACCGCCAACCTTTCTGATCGAGAGCATTCAAGGTTGAGGAGTATTGTAGACCCAAATATCTAGAATCACTCATGAAAAGAAAACTCATCAAGATACAATCAGTCCGTTTCGATGAAAGCACTTTTGAGTGCTAAATTGAGCTCTTCTTAAATGAAACAATCTTATTACACCCTTCTTCGTTGATCTTGTACGCATACATTTGTGTGTGTTTGTGTGTTGTTTACTAACAATAAAGCTATACTAAAGTATAGGTAATCCTTGAGTTACAACCACAGCTGAGCCCAACATTTCTGTTGCGAAATAAAAAAAAATATTTTATTTTATTTTATTTTATTTATTATTTTTGCTATGCTATGCTATGCTCTGCTCTGCTCTGCTATGCTATGCTATGCTATGCTATGCTATGCTATGCTATGCTATGCTATGCTATGCTATCCTATCCTATCCTATCCTATCCTATCATTATCTTTTATCTTTTATCTTTGATCTTTGATCTTTGATCTTTGATCTTTGATCTTTGATCTTTGATCTTTGATCTTTGATCTATCTTTTATCTTTTATATTATTTTATATTTTATTTTATTCATTTTAGTTTTTTATTTTATTATTTTTGCTATGCTATCCTATCTTATATTTTATATTTTATATTATTTTATATTATTTTATATTTTATATTATCTTATATTTTATATTTTATAAAATATT
This sequence comes from Pituophis catenifer annectens, assembly GCF_029215685.1. NCBI lineage: Eukaryota > Metazoa > Chordata > Lepidosauria > Squamata > Colubridae > Pituophis > Pituophis catenifer. The sequence continues at coordinate 291,784,435 of NW_027256882.1, read as the reverse complement.
ATATATTTTATATTTTATATATTTTTTATATTATATTTTATTCATTTTAGTTTTTTATTTCATTATTTTATTCTCCAAAGGACCTAAAGACAGGAGAAGAAGCAACGGATGGAAACTAATCAAGAGGAGAACCAACCTAGAACTAAGGAGAAATTTCCTGACTATGAAAACAATTAATCGGTGGAACGACTTGTTTTCACTGCCTCTCATCTATTTGTCACCCTGGCTGTGGCTCTTCCCCCCGTCTCCCAAGTCATTCTCAAATATCAATACAAGGAGTCCTTGAATTACAACCGTTCGTTTAGTGTCCTTTTGAAGTTACAACATCGCTGGAAAAAGTGACTTATAACCATTTTCCACATTTATAATGGTTGCAGCACCCCCATGGTGCTGTCCCATATTTATGACGGTTGCAGTGTCCCGGGGTCATATGAACTCCTTTTTGTGACCTTCTGACAAGCAGAGTCAACGGAGAAGCCAGATTTGCTTAATACTGTGACTAATTTAACAACTGTAGTGATTCACTTAACAACGGTGGCAAGAGAGGCTGCAAAATTCACTTAACAACTGTCTTGCTAAACAACAGAAATATGGGGCTGAATTGTGGTCGTAAGACGAGGAATACCTGCATCCATCAATTGAACCAGCGCTTCTCCCCTTGCCGCTGTTGTGGCCCACTAGCTACCAGTAGAGCTGGCTGCAGACTCAGACAATGAGGAGGTTGGGGAGGAACTTGGGCCAGTGCTGGAGTCTGGAGAAGGCTCTGATGGATGCTCTGGGTCAGATGTAGAGATAGAGCCAGGGCCGTCCAACATTTCCCAGCCACGGGAGAGGCAGCTGCCTTTGGAGGCTGATATGAGTGAGAAGGAAGAACAGCTGAGGCCTGTTCCAAACGCACGTATGTGCAGAACAGTTACAAGAGGTGAACAATGGAAGACAAGGAGCCGACTCAGGAAGCAAAACACACGTGGACGCTGAATGGTTCTTCCCTAGCTGGGGAATAAATAGAAGCAAAAGGGAAGTGGTGGTTGCAGGAGGCAACCGTTCGTATTTCTTTCGGAAGATTTGCTTATCGTACTTCGTCCCTCAGAGACTTCTTGCCAGGAATTAATTTACAGCTTTGCGACTGGAAGCTCTCAGTGTGACAATTATCCAAGGACTGATAAGATCTGTTATTGCAATTAACCTTTGGAATGATTATTGCCTGGATTTTTCTGTGTGAGAATGCCATGAATTCATAGTAGCTAAATAAAGAAAGTTTTTTCGGGACAAGGAGCCTGTTTCTTGGTTCTGCTGAGGTTGGGTCAAAATAGCCCCTTCCTTTGTCTGTCTCTGCTTCACTTTCTTGCACCCTACAAGCAAATATTTCATAAAATTTACACGGACTATTCTCTCTCCCTCTCTCTCTCTCTCTCTCTCTCTCTCTCCTCTCCATCTCTCTCTTTCTCTCTCTTTCTCTCTTTTTTATTTTTGACTCTCCTTTCTACCACTTAGCAAAAAACAATACTTAACAAGGAGAGTCATGCTGAAAATTACAGGTTCTGCCCATTTAAATGTAACGAGTCACTTGCCATAAATACACAGCGACTCATTTTTTTTTCTTTGTTTATTCAGGGAGGTGTTGATGGTGAGCAAGCTATCATTAATCCTTGCCCTGATCCCCCTTAATGCATGGCAGAGCAATCCTGGATGCACGATAAACAGAAACAGTTTAAACAAATTTGCTGGAAAATGCTTCAACAGATAATATCTTCCACGACGTGACTGTAATGGCTTCCTTACCACAATCAATGAAACACAAATAATAACATGGTTGTCCCAAAAGTGTTTTTTTTTTTCCCAAGAGGCACCTGGACTTATTGGGTTTTTTTTGAAGATGTTTCGCTTCTCATTCAAAAAGCTTCTTCAGCTTTGATTGGAGAAGGTGGGGAATGGAAGGATTTTATACTCCTTGTAGATAGCTGGTCATTTGCATCATTTTAGAGGGTCATTGAGGCCACTTGGAGGTTTGTCTGTGTCCTCAGGTCCACCCAAGTAGAGCAAATGGGTGTGGAGCCTTCTTGGAACTGCTGAAAGGACTGTGTAGATTGAAGATAGATGATGTCGTATCCCTCCCCCTCTGTTGAGAGTGGTCTGTTCAGTTTGGACCTAGATGGCCTCTTGAACCCCTCTTTCAAATCAGCAATCCTCTCTGTCCAAAATGTGGACTTTGTTGTCTTCAAAAGAGTGGCTTGTGCCTTTTAAATGCAGATGGACTGCTGAATCTTGTCCTGATGTGTTTGTTCTCCTATGTTGTGCCATGAGTTTATGAAGTGGTTGTTTTGTTTCCCCAATGTACAGATCTGCACATGGATCACTGCACTGTACTGCATATACCACATTCCTCAGTTTCTGTCTGGGTGTTTTATCCTTGGGGTGGATAAGTGTATTCTGCCTTAGTGTATTTTTGGGTTTGAAGTGTGCATACAGTATATGTTGTGCTGGCTGAAGATCTTCCTGAGCTTTTAGCTGCAACGTATGGAATGACAACATTGCTTCAATTATTGATACAATATATCAATAACCAATATATCAATAAATCAATACAATAAGTATTGATACAATAAACGAAACAATACCTTTCAGACGACTATGACCTGGATGACTGAGAATCTCCTTAGACATTCCTCACTGGAGGTTTTGAAAAATAACCTTGACAACCATTTAACCAGGATTGTATAAGGTCTCTGCTTTGAGCAGAAGGGTTGGACTAGAAGCAGTGGTGAAATCCATTTTTTTATACTACCAGTTCTGTGGGTGTGGCTTGGTGGGTGTGGCTTGGTGGGCATGATGTGGCTTGGTGGGCGTGGCTTGGTGAGTGTGGCAGGGGAAGGATACTGCAAAATCTCCATTCCTCCCCACTCCAGGGGGAAGGATATTGCAAAATCTCCATTCCCAATCCACTCTGGGGCCAGCCAGAGGTGGTATTTGCTGGCTCTCTGAACTACTCAAAATTTCCGCTACCAGTTCTCCGAACTGCTTAAAATTTCTGCTACCAGTTCTCCGAACTGCTCAATATTTCTACTACCGGTTCTCTGAACTGCTCAAAATTTCCGCTACCGGTTCTCCGAACTGCTTAAAATTTCTGCTACCAGTTCTCTGAACTGCTCAATATTTCTACTACCGGTTCTCTGACCTGCTCAAAATTTCCGCTACCGGTTCTCCGAGCTGCTCAAAATTTCCGCTACCAGTTCTCCGAACTGCTCAAAATTTCCACTACCAGTTCTCCGAACTGCTCAAAATTTCCACTACCAGTTCTCCAAACTCCTCAAAATTTCCACTACTTGTTCTCCGAACTGCTCAAAATTTCCGCTACTGGTTCTCCAGAACCTGTCAGAACCTGCTGGATTTCGCCCCTGACTAGAAGGCCTCCGAGATACCTTCCAGTCCTATTATTCTGTGTTCATGTCAGATAATTATATTTATTAGCTACAAACCAAGTAAATTTATGCACACCCAATGCATAAACCAAAATGTTGTGGTCATGATTTTGGATACGGGAAGATAGATGAACAACCTTTATAGTTCTCCGGCAAGAAAGCTCAGGCAGTTGAAATCCTTTTCTCCTTTTAAAGACATTTGTACATTTTTTAAAAAAAAAACACCATCATTTTGCTAGCAAGGTTAGCTTTTTCCTTTCTTGTCCCATAAAATAAGCCCCAAGTTACTCATTTTGGAATAAATAGTCATGCGTTTGTCACTTGTAAATGTGTGAGGTTTTCTTTTTTTAAAAAAAAGAAGAAGAAAATACTTGAATAGTCCTTTTTTTAAATGCAGCTGACCTATCTTATTTGGGATATAATGCACGCAGCCTTTTTTTTCTTTTGTTGACTCCCTATCAAAACGCAAGCAATAAAAAAAAAACGGGGGGGAGGAAGAGAAATGGAGGGATGAAGCTGGGAAACCAACATCCCTGGAATAAATTGTTTATGTCCTAGCAGTGTGTTTAAATAGTTTTTACATGTAGAACATTAAATTTTTATCAACAAATCAAGAAAAGGACACTTGTACACAGAAATCAATTCGCTCGGCAACTATCTTCAAGGCTGATTTGTAATTTATTTTAGCCATAAAACATATTTCCCTCTCTCTAACTCTCTCTTTCTCTCTTTTAGATCTAGGTTTATTTCTTCTGGGCAGAAAGCAACCCTGACAGCCTTTTCTGGCACGTACCTGAGACAGCCACACGGAGAGCAATAAAGATAAAGAAATTACATAGAAAGAGAGGTGCAGAGGAAAAAAAATGGAGAGTTTTAATGCCCTTCTGTTCTGTGGCTGCCGATAGATGGAGAATGTGTATTTAAGAATTGCGCCTTTATCCAGAGGTGGGATTCAGGGGTGAAATGCTCCCGGTTCGGACCGGATCAGGCGATCTGGTAGCGATTGTGGCGGGTGGTTCGGAGAACCAGTAGCGATGGCGATGCGAGGCTCCGCCCACCCTCCCGGGTGTCATTACTTCCTGGTTTTAACAATGAAGTAATGTGATTTTTACCCTCTGCACATGCACAGAAAGTTTTGTGCATATGCAGAGGGTCTGCGCACACGTGTGACATGGCTTGTGCACTTCCGAACCGGTAAGGAAAGTAAGTAGATTTCAACCCTGGTGGGATTCACTTACCTTCCCTACTGGTTCGCAAATGTCAGCGTGCATATGTCACCTCCACGTACGCGCACGGCCTTCTGCACAGGCGCAGTAGTCGCGCATTATGTCCAGGTGGATGGGTGGTGCCTCCCGCAGTCACCGCTACCGGTTCTCGCGATCTAGAGAGAACTGGCTGAATCCTGCCACTGCCTTTATCTCCTGAATGGAGAATTTGGGTTACAAAGAGGTCACTCCATAGCCCATCTCTAGATTACAGAGAGAGAGAGAGATTTACTCTGTTTTCTGGGTCCACATCAAAAGTGGCATTTTGTTTTCTTTTGCTGGTGCAAAAATGGGAAGTCCATAAGAATCCACTTCTGTAGAAATGAACACAATTTTGCACTGATGATACAACCTAGATACTATCTATCTATCTATCTATCTATCTATCTATCTATCTATCTATCTCTTTCTCTCTCTCTCTCTATCATACATGTCTATCTATCTATCATCTATCTATATCTATCTATCTCTGTCTATCTTCTATCTATCTATCTATCTATCTATCTATCTATCCTCTAGCTGTCTGTCTATCTATCTATCTATCTATCTATCTATCTATCTATCTCTATCATCCATGTCTATCTATGTATCTATCTATATCTATCTATGTATCTATGTATCTATGTATCTATCTATGTATCTATCTATCTATCTATCTATCTATCTATCTATCTATCTATTATCTATCCTATCTTCTATCTATCTCTATCTCTGTCTATCTGTCTATCTGTGTCTGTCTGTCTGTCTGTCTGTCTGTCTGTCTGTCTGTCTGTCTGTCTGTCTATCTATCTATCTATCTATCTATCTATCTATCTATCTATCTATCTATCTCTGTCTCTCTATCATCCATGTCTATCTATGTATCTATCTATATCTATCTATGTATCTATCTATATCTATCTATGTATCTATGTATCTATGTATCTATGTATCTATGTATCTATCTATCATCTATCTATCTATCTATCTATCTATCTATCTATCTATCTATCTATCTATCTATCTATCTATCTCTGTCTCTCTATCATCCATGTCTATCTATGTCTATCTATCTATCTATCTATCTATCTATCTATCTATCTATCTATCTATCATCTATCAATCTACTGTATTACAGAATGGACCAGAGAAAATAAAGTATTTGATTCCAAGTTTGCATGCAGGCAAATAAACAAGAAACCTTTTAGTTAATAACAGAGAGAGAGAGAGAGAGAGAGAGAGAGAGAGAGAGAGAGAGAGAGAGAGAGAGAGAGAGAGAGAGAGAGAGAGAGAGAGAGAGCAAATCTGTGTGGATTTCCCGTGGATTTGTATCTGAATGTCACTAGAACTGCGTTTTCAAAACAAGTGCTTGTATTTGTTTGGGAATTTCCAGAAAAGGAGAAGAAATAAGAGCATTTACAATGTAGTGCATAATTCATTTGCTGTGGATAGCTTTCAATTCTCTTTATTTCCCTCAACTTGTTTCTTTGTTTTTAATTTATTTCAATAGCTTATTTTATTCATTTTTTAAAGGGGAAAAAAAGGGAATCCCACCATCATTCAATACCAGCCTATTCCACCCCTTCCTGAAAAGAAAATAACTCTCTCTCTCTTTTTTTTCCATCCTTAAATGCCGTAGTGGTCCTGAGATGTTTTGAAAAACAGGAATCACAAAGCAGAGCAAAATTAACTACCAAAGTGGAAATAGCTGGGTTCCTATTATTTCAATAATGGTCGTTTTCTCGCATATAACTTGTTTTTGCCTTTCTGGTCAAACAAGCAAACAAACGGCCAGCCTTTGTCTCGGTACACATTTTGCAGAAAGAAATGCATTGTGAACAGACGTTGCCTCTATAAATTCCTTTTAAATGAAATCCAGAGTGAATTCAAGGTCTATTCATCAGCTCCAGAAGAAAAGTGCCATTCACTCAAAAGAGGTCAGTTGGTTTTGTTAGCTGAAGTGACATTGGCTACAAATCTGGAGAGCTTTTTTTTTTTTTTTTTTAGGTATATTTTTAGGTATATTATATGAAATATGAGGAATCTTGGACAAAGGGGGTAGAACATTGATGAGGAGTGAAATCTAAGGGCTGGTTCCCCCCCTCCCCCCCATCAATTCAGTTTCTATCAAACTCTGCACTCCGGAGACGTTGAAGAACTATTGACTGATGTGCAAGAGATTCAGCTCAATCAAATAAAATGGACTCTAGGTTGGACGATCCATCGACTAACCAAGGACGTCCTTGGTTGTGAAGAAGCTCCATCACTGAAGGCTTTCAAACAGAGACTGGGCAACCATTTGTTTGAAATGATAATGGGTTTCCTGCCTGAACATGGAGCTGGAGTAGAAGACCTCCAATGTCCCTTCTATTATTCTATGTTCTATGTCCTCTCTTTGATGAACCTCCTACTTTCTTCTCTAGATCCTGATTCTAGCTCCAGCTCCATCTGAGTGTTACGCGAAGACCAGTGGTGAAATCTAAAATTTGTTACTACCGGTTCTGTGGGTGTGGCTTGGTGGTGGTGGTAGGGTAATGTGACTGGGTGGGCGTGACCAATTTTTTTTTTTACTTTTAAAATCATTTTTTCTACAACCTCTTTGGCGAAGAGGTTGTAAAAAAAATGCTCTCAAAAGGCTCTGATGATCCCAGCTGAGTTGCCTGATCGTCAGAGGTTTTTTTTAAAACCCTCTGCCGATCAAGGCAATTCAGCTGGGATCGTCAGAGCTTGGATCGTCAGAGGCATTTAAAAGAAAAAAAAAGCCTCTGATGATTGCGCAGCTCAGCTGGGCATGGGGGGCGGCAGGGATTTTTGCTACTAGTTCTCTGAACCAACCGCCTCCATCACTACTGGATTGGGTGATCCAGTCCGAAACGCAAGCATTTCACCCCTGGTTAAGACTAAAGGCTTATTTCAGAAATTAATCAGGGACTAATGACCAAATATGGTGACATCTGATTAGTTTATTTATTTTTTATTTATTTATTTTATTGAATTTGTATACCGCCCTACTCCTGAAGGACTCAGGGCGGTGAACAGCCATGGAATAAAACATATAAATATAAAATTTAAAATAGATTAAAACGAATTAAATAATTTGGCTGAACAAATTTAAAACCCCAATAGTTTAAAACCAGATTTAAAATTTCCATTTAAAAAGGGGAAAGACTTAGGTCAGGCTGGCTTGATGAAATAGGAAGGTCTTGAGTGCGCGACAGAAGGTACGTAGATCTGGGATCCTCTGTATCTCCGGGGGGAGCTTGTTCCAGATAGTAGGTGCCCCCACAGAGAAGGCTCTCCCCTTGGGAGCCGCCAGTCGACATTGTTTGGCTGACGGCACCTGGAGGAGCCCCTCTCTATGGGAGCGTACTGGTCGGTGGGAAGCTATTGGTGGTAGCAGGCGGTCCCGTAAATAACCAGGTCCTAAGCCATGGAGTGCTCTAAAGGTGATAACGAAAAACCTTGAAGTGTACTCGGAAGACCACCAGGAGCCAGTGCAGCTCGTGCAGGAGAGGTGTCACATGGGAGCACCACGTCGCTCCTGTCACCACCCGCGTGGCCGCATTCTGCGCCAGTTGGAGCCTCCGAGTGCTCCTCAAGGGGAGCCCCATGTAGAGAGTGTTACAATAGTCCAGTCGAGAGGTGACGAGGGCATGAGTGACCATGCATAAGGAGTCCCGATCTAGAAAGGGACGCATCTGGCGGATCAGGCGAACCTGATGAAAAATCCTCCCGGTCACAGCCGTCAAGTGCTCTTCTAAAGACAGCCATGAGTCCAGGAGGACACCCAAGTTGCGAGCCCTTTCCATGGGGGCCAATGATTCGCCCCCAATAGTCAGCGATGGCACCAGCTGACTATATCGGGACGTTGGAAACCACAGCCACTCGGTCTTGGATGGGTTGAGCCTGAGTTTAGTTTAGTTTTTATTATTATTATTGTTGTTGTTGTTGTTGTTGTTGTTGTTGTTGTACTTTTATTCATTAAACATGAAACTCAGTCAACTGAACATTTAAAAATTTATCACAAATATCACTGACTGGCACTGATTGTTGATATGAGCTGTTGCCAGCATCCATCATCATCACCATCATCATCATCATCATCATCATCATCATCATTCTATAAACCACTTAGAGAGAGTTGTAAAGCACTGTGAAGTGGTATATAAGTCTAAGTGCTATTGCTATTGCTATTGCTATTGCTATTTCTTCCTTCCTTCCTTCCTTCCTTCCTTCCTTCCTTCCTTCCTTCCTTCCTTCCTTCCTTCCTTCCTTCCTTCCTTCCTTCCTTCCTTGGAGCCATGGTGGTGGCTCAGTAGTTAGAATGCAGTACTGCAGGCTACTTCTGCTGCCTGCCGGCTGCCTGCAATTTGGCAGTTCAAATCTCACCAGGCTCAAGGTTGACTCAGCCTTCCCTCCTTCTGAGATGGGTAAAAAGAGGATCCAGATTGTTGGGGGGGCAAGAGGCTGACTCTTTAAACCACTTAGAGAGGGCTGTAAAGCACTGTGACATGGTATATAAGTCTAAATGCTATTGCTATTGCTGTTATTGTTCCACAGTTGGACAATGTGAACACCCGAGGGATGGGGACAGTGGTGGGTTGCTCCCGGTTCGCACCGGTTTGCAAGAACTGGTAGTAAAAAATTTTAGTAGCTTGGAGAACCGGTAATAACATTGGCTGGTCATGCCCCCAAACCAGTCCCTGCCTGGTCACCGCTCACTTACCCCACCCACCTCATCAGAGACTTCTTTTTTTACTTTTAAAAGCATTTTTGTTACAACCTCTTCGGCTTAAAAAATGCTTTTAAAAGTTTAAAAAAAAGCCTCTGATGATCACGCGGCTCAGCTGGGATCTCAGAGGCTTTTAAAAGCATTTTTTCTATAACCTCTTCGGCCAAAGAGGTTGTAGGGAAAAAAATGCCTTTAAAAGCCTCTGGTGATCCCAGCTGACTTGCCTGATTGTCAGAAGCTTCTGTTCTGTCCCCGTCTCACACACGCACACAAACAGTCAGCCAAGAGTTAATAAAACCAGCAGTCAGGAATTCCTTTGAGATAACAGAATTGGCAGCAACCCAGTAGCTGCCTGCCAAAGACTTTACTCACAAAGGGAGGTTTTTCTCCTCCGTCCGATACACCAAAATAAGTCTACAAAGCCAAAGAATTGTCAAGTCCAGTCCATAATAAATCCAAGGAGGGCATATAACGAAGTTCCAGAAACAGAGTATGACTTGCTAGCTTTTCAGTTTTGTCCGTCACAAGCCCTGAATGGCCACCACACCCCCTTTTATCCCCTGTGGGGTGTGGTCCAGTGACTCAGCTTAATCTCTGGCACGCTTCTTTCTCTGCTGCGTGTGCTTATCTTTCCGACGCTGTCGGGGATCCAGCCAAGACTCATCTTTGTCGCTGTCTAACTGTGGCTGCTCGGAAGTGCCTGGCTCCTGGCCTATCTCTTGGCCTTCGGAGGACACCTGAGACATTTCCAGAGAGGAGGGTTCTGGAGAGGGAGCCCTTGCCAACTCCTCTCCTTCACTTTTGAAGTCTTCTCCCTCTGATAAGATAGGCTCGGGGGTCGGAGTCACAACAGCTTCTAAAAGCATTTTTTTCTGCAACCTCTTAAGGTTGTAGAAAAAATACTTTTAAAAGTAAAAAAAAAAAAGTTGGCCACACCCATCCAGTTGCATTACTCCCCACAAGCCACACCCACAAAATAAACCACACCCACAGAACCAGTAGTAAAAAAAATTTAGAACCCACCCCTAGATGGGGAGGAAGGAAAACCTATTTTTTTAACTAAGCAAGCTTCCACGCAGGAAAACCAGAGCTGTTTCATTTCTTCAGTTCCAAGATGGTGTATCCAATATAGTTTTACTTTTCAGGATTAAATTCTCTCAAGAGTTTCTTTCTTTGGTCGGACTGTTGACAGTCCCTAAGGTGGTTGTGTGGCTGCACTTTGTAGCTGCTGACATCTGTTATTTATTTATTTTTACGTAAAGTTAGACTTGGTTGTTCTCATTCATATTCTTTTGTTTGTATTAACATTGTTCCCCACCATTGTTATTTTCTTATTACTCTCATTTTTGTAGGAAGGAAAGGATGCACATGGAATTAATGATTTAATTAATATGCCACCCACCAAGGACAAATCATGGGCAACCAGTGGCAACCATTAAAGCAACTCTCTTAAACACACTACTGAGATAGAATGTCCAAGGGACTTCTACATAAATATATAGCATATTTCATTCTGAATCTTCTCTAAATAAAAAGGAATCCAGGGATCAGTTGGCAAGAGATATCAAATGTAAAGCAAAAGTTAAAAGCAAACTTGAAAATTCTTCGTTATTGGATAACAGAATAACAGAGCAAAGGGACCTTGGAGGTCTTCTAGTCCAACCCCTGGTCAAGCAGGAGACCCTAACCCATTTCAGACATGTGGTTACCCAGTGTTTTCTTAAAAACATCCAATGATGGAGCACCCACAACTTCTGGAGGCAAGTCATTCCACTGATTAATTGTTCTCACTGTCAGGAAATTCTCCTTTGGTTGCTTCTCTTCTTGATTAATTTCCATCCATAGCTTTTATTCTGCCTTCAGGTGCTTTGGAAACAGCAGCATGTTTCTGGCATGGCTGACAAAATTGCTGAGTGAGTGGATGGATCTTTATAGGGTTTCATGGTTTTGTGTTTGAGATGCTCCAGGGGGTTGTGCATTGTAGTGAGCCTTGTGCCTTTTACTATTTCAATGGTGGTGGGTTAATCTTCTTATGTCCTAAAGGTCCTGTCCTCTCCTTAGAATTTGGGTGGGGGAATGTAAATTCTTAATCCCATGAACTCCAGCCTTCGGTGGAAGCTGTGGCTGGAGGTATTTTGTTCATGAATAGATAGCTCCAGTCTTTCTGGATGGATACAAAATCTGCATTCCTAAAGGCCAGCCTCTTTAAGCCTCTTAGTTTGAAGCTGTTTTCCTATGGCAGGAAGACTGGGCCTCCTTTCTGCCTTTGTTAAGATTTTTTCTCTTCTTCTCCTTTACGGGAAATAGTCTATCCTTCCTCTTTTTAATATTAAGAATAAAGCATATTTTAATCTGGGGAGAGGGGAGGCTTCCTACAAGTTGCCTGAGAGATCATTCACTCTCAGTTTCTCAGAAAAAATATATTGTATTTTCCACAAAAACCCATTACCGTCAAAGAGAAAATGAAACTAGTTTATCAACAAGCTAGCGTTTGGGTGTCATGCTCCTTATAATGAAGTAAGAAAGGAGAATTCCAACTTCATATTAACAGTCTTCTTCAAGTCTTCCTGTCTATGTTTCATCATTGCAGGAGAATAAAATAGAATAGAATAACAGTTGGAAGGGTCCTTGGAGGTCTTCTAGTCCAACCCCCTGCCCAGGCAGGAAACTCTACACCACTTCAGACAAATGGTTATCCAACATCTTCTTAAACATTTCCAGTGTTGGAGCATTCACAACTTCTGCAGGCGAGTTGTTCCACTGATTAATTGTTCTCACTGTCAGGAAATTTCTCCTTAGTTCTAAGTTGCTTCTCTTCTTGATTAGTTTCCACCCATTGCTTCTTGTCCTGCTCTCAGGTGCTTTGGAGAATAGCTTGACTCCCTCTTCTTTGGGGCAGCCCCTGAGATATTGGAGCACTGCTATCATGTCTCCCCTAGTCCTTCTTTTCATTAAACTAGACATGCCCAGTTCCTGCAACCGTTCTTCATATGTTTTAGCTTCCCACTTAGAGAGTGGGTCATTGAATCAATATTCCATTGTTATAAAGACATGGGCAACAATCTGAAGTTAGAACTGAGACCCAGAAAATTAAGCAGGCACTAGAAACATAGAAGGAGGCACATAGAACGTAGAAGAAGGCACAACTAGAAAACAAGAGACAAAATCAAAGAACAAGATCTAAAATGGCGAATCATGCCAGAGAAATGACCAAGTTTTCTTTAAGTTTTCTTTTTTCTTTCTTTTTTTTTAACCAAAGTTTCACTGAACCAAGAAACTCATATCCTGTTCAGGAAAGGGGAAAAAACAGAAACAAAAAAGCACAACAACTGGTCTATAAAAACCTATTTAAGAAGTTTATTTAGTGGGAAACTGTCAAGGAATTACACAGCAGTTGTCCTGATGAAGTTGGAGGCAATGACACAAACTTGTAATCTGTTATATAAATATAAATATAATTAACATTCAAATTTAACACAGTCTTTGTCATCATCCAGAAAGGAAAGAAAAAGAAAAAAGAAAACAAGATAGGAATATAGGAACCTCATGAAGTAAATTAAACAATATACAGATTGTCAGGAATACAGGAACCTCATGAGGTAAATCAAAAAATATACAGATAGTCAGGAATACGGGAATATCATGAGGTAAATCAAACAATATACAGATAATCAGAAGTACAGGAACAACAAGAGCACCAAGGATGCCACAAATATTCTCTGGGAGGAGTTTGATCCTGTGGCTCCCGAGGATGTAGACAGGGTTCTGGGTAGGATTAGTGCCGCCACATGTTTATTGGACCTGTGTCCCTCCTGGTTGGTACTGGCCTCCCGAGAGGTTACACGAGGCTGGCTCCACGAGAAGCATAACTGCTTCTCTGAGTGAGGGTGCCTTTCCCGCCGCCTTGAAAGAGGCGGTGGTGAGGCCCCTCCTCAAGAAGCCTTCCCTGGACCCGGCTGAATTAGCTAACTACCGTCCGGTCTCCAACATTTGTTTTGTGGCGAAGGTTGTTGAGAGTGTGGTGGCACGACAACTGCCCAGGCACCTGGATGAAGCTATCTATCTAGACCCGTACCAGTCGGGCTTCAGGCAGGGGCACAGCACAGAAACGGCATTGGTCGCGTTGGTGGATGATCTCTGGAGGGCTCGGGACAGGGGTTGCTCCTCTGTCCTAGTCCTATTAGATCTCTCAGTGGCTTTTGATACCATCGACCATGGTATCATGCTGCAGCGATTGAGAGGGTTAGGAATAGGGGGCACCGTTCTGCGGTGGTTCTCCTCCTTCCTCTCCGACCGCTCGCAGTTCGTGTTGGCAGGGGGGCAGAGGTCGACCTCGAGGCGTCTCGCATGGGGAGTGCCACAAGGGTCGGTCCTCTCACCTCTTCTGTTCAACATTTATGTAAAGCCGCTGGGTGAGATCATCCATGGTTTTGGGGTGAAGTGTCATCTGTACGCTGATGATACCCAGCTGTACATCTCCACCCCAGACCACCCCAACGATGCCCTTGATGTGATGTCTCGCTGCCTGGAGGCCGTGCGGGTCTGGATGGGGAGGAACAGGCTCAGACTCAACCCCTTCCAAGACCGAGTGGCTGTGGCTTCCGGCGTCCCGATATAGTCAGCAGGTGCCATCGCTGACTATTGGGGGTGAATCTTTGCCCCCCACAGAGAGGGCTTGCAATCTGGGTGTCCTCCTGGATGCACGGCTGTCTTTAGAAGAGCATATGACGGCCGTGGCCAGGGGGGCCTTTTATCAGGTTCGCCTGAGCCGCCAGTTGCAGCCCTTTCTGGACCGGGACGCCTTGCGCACGGTCACTCATGCCCTTGTCACCTCCCGTCTGGACTATTGTAATGCTCCCTACATGGGGCTCCCCTTGAAGAGCACTCGGAGGCTCCAACTGGTCCAGAATGTGGCCGCGCGGGTGGTTATGGGCGCAACTCGGTAGTCAAATATATTGATTATGGAGCATCACTCATACCATATTAATATGAAATCCTCCTAAGAAAGCTTTGCAGATGGGACAATTAGGTTGCTAATCAATACATTGAACATCCCAGATTGAACATCCTACATGGATACAACTGCAAAGTTCTGACCTTTGAAGTCCTAAAAGAATTAGGACCTTGGAACAGATTCACTTGATTTACATCTAACTCAAACATGAAGATGAGAGATGAGACAACACAAAGCAAGACAGATCTTGGCATCCTAGTGGAAGATCGTTTAAATATGAGCCAACAGTATGCTGCAGCTTCCAAAAAAGCCAACACAATCCTAGGCTGCATTAACAGAGGGATAAAATCAAGCTCATGTGAAGTGTTAATACCAGTCTACAATGCCTTGATAGGATCACACTTATCCAGAGTGCTAAATGCAGTTTTGTAGTGATTAAGACACCAGTCCAGAAACCAGGAGACAGTGAGTTCTAGTCAGACAGGAAAGCCAGCTGGACGACTTTGGGCCAATCACCAGGAAATGGTGAGTTCTAGTCCTGTTTTAGGCATGAAAAATTGGCTGGGTGGACCAGTCACGCACCCACTCACCAAGAGATTGAGAGTTCTCTTCCTGCCTTAGCCAATAAAGCTATCTGGGGTACTTAGGCCAATCACCAGGAGATGGTGAGTTCTAGTCCCACCTTAGGCATGAAAGGTGGTTGAATGACTTTGGGTCAATCAGTAGAAGATGGTGAGGTCTAGTCTGTCCTTAGCAGTGGTGAAATGTAAAATTTGTTACTACCGGTTCTGTGGGTGTGGCTTGGTGGGGGGGTAATGTGACTGGGTGGGCATGGCCAACTTTTTTTTTTTTACTTTTAAAAGCATTTTTTCAGCCGAAGAGGTTGTAGAAAAAATGCTTTTAAAAGTAAATAAAAAAGCCTCTGATGATTGTGCGGCTCAGCTGGGCATGTGTGTGTGTGTGTGTGTGTGGGGAAACACAAGGAATTTTTGCTACCGGTTCTCCGAACTACCCACTGCCATCGCTACCAGATCGGGCGATCTGGTCTGAACAGTGAGCATTTCACCCCTGGTGAAATGAAAACTAGCTGGGGTAATTCGAATACAGAATAAGAGAATTGGAAGGGATCTTGTAGAACATCTAGTCCAACCAAGCAGGAGACCCTACACCATTTCTGACAGATAGCAGTCCAATCTCTTTTTGAAAATCTCCAGTGATGAAGCTCCCATGATGAAGCTCTAATACTTACTTTCTTTCTTTCTTTCTTTCTTTCTTTCTTTCTTTCTTTCTTTCTTTCTTTCTTTCTTTCTTTCTTTCTTTCTTTCTTCTTTCTTCCTTCCTTCCTTCCTTCCTTCCTTCCTTCCTTCCTTTCTTTCTTTCTTTCTTTTCCTTCCTTCCTTCCTTCCTTCCTTCCTTCCTTCCTTCCTTCCTTCCTTCCTTCCTTCCTTCCTCCTTCCTTCCTTCCTTCTTCAGTGTTCCAAGTAATGCAGCCATAGAAAGCAGAACTTCGAGGCAGGCAAATTCCCCAAACAAAGAACAATTTATTGGATCCATCATATTGGCACAACAGGTGAAAGTCAACTCTGAAAGTTCCCACGGTTTCCCCCTAATTAAAAAGTAAAAGTTTCCCCTCTTCCCCATGTCACTGGTCACACTGATCAAAGTACTGGTTGCTTGGTTACTTCACTCCTCCCCTAACCAGCCACCTGTTGGAATGTCCTTGGTTCCCACAAGAAAACCTTCTTGTTTTGGCTACAAAACCCCATCTAGCTATTTCCCTCCTTCTGCTTTGTCACAACCCTGAAGCCTCCAAAATGGGCTCAGCCAAGTTAAGTTCAAGGTTGACACCTTCCTTCCTTCCTTCCTTCCTTCCTTCCTTCCTTCCTTCCTTCCTTCCTTCCTTCCTTCCTCCCTCCCTCCCTCCCTCCCTCCCTTCCTTCCTCCCTTCCTTCCTGTTTTAGACTTACTCTCTGTAGCAAATAATAATAATAATAATTTTATTTCTATACCGCCCTGCTCCCGAAGGACTCAGGGCGATGTACAGCCAATTTAAAAACACAAGACACAACAATAATTAAAAATTAAAATAATTAAATAGATTTGGCCGATTTAAAACCCCAAAAATTAAAATGCCCCAATTTAAAATTATTATATTGACAACCCTGCCTGGCGGAACAACAGGGTCTTCAGTGCGCAGCGGAACACCCGGAGGTCGGAGATCTTACGTATTTCCGACGTAAGAGATCTAGGCATGTCTAGTTTAATGAAGAGAAGGACTGGGGTGATATGATAACTGTCTTCCAATACTTGAGGGACTTACACAGAGTAGAGGGTGTCAACAAAGCACCAGGGCAAGAGCTAATGGATGGAAGCTTATTAAAGAGAAATGCAACCTGGAACTATGGAGAAATTTCCTGACAGTGGGAACAATTAATCAGTGGAACAGCTTGCCTCCAGGAGTTATCTGGTCCAGGGGGTTGGATTAGAAGACCTCCAAGGTCCTTCCCACCCTATTATTCTCTCTTTTATGTTCCAGGTGCAAATCCTTCACAAATTGATGTCCTTCAGGTATATGAAATCAGCGATCGTATCCCCCTCTCAGCCATCTTTTCTGACAACTTTTTCCCCCTAGCCTCTTTTCTTGAGCTTGAAGTAAAGATAGAGAGGATGTTCTCATTATTTTCCCCTTCCTGATTGCCAGCATCAAGAGTTTGGGGAGCAGTCCATCCATCTGAAGTGCTCTTGAGGGTCTGCGCTGCCAAGGGGAGGTCAGGATGGATGAATTATTTCCGTTAATAATTGCAATTAAACTGAAGATCTTCAATGCAAAGGAGCGATGAATTAGGAGAACAATTAGCTGATCCTTTTACCGTCATTGAAAGGGTGAGTAAGAGCGGATGAAATGGTCCAATTGAGAAGGTTACACAATGAGTCTTTGTGTGCAAGAAATGAAGGGAAAATGAGGAAGTGAGTGAATATGAATGTGACTCTCGCTGTTTTGCTTTTTTTTTATCGGAATCATAAAATGGGTGTCAGGCCTGGAAGCCACCTTTTGCATTGGGCCTTCAGGCCTGCCACATTTACTACTGTGGGAAATTGGGAGGTGGGATTGTATGGAGCCAGGGTGATATATAGTCATAATAACATTCCTTTCTCAGAGAGTCAAGGACATCTTGCCCTGCACCTGGAGGGCTGGAACTGGGAGGCATCTCCAGTTGGGACGGTGCTTGGATTGGACCATGTGATGGACATGTGGGTGCAGGGAAAGGGATTTGGATTTTCTTTTGGGTGGAGAAAACCTGGAAGATTTCAGATTCGGGTTTTCCCAGATTTGCCAATATGACATCTCTAACAAAATGGAATTTTGAGGAACTTCAAGCCTCAGAGTCTTCTTTCATTGGGGGTGTTACTTGGAACCCTGACAATGGGTTTACACCACTGGTGGGTTGCCCCTGATTCGGACCGGTTTGCAAGAACCGGTAGTAAAACTAGCGGGAGGCTCCGCCCACTGACCCGGATGTCATCATAGGTGATCTGTGTAGAATCCAATTTATGGAGATGGAAATAAGTCTCTTTGTCAATAGGAACAGGTGATACTCCAATCAAGAAATTTACCCATGCAGACAGTTTAACAACAAGAAACCACCTAATCTGGGAATCCCGAGGAAGACTACCACTAACATGGACAGGGCAAGACATTAGGATATCAACAGAGGAAACCCAATTCCCTTCTGCCCTTTGCAGTCCCAGCTGATCAGGAGGAAATGGGGATTTTGCAGTAACCTTCCCCTGGAGTGGGGAGGGAATGGAGATTTTACAGTATCATTCCCCTGGAGTAGGGAGGGAATGGAGATTTTACAGTATCATTCCCCTGGGGTGGGATTGGAGATTTTACAGTATCATTCCCCTGGAGTAGGGAGGGAATGGAGATTTTACAGTATCATTCCCCTGGAGTGGAGAGGGAATGGAGATTTTACAGTATCATTCCCCTGGAGTGGGGTGGGAATGGAGATTTTTACAGTATCATTCCCCTGGAGTGGGGTGGGAATGGAGATTTTACAGTATCATTCCCCTGGAGTGGGGTGGGAATGGAGATTTTTACAGTATCATTCCCCTGGAGTGGGGAGGGAATGGAGATTTTACAGTATCATTCCCCTGGAGTGGGGTGGGAATGGAGATTTTTACAGTATCATTCCCCTGGAGTGGGGAGGGAATGGAGATTTTACAGTATCATTCCCCTGGAGTGGGGTGGGAATGGAGATTTTACAGTATCATTCCCCTGGAGTGGGGTGGGAATGGAGATTTTACAGTATCATTCCCCTGGAGTGGGGAGGGAATGGAGATTTTACAGTATCATTCCCCTGGAGTGGAGAGGGAATGGAGATTTTACAGTATCATTCCCCTGGAGTGGGATGGGAATGGAGATTTTACAGTATCATTCCCCTGGAGTGGGGTGGGAATGGAGATTTTACAGTATCATTCCCCTGGAGTGAGGAGGGAATGGAGATTTTTTTTAAAAAAATTTTTGATTTATATGCCGCTCTTCTCCGGAGACTCAGGGCGGCTTACAATGCGCTAAGCAATTTTACAGTATCATTCCCCTGGAGTAGGGTGGGAATGGACATTTTATAGAATCCTTCCCCTGCCATGCCCACCAAGTCACACCCACAGAACCGGTAGTAAAAAATTTTGGAACCCACCATTGACGCATGCCCCCTGCGCAGCTCCTCTTCCTGGTCGCGGCCCTGATAATATAATGCTTTATTTTTGGTACTTGATGTCGCATTCGGCCAAAAAGTTTCGCCATCACTGAGATAGACCCTTAAGCCTGCAGAGAAGTCATGTGAGCAGATAGACCGTGTTTAATCCACTGTGATGTTCCTTTCTTCCTTTCCTTTCATGTTCATTAAATCTTTATAAAATCCATAAGAAGGCTCTTAAGCTCAAAGGTTTCGACCCAACTTTCTCAGACCAAATCTGGTACAGTTATACTCCACTAATCTCCTTGCCCTATTTCACAAAAGGAATTTCTTTTTCTGCGCACTATCTTTTTTTTTTTTTATTGCAAAAGTTTTACAATTACATTTTCACCCCTTTTTCCCCCCCCCACCTCCCCCCCAAACTTCCCAACCTCCCTAACCCTCCCTAACCCTCCCCTCCCCCAGACTTCCCTATCATATACTCATACTCATAAAGAACCCTAATATAACACTTATATGTAAACTTATATGTAAACTGTAAAAAAAAAAAAAAAAAAAAACCTTGAACTTCAAGTTCAAGTTCAAGTTTTTTTTTTTTTTTAAGAATATATAATATAAAGTAGTGGCCAAAATTGTAGAAACCTTTTGGGGAAAGTGTATTTTTGAAGTTTGATGGCTAATAACACCACTTTTGTTTTGGAGCTTCAAGATAATCCTATTTGTCAGATGTAAATGCCTTATTCTCTAATGTGTAAATAATGTATATATGGAACATCAGGGGTTAACTTATTCTTTGGACTTTAATGTATTCATAATTTACCATTCCCATTCCTGGCTCCACCCCTTGTATATATAAGGAGCCATCCTCCCCATTTTCATTGCTTCTATCTTGAATATTCAGCGAATATAGAATGCCTATTATGATTAAAGAGAAATATATTTAAATCTCTAACTTCTA
Source organism: Pituophis catenifer annectens (assembly GCF_029215685.1). Taxonomy (NCBI): domain Eukaryota; kingdom Metazoa; phylum Chordata; class Lepidosauria; order Squamata; family Colubridae; genus Pituophis; species Pituophis catenifer. The sequence continues at coordinate 291,764,428 of NW_027256882.1, read as the reverse complement.
TTATCTTTATTGAGTCTGATCCTGAAAATATTGCAACAAGCTGGTAGCAGAGGATGGTTAATTGACTCAATAAGTAATTAAAAATGTCCAAGAAAGATAGGCCCAACACCAGGGCCTACAGCAAAGAAATAGAAACTGATCAAGAGACAATCAACGAATCCACTAATGCGATTTCGAGAGAATCCGAAGAATACACCACTGAAGAAGAAGAACTGATGAGTGAAAATAACGACCAGGAAGAAATCGAGATAGAAAATAACGAACTCAGGTCAGAGATATTAAAGATACTAAAAAGCCAAAAGAATGATGAAAGCCTCATCGCGGACCTCCAGGAGATGCTGAGAAACAACGGAGCAGCGAGAGAGAAAAACGTCATTAAAGAAAAACCCAAAGATCAAAAAACTGTGAGTGAAATGACTACTGAGAAAATAGTTGTAAAAAAGAAAAGATGTGACATCGCGCGAAATTTTGAATGGCAGCCATCTTGGTTTCAACGAACTTCAAAAGAGAGTGAAGCAGAGCCAATCAAAACGCTCAGTTCAAAATTTCTGGCGCGAAAAACGCTATCAGACGAAGAAAGTGAAAAAGAAGTCTCAAACTCTTCAGATGAACCAAAATCAGAAAGTGAAGACGATTTAACAAAGTCTCAAGTAAAGTCAGCAATGAAAACGCTTTTTGCTGCTTTTGGGCCAAGATTGAAAATTTCCAAGACATCAACAAAGAAGCAAGAAATCAAACCGACAACTCAAGACCTGCACGCTCCCATCCTGACTTCGAAAACGACGACACCCGAGCCCAGAGAGCCATGCCGATTCCGTCCTACACCGCAGACAGAATCGAGTGCCAGCGCACACAAGAGAAAGAGAAGAACCGTCGCCATCACCAAAGCCCCAAAAACCGAGCCAGAGACCGACTCATCTGAAGAGGAGCGGATCGAGAGAGCTGAAATGGAGAGAACCTTCCACAACGGCGCCAAAGAAGAAATGAGCAACGCGCATGTGCAAAACTACGTAGACGGCCCCGAAAGACTTGAACTGGCCAGAGAACCGCGCAGACTCGTTACAAGCATCCCAATGCCGTTCTGTAATTTCCTGCACTTGAGAGACCACGGACTGCCTCAGGTTGTAAGTAATGGACAGAATAATGTAGGGAATTTACCCAGTGACTTCCCAAAACTTAGAGTTGATGGCATTAATTTACAAGAGTGGTACCAACAGCTTCAGGTTATTTTTATGAAAGAAAATTTACTATTCTTTATAACTAGTCCTCCAAGAAGACCTTGGACTTTAAAAATAGATTGTTTACATCATAGAGCATTTTTCATAATAATTTCTAGCGTGTCTCCTGCAATGTATCATAGCATCAAACCAAACCTAACTGTATCAGAAATAATTCAATGCATGTTTAATCTATTTCACAGCGATAGCGTAGCCACAACCACAAGAATGTCTAAGGATTTCTTTTCTTCTAGAGTGAAACCAGGGGTTTCTATAAGTGAGCATTTGATAAATCTAAACAAAATAAGAGCTGAGCTGCAATTGAGGGGGGAAGTGATTTCAGATCAAACAATGAAAAGTGTTATTATCAATTCACTTGATCCATCATGGGATAGCTTTATGTCACACTTAGATACCATTAATTTGGGATATTTATCAATAGAAAGTCTATCTAACAAATTGATAGCAGAAGACAATTCAAGAAAAAATCGTTTCAGTAACCAAACAGAACACAAATCTTTTAGGAAAGTAGTCTTTCAAGATAAATATAATGAGGCCTTTAGATGCCACAATTGTGGATCCAGGGAACACAGTAGAAGAGATTGTCACAAAGTCCCAAGGGAGAGACATAGACCAGAATATAGGAGCAAATACAATTACAGACAATCTTCCACAGATAGACACAAATATAGAAGTCCACCAAATTACAGAGAAAGTAGAGGGGGTAGAGAAAATTCAAAAGAGAGAAAATCTGGGTCACTAAATGGGCTAAATAAACAAGACAGCACCAGAACACAACAAGATGAGAACAATAATTGGCTTATTGATTCTGGTGCAACAAATCACACCACTAACAACAAAAGTATATTATCTTCATTTACAGAAGATAAGTTTGTGATAAAGGTAGCTAATCAAGAAAAGGTTCAAGTATTAGGCAGAGGAAATGTGACCTTGCCTGGTTTAGGGAAAATAGAGGGGGTATTATTAATCCCAGAAATACCTCACAACATACTGAGTGCTATAAAACTAAGCAGAGAATCTGACATCAATATAGTTTTCTCAAAGGGGAAAGCAACTATAGAAAAGAACAAAACAAATGTAGGCATTGTGATGATAAAAGGGGGTCTACCCTATCTGATAACCAAAGAAAGATGGTTACATAACATTGATTCAAATATGGAAGATTGTATTGAAGCAGATGATGAAAATGTCAGTAACAGTGACAATGATGAATGTAAAATAACTCATGATAACAAAAATACACACAATGAGAAGAAACCAAAAATAGGTAAACCAATTCATGATGAGTGTGCTCACATCTTACATAGGAAGTTAGGACATGCAAGCTTTCCTGTAGTACAAAAAATGACTGAACACGCAGAAGGTGTCAAAATAAAAAATTGTGAAAATTATTTGGAATGCTCAGTATGTAAATCCACCAAACTAAAAACCAGTCCCAGACCAAAAAAATCTAACAGATCAACCAACAATATTTTTGATTTGGTACATATGGACTTAGTTGGTCCATTAACTCCATCAATTACCTATAGAAAACGTTACTTCCTAACAATAGTGGATGATTACAGTCGCTATGGTTTTGTTTACACATTAAAGCACAAGGATGAAACCTTTCAGAAATTTAAGGAATTCTACAAACGCATAGAAACACAACATAATATTAGAATAAAACAAATTATGACTGATAGGGGATGTGAATTCATGTCTAAAGAATTCTCCCAATGGTTAAAGGATAGAGGGATGCTACATTTCACGTCCAATCCATTTTCTGCATTTCAAAATGGGATTGCAGAGAGAAAGAATTCCACACTACAAACCATGATTAGATGCACATTAGAGGATGCTGGTTTAGGCAAACAATTTTGGTCAGAAGCCTTACATTATTCAAATTACACTCAAAATAGGACATGGTCCAGTATTGTGAATAAGACACCATATGAGGTGATGTACAATAGAAAACCCAAATTAGCACACATGCACATATTTGGAGTTACTGCAGACGTACACATACCTAAACAATTGAGGAGAAAGGGAGAAAACGTATCCAGGAGATTAAGATTCATGGGATACGAAACTGGAACCAAAGGGTACAGATTCATTGATAATAATAACAAATTTATAGTATCCAGAACAGCTGTGTTCCATGAGCAGGCCAATTGGTCTAAATTGCACCTTAATGAAATATTTCCTAATAAAAGCAAAGATAATATATCTTGCGAGGAAGGAACAACAGAAATTCAAAGTATTAACAAAAGTAAGAACAAAACCAAAACTTGGACAAATAGTCAGCATAAAATAAAGACAGACACATTAACAAAAAAGGAAGCTAGATATTTGCATGACAACCATAGCAAACCTGAAAGAAATATTAGAAACAATAGAAACCAAATACCAAATAAATACAAAGATTACATAATGCATATGGATAGAGAACAAATAACACCTAATACATATGAGGAAGTATTGAAACTTCCCCGTGAAGAAAGAGAAAAATGGGAACTAGCTATGGAAAAAGAGATGGAAAGTTTACAAGGATTAAATGTATTCACACCTGCGATCGCACCTAAGGATAAAACAATTATAGGTACCAGGTAGATTTATAAAATTAAGAATTTAGAAGGAGGTAATACCTTATACAAGGCCAGACTAGTTGCACAAGGTTATGCACAAAAATATCCAGAAGACTATACTGACACATATTCACCAACAGTGAGAACAGAGAGTGTCAAAACAGCTCTTGTAGTAGCATCTGCACTCAATCTGGACGTGTTTCAATATGACATACAGACTGCATACTTACACGCAAAATTAGATAAGGAAATATATGTAAGAGCACCACACAGTCAATACACTAATAAGAACGAAATTTGGTTATTAAATAAGAGTCTGTACGGATTGAAGCAATCTGGCAAAAGATGGTACGATTGTTTGGTAAAAGTACTTAAAACCATGGATTTCAACGCCACCACTGCTGATAACTGTTTCTTTGTAAAAAAGAGTAATGATCATATTGAATTTGTATTAATTTATGTGGATGATATTTTATATATTGGAAAGCATAAAGAGAGCAGGGAAATCTTTGTAAATAAGTTAAACGAACACTTCTCATTGAAATCACTAGGTAGAGTGAACAAATACCTTGGTGTACAAATTAACAAAACAAAAAGGGGATTCAAACTTACTCAGAAAGATAAAATCATTGAACTCCTAAACAAATGTAACTTAAATAATGCCAAAACATGTGACACACCTATGCAAACTGATTTTCTCAGAAACATTGATGAATCTTCCCCTGAGTTTAAAGACAACACATTTTACAGATCAGTTATAGGTTCACTCCTTTATATATCTAATTGGACTAGGCCAGATATTGCATTACCTCTCAATTTATTGTCAAGATATGTTAGCAGACCAACCTTGTATCATTGGGAAGCTGTCAAAAGAATTTTAAGATATCTAAAAAGTACATTAGATTTTTGTTTAATATTGGAACCCAATAATGACAAAGAACCAAAAATTACTTGTTATGCTGATGCAGATTGGGCTGGTGATACATCATGCAGAAAGAGTACCTCTGGTTATGTTTTTCTATTGAACGATTGTCCAGTTTACTGGTATACTGGTAAACAAGAACTGGTAGCCACTTCTACCACAGAAGCGGAATATGTTTGCTTGTCTAAAGCTGCAAATAACCTTGTATGGTTCAATGATTTGATCACAGATATTTGGAAGAAACCTACTTTACCATTTATTATGCATGAAGACAATAAAGCGGCCATTGAAATATCTAGATCCGATGCAATTGGACAAAGGTCCAGGCATATTGATATAAAATTTAAGCACGTGAGACAACTATCTCAAGACGGATTCATCAAAGCAATACATTGTGATACTTCTGAACAATTAGCTGACATATTAACAAAACCCTTACCTTCTAAACAACACAAATATTTAACTTCTAAATTATATGTATTATATTGTCCTGAATCTGAATGTAACTGGTGTTGTATAACGAACCGGCATTTAGAGGGGGATTTGTCAGATGTAAATGCCTTATTCTCTAATGTGTAAATAATGTATATATGGAACATCAGGGGTTAACTTATTCTTTGGACTTTAATGTATTCATAATTTACCATTCCCATTCCTGGCTCCACCCCTTGTATATATAAGGAGCCATCCTCCCCATTTTCATTGCTTCTATCTTGAATATTCAGCGAATATAGAATGCCTATTATGATTAAAGAGAAATATATTTAAATCTCTAACTTCTATTATCTTTATTGAGTCTGATCCTGAAAATATTGCAACACTATTCCACTGCTGGAATGGCCTGAGAATAGCCTTTAAAAGCCTCTGGCAGTCCCAGCTGAGTTGCCTGATCATCAGAGGCTCCTAAAAACATTTTTTCCTGCAACTTCTAAGGTTGTAGAAAAAATGCTTTTAAAAGTAAAAAAAAAAAAAAAGTTGGCCACGCCCACCTAGTCACATTACCCACCACCACCAAGCCACGCCCACAAAATAAGCCACGCCCACAGAACCAGTAGTAAAAAAAATTAGAACCCACCCCTGGCCCACACCCATATTATTATTATTATTATTATTATTATTATTATTATTATTATTATTATTACTATTACTATTACTATTACTATTACTATTACTATTACTATTATTATTATTTACTGAATTTGTATACTGCCCTACTCCCGAAGGACTCAGGGCGGTGAACAGCCAAATAAAATACATATAATACGAATGTTAAAAAACCATTAAAATACAATTAAATAATTGGCCCGAAAAACGAAATTCAATTCCCCCTGCCCTCCCCCCCCGCACATGTGCGCGTGACCCCCACACATGTGCACGTGACCCCTGCGCAACCCCCACTTTTGGCACACGATGGCACGGTGGCCCCGGTAGGCCTGTTTTTCGCCCTCTCCAGGCTCCAGAAGCTTTCTTGGAGCCTGGGGAGGGCAAAAACAGCCTTCCCCACCCCCCAAAAGTTCTCTGGAGGCCAGAAACGGCCAGTTTCCCGACTTCCGGTGGGACTGGAAGGCCCGCTTTTCGCCCTCCCCAGGTTCCAGAGGCTTTCTAGGAGCCCGAAGAAAGCGAAAACAGCCTTCCCCACCCCTCAGAGACCCTCCGGAGGCTGGAAACGGCCCGTTTTCCGAATTCCGGTGGGCCTGGAAGGCCTGAAAATCAGCTGGCTGGTACCGCGTATGCGTGCTGGAGCTGAGCTAGGGCAACGCTCGTGTGCCCATAGATATGGCTCCATGTGTCACCTGTGGCACGCATGCCATAGGTTCGCCATCATGGGCCTAGAATGTGCAGAAATGAATAGATTAACACTTGCAATTGAAGAGAAGGAACAAGCTGAATATTATGATGCATGGGAACCATTCTACCCATGGGTAGAGAATAAATACGAAAGTTAGAAATAAAAGTAGACTAGTGAAATACAAATATATATATTAATAGAATTAAATAAGTGAAGAAGAGAATTGTTACAGTATTAGACATGCAACGTATATCAATATTTAGTTAAAGAATAGATACATAATGGATACGGCTGCAAATTTCAGTATTGTTATTGTGCAAGACATTTGTACCCAGACGGACAGACTGTTTAATGGAAGATGGATTGTTTGTATTAAAATAAAATTTTTAAAATATTCAAAACAAAGAAAAAGCACCTTTGGGACAATTATGACCTGGATGACTGAGAATCCCCATAGACAAACGCAAGTAACTTATAAAGTTCACCATATCATTACATAAAATAACTGTCTTTTCAGCCTTTTGACATCAGGGTTGTTGTTTTTTGCAACCTCAAAACCAGGGGTGGGTTCTAAATTTTTTTATTACTGATTCTGTGGGCGTGGCTTATTTTGTGGGTGTGGCTTGATGGTCATGTGACAATTCTTTAGGATTTAGCAGAGGTACTGGTCTACCAGGCTTTTAACTGCTTGCAGAGCTGTACCGGTCTACCCATTTATTTTTTGCAGGCACTGATCTACTCATGTATTTTTGCAGGCACTGATCTACTCATTTGTTTTTGGAGGCACCGGTCTACCCATTTGTTTTTTGAGCGCACTGGTCTACCACCACACTGCCTTTTAACACTGAACAGCTTAGGGCGGCCCTTTGAAGCCCCGCTTCAAAGAGTTTAAACATTTTTTTTTCCTTCTAGCCGATCAGCTGGGACTCAGGAGGCAGCAATAGATCGGGGGTGAGGCCAAATAAAAGGTAAGAATAATGCGAAGGGGCAGGGGGGTGAGAGGGCCCAGCTCCCAAACAAAGAGAACCAGTTCTGTGACATCATATCGTCACCGCTACCAGCTCGGCCGAACTGGGCCGAACCGGGAGGAACCCACCACTGTATACAACTCAGTTTTTGCAATCAGAAAAGGTACAGAATTCAGTGACGAAGATTTAGCATTTCATTTATGTATCGAATATGAAAAACAACAGTTATATTCTAGTTATATTCTTCAGCTTTGGAAGTAAAATGCGTGCTCAAAAGCAAGTAAAGAGTTAAAATCATTGTATCATTACATAGAATAGATGTCTTTTCAGCATTTTGATATCAAGGTTATCTTGTTTGCAGTTTACAAATGGCATACAATTCAGTTATGAAGAATTAGTACTTAATTTAAGTATCAAATATGGGGGAAAATGCAGCTCTATTCCAGATTTCTAAGTTGTCCTTCAGCTTTGGAGCCATAGTCTGTGTTGAAATGAAAGGAAAAAAACTAGAGCTGATTGTATCATTACACTGAATAGAGGTATTTTCAGTGTTTTGATATCAAGGTTGCTGTTATTTGCAATCACAAAAAGCAGTGGCAGCTCCCTAATTGTTGTCAATAAAATGACACCGGGTTTCAACTCAACTTGTCTCAATTTAAAAAAAAAAAAACCTTCATTGCCTTCACTCTGAAGCTCTCTAAACCTTTGACCTAAATCAGTATTTTTTTCAAGTTTAACATGTATAAATTTCAACTCCCAGAATTCCCCAGCCACAACCCTGGTTGGGGAAATTCTGGGAGTTGAAGTCCATGAAATTTGAAGTTGCCGAAAGTTGAAAAATGCTGGCCTAAGATACCCATTCATCCTAGTAGCTCCTATGAAAGCATTGCTAGTTACTACAATAAATAATCATTTCTGTTGAGATTCTAATCAGAATAGAATAGAATAGAGTAGAGTAGAGTAGAGTAGAGTAGAGTAGAGTAGAGTAGAGTAGAGTAGAGTAGAGTAGAGTAGAATACAAAACAATGCAATGCAATGCAATGCAATGCAATGCAATGCAATGCAATGCAATGCAATGCAATGCAATGCAATGCAATGCAATGCAATACAATACAATACAATACAATACAATACAATACAATACAATACAATTCCTTATTGGCCAAGTGTGATTGGACACACAAGGAATTTGTCTTTGGTGCATATGCTCTCGGTGTGCATAAAAGAAAAGATACATTCATCAAGAATCATAAGTACAACACTTAATGATAGTCATAGGGAACAAATAAGCAATCAAATCATATTAGGAAACAGTCAATATACATCGTAAGGAAACCAGCAACAAGGTTACAGTCATACAGTCATAAGTGGGAGGAGATGGGTGATAGGAATGATGAGAAGATTAATAGTAGTGCAGACTTAAGTAACTAGTTTGACAGTGTTGAGCGAATTATTTATTTAGCAGAGTGATGGCATTCCGGAAAAAAATTAATTTGAGGAAGATAAAGTTTAGCATCATGCTGAGCCTTATCTGTGCCACATTTCCCATTATACGTAGTCCTCAACTTACAACCGCAGTTTCCAGGGCTGGGCAAGACATTTGTTAAGCGAGTTTTGCCCCGTTTTATGACCTTTCTTGCCACATCTGTTAAGTGAATCAAGCTATTCTCCAAAGCTCCAGAAGGCAGGACAAGAAGCTAATCAAGGAATGGAAACTAATCAAGGAGAGAAGCAACCTAGAACTAAGGAGAAATTTCCTGACAGTTAGAACAATTAATCAGTGGAACAACTTGTCTCTAGAAATTATGAATTCTTCAACACTGGAAGTTTTTAAGAAGAGATTGGACAACCGTTTGTCTGAAGTGGTGTAGGGTTTCCTGCCTGGGCAGGAACTCTGTTATCTATTCAGTTCTATTGTGCTCTACTCTACTCTACTCTACTCTACTCTACTCTACTCTACTCTACTCTACTCTACTCTATTCTATTCCACCAAATATTGGAAAGCTCACGTCTCTTCTGGCATCCCTAAACTGCAGTCTTTCAAGTCAACTGAATAATTTCAATGACCTATTTATGCTCCGTTGATCAGGGCATTCATTCACCCGAATAGGTCGTTTAAAAACTGATAAGATAACCTTCCTATTTATTTACTTTTTTTTTTTTGGTATCGATTCTGATTTCTATTAACTCCTGAATCTCTTGCATAGATATTGGCCTTAAATACCTGGACAATACCTTGTAATAAAGTTGGAGGTGAATCTAGCTTTTTTTTCCATAGAGGGCTGAATATTCAAGGAATTTAGAATGAAACTAAAAATGGAAGCATTAAAAAAAAAAAAAAAAAAAAACCCAAAACCAGATCTTGCAAAATCTTTTCTTGGCAAAGCACCTTACAAACTGGGATATTTTCATACTTCTTGTCCTTGTCGGTAGATATTCTCAATCATCCAGATTGTGATTGTCCCAAAGGTGTTTTTTTTCCCCAAAAAACAACTGGACTTTCTTGATTTTCCTTGAAAGCGTTTTGCTTTTCATCCAAGGAAGTCTTGTTGATCAGAATTCTGAGAAAGATGCAGGAGCCAATGAATTTGGAGGCAAGCTGCAATTGGAAAGGAGGTCTCCATTTATTTAGGAATCGGAAGCGAAGTGACTCAGCATCGGTTCTGGGACAGCTGACAGCCTGGTGTGGGGAGTTGAGTGATTTGTATACCTTTGAGATTGAGATGCCTGGTGGAGTTATTTGATTAGATGAGATTCTGAATTCTAATTGTCCCTATTTGGTTTCCTGGGGGGGGGGGTCAGGGTCAAGCCTAGCCTTGGGAAAGGTGGAGAATGTGAATTATGTGTGGGTTCATGTTTTCTGATTTAATCCTGTCAATTCAGCCTGCCTCAATTTTCTAATTGGGGTTACTTGAGGCCATTCTGGTTGGAAGGCAGGGATTGCTTTAGCTTCTATGGGTGGTTCTTCTTTGCCTTCTCTGGGGGCATGGAAATAGAGGAGGGGAGTGTCTTATATTCTTCCTAAAAGCTGAATAAATATTTTTTTTTCTTTAAGAGAGAGAATCTGGACTCCATCTCTATTCGCACCAAGCCACACCTGATCCCTGCTCAACAACTCCTTCAGTTCTAACAGAATGGTGGGAAATGGAATGATTTTTATTCAGGGGTGGGCTTCAAAATTTTTGGCAAGGGGTTTTCTGCCCAGTTGCTGGGTGGGGGTAGCCATAATGCGCGTGGCCTAGTCGGCCTACTGCACCATGGCGGGGGGATTTTTGCCCTCCCTGGGCTCCAGAGGCTTTTCTGGAGCCTCCGGGAGGGCAAAAACAGCCTCCCCAAACTCTGGAGGACTGTTTCCAGCCTTCCCGAACTTCTGGTAGGCCTGTTGTTTGCCCTCTCCAAGCCTCCATGTGCACCCTGCACATGCCTGCATCCAAAACAGGCTGCGTGGGGATTCCTGGGAGGAGCGGGGTGGGCGGGGCAGGGCCAGCCAGGAGTGGGATTTGGGGGTTCTCCAAACTGCACAGAATCTTAGCTAGAGGGTATTATTATATATTATATTTGTATTTATTGAATTTGTATACCACCCTACTCCCGAAGGACTCAGGGCGGTGAACAGCCATAAAAATAAAACATGGAAGTACAAAATTTAAAATAGAGATAAAACAAATTAAATAAATTTGGCTGAACCATATTTAAAACCCCAATAATTTAAAACCAAATTTAAAATTCCCATTTAAAAGCGGAGAAGTTTAGGTCAGGCCGGCTTGCTGGAATAGAAACGTCTTAAGCGCGCGACGGAAGGTACGCAGATCCGGGATCCTCCGTATCTCTGGGGGGAGCTCGTTCCAGATAGTAGGTGCCCCCACAGAGAAGGCTCTCCCCCTGGGGGCCACCAGTCGACATTGTTTGGCCGACGGCACCCGGAGGAGCCCCTCTCTATGGGAGCGTACTGGTCGGTGGGAGGCTATTGGTGGTAGCAGGCGGTCCCGTAGATAACCAGGTCCTAAGCCATGGAGCGCTCTAAAGGTGATAACCAAAACCTTGAAGCGCACTCGAAAGACCACCGGGAGCCAGTGCAGCTCGCGCAGGAGGGGCGTTACATGGGAGTGCCACGTCGCTCCCATCACCACCCGCGCAGCTGCACTCTGCGCCAGTTGGAGCCTCCGAGTGCTCCTCAAGGGGAGCCCCATGTAGAGAGCATTACAGTAGTCCAGACGGGAGGTGACGAGGGCATGAGTGACCGTGCGTAACGAGTCCCGATCCAGAAAGGGACGCAACTGGCGGATCAGGCGAACCTGATGAAAAATCCTCCCGGTCACGGCCGTCAAGTGCTCTTCTAAAGACAGCCGTGAATCCAGGAGGACACCCAAGTTGCGAGCCCTCTCCGTGGGGGCCAATGCTTCGCCCCCAATAGTCAGCGATGGCACCAGCTGACTATATCGGGACGTCGGAAACCACAGCCACTCGGTCTTGGATGGGTTGAGTCTGAGCCTGTTTCTCCCCATCCAGATCCGTACGGCCTCCAGGCACCGGGACATCACTTCAAGGGCATCGTTGGGGTGGTCTGGGGTGGAGATGTACAGCTGGTCTCCCGAACCCTTGCGAACCCCCAGCAGCTTATCCCTGTTTCTATTCTTTGCACTCATCTGGTTGTTAGAACTCCAAGGGTTGGTCATTGGCTCTCTAAGAATCATTGAGGACTGTAGAAAGTTAGCACCCACCCTTCTCCTAGAAGAATGAAATATTTTAGGAAATAGTGAAAAGGCAGAATATTATATTTCCCTAAAGGAGGAATGGAGAAACATGCTCTTGGAAAGCAGCCCCCACTTTTCTTAATAGGCCCCAGCAGATATTTTGTGCCCACTGAGAAAGATTGGGCCAGCCTATCTACAAAACAAAAGACTCTTCAGCTCCAGGGTGATGGGATTAAGACATGACCCTTCAGGACATAGTAGGATCAACCCATTACCATTTAGCAGCAGGTCCCTTCCAACTCTATTATTCTATTCTATTTTCAATGGGGGGGGGAGTCCAGTTGCCTTTTGGGAAAAGCACCTTTGAGTTTTCTTCTCCTTGTTTCTCAACTGGAAAACCAGAAAATTTTAACCAAGAGCAAGTCCTTCTTCAGAGTTTCCTTCCTATTAAACAAACATAAACTGTTTATGTTTTTGTTCCAACTGGTTCCCCCCACCCCACCTTCTTGATAAACAAGTTTTCCCCCAGCTCACTGCTAGCTCTATTCAGTGTACTTTAATTTTGAACTTTAAGATTTTTTTTTTTTTTAGCAGTCCATTCAGAAGTGAATTCTCCGGGAAAATTGAGCTTTGTCATGGATGGAAGGTTGCTAAAATAATTGGTCACATATCTTGCATGAAACCTTTCAAAAGGAAGGCAAATGAGAAGGAAATGAAATTCATTTCATACTTCTTCAAGCACGCTAAAAGACTTTCTCGGCAAGTCCTTGGTAAAGTACCACTAGTTTATTGGAGATTCATATAACTACCATCACATTGTGCCTTGTCACAATTTCATATAGGGGGTGACTGCCTGCTCTGAAGTGACAGTTCTTACCAAGCTTCCTTTATAGGTTCTGATCAAAGCATATAGTGCAGTGATGGCTAACCTTTTTGTTGTCGCATGCCAAAAGTGTGTCTGTGTGCGTGTGACAGCGCGCCCATGCGCCTGCACCCATAATGCAATGCATGTGCGACCCCCCCCTATGCAACCTGCCCCCCGTGCATATATGCACCCCCTGTCAGGTTTCGATACTATCTCAAAATAAATGAATTTCCAAACTGCCGATCTTTTCTCTTTATTGAGCATAGTGATCTGTCCCTGGCTCTTTCGCGGTCAGCACTGACCTTTGCCCCCCAATCCCTCCCTTTCCGATCCCCAATTCTCTTCGTCTCATTGGCTATCTTCCAAGCCACTCTCCTCATCCCATCTCCGTCAGATCACAGGAATGTCCCCCCTCCTCCATCTCCGAGGAAACAGAATCTTCAAAGGAATTAAGTAGGCAAAAGTTCAAGCTTCTCCTCTCTTTTCATATGTCAGCGCTGGAACGCTGACACCCCCTGTGCTCCCCCACTCCCTGTGCATGCACCCCCCATGACCCCTGCCCCCCATGCATGAATGTGTGACCCCACACTCCCTCTGCGCATGCGTGCACTCCCCTGCGCTCCCCCACCCCTGTGCATGCATGCACATCTCTCGTATGTGCGGCAGACCCAAAATTAGCTGGCTGGCGGAAGGCACACCCGCATGGACAGTGGAACTGAGCTGCGGCAATGGCTCACGTGCCATCAGAGTGTGCTGCGTGCCACCTCTGGCACGCGCACCATAGGTTCGCCATCACGGATATAGCCTCTTGGATCGAAATGGATAAACCCAGGGACTGACACAAACAAAAGTATTGGACGAATGAAGGTGAATATACATGTCCCAGGATAACTTTGCAGGATCCAAACTGAGTCGGTCACTGGGACCAGAGCACTTCCGAGCTTTCAGATTTGTGCTGGAGCCCATCCTCAGGGTAATTGTTCTGACCCAGCTCCCCAAACACGACAAACCCACTGAAGTGAACTCAAAAGATGCCTTTATTAGGAGTTAGTTGGTAGTCCCAGCAAAAAGTTTCCTTTCCAATGCAGGCTAACAAGTCCGTCTGGCCGGATGATGAATAGTTGTCTGCCACATCTATTCATCTCTGTCCCCTGCCTTTTAGTTTAGTTTAGTTTATTTGATTTGTATACCGCCCTACTCCCGAAGGACTCAGGGTGGTGAACAGCCACAAGATAAAAACACATAAATACAAAATTTAAAAACAGAATAAAACCCGAAATTAAACAATTTGGCTGAAGACAGATTTAAAAACACCCCAATAAATTAAAAACAGATTAAAATTTGTGTTTTAAAAGGGAAAAGGGAAAAAAATTAGGCCAGGCCAGCCTGATGGAATAAAAAGGTTTTAAGAGCGCGGCGGAAAGTGCGTAGATCCGGGATCCTCTGTATCTCCGGGGGGAGCTCATTCCAGATAGTAGGTGCCCCCACAGAGAAGGCTCTCCCCCTGGGGGCTGCCAGTTGACTTTTATCCCCAGAGCTATGGTGGGGCTCCGCTAGCAGCAATGGCTCTTCCGTCCCAAGGATCAGCCAATAGATTTCCAGTGCTCTCCTCTCCTCTGCCTTCTGTGCAGCCACGTGTCAGGCACTGGACCCAGCTGTTCCTCCGCTTCCTCATCAGCCACCTCCAGACCTGGGACCTGATGACTTTCCATCTGAGGGCTGACGGATGGCCCAGGCTCTGCCTCTGTCTCTCTCTGCCAGCTCCATCCCCTCTTCCCCCTCGGATCTCTCAGGTTGCCTTGATGCTGACTCTGACTCCCACGCTTCTTCTTCCTCTTCTGATTCGGCTGCTGGAGGGACCGGCAGCCAAAAAGTCACAACAGAACTTCTCTCTAGCAGGACATGTGCTTTGAGTTATTCTGTGTGTGGCATTTATATGGTGTCTGGTTGTGTGTGGCTTTTCTGTTGTTGATTAGGGTGTTGCTGGGCTGGCTATTAAGTTATTGGCTGTCGTTTCTTGTGGTGCCAAGCTTTCAACTCCAAAGTACTTGGTGGTAAATCAGCACTCTTGTTGACTGACGAGGGTCCCGTTTCCCAGGCTTCAATCACTTCCCTGGCTGTTTTTGTTCCTGCTCGTCCAACAATCTTAGTAGCTGCAAAATTGAATATATGCATAAACCAATTTACACCAGCTTATCGAGAATGTAGCAGGTGATGGCTTGACAGTTGATGACTTCATAGCGAGCCATCAATACCCCAATCAACCACTGAAAAACCACACACAATCAGGAACTGTATAAATCAGTGATGAAATGTAAAATTTGTTACTACTGGTTCTGTGGGTGTGGCTTGATGGAGGGGTTAATGTGACTGGGTGGGTGTGGCCAATTTTTTTTTTACTTTTTTAAACCATTTTTTTACAACCTATTTGGATGAATAGGTTGTAAAAAAATGCTTTTAAAAGTAAAAAAAACTCTAACGATCACAGCTGTGGTGCACAATCATCAGAGCCTTTTTTTTTACCTTTTAAAAGCAGGAAGTAACGACATCTGGGCGGGTAGGTGGAGCCTCGCACCGCCATCGCTACCGGTTCTCCGAACGACCTGCCACAATTGCTACCGGATCACCTGATCTGGTCCAAACCGGGAACATTTCACCCCTGGTATAAATACCACACAGAGACTAGCCCAAAGCATACACTCTGATAGAGAGAAGTTCCTGAGGATGGGCTCCAGCACAAGTCCAGAAGCTTGGAAGACTAAACCTCTTCCTGGTGACCGACCCACATTGGATCCTGCAAAAATATTTGAAGCAAAAAAGGAGTATGAGGGCTGGAGATCAATGAAGAAAAGAAGGGTGAAATGAGAAGGGGAAACATCATATATTGAATTGAAAAATGAAGAGAAGGGTTTTAAAAAGAAGAAGCTGAGAAATTAATTCCCATTAATCCTTTTTCATTTCTTTTCAACTTAAACCTAAGACTGTGTGAGTCTATGGGTCTCAATTTCCATCCATTCTTATGTTACCATTGGCATGCCTTTCCACGTCTGACGTAGGACGCTGGCAAGTGGGAATGCATAGAAAAATTAAGGCACATTTTGCTGCACATTGCTAGAATCCATGCATTTTTGTCTTGGGATTGGGTGAATATTTGTTATTTGTGTGAATGTTTGAGGGTAGAAAGAAATCAATCAAGTCAGGAAAAATAGGAAGGAAGGTAGGAAGGAAAGAAGGAAGGAAGGAAGGAAGGAAGGAAGGAAGGAAGGAAGGAAGGAAGGAAGGAAGGAAGGAAAGGAAGAAGGAAGGAAGGAAGGAAAGAAAGAAGAAAGGAAAGGAAAGGAAAGGAAAGGAAGGAAGGAAGGAAGGAAGGAAGGAAGGAAGGAAGGAAGGAAGGAAGGAAGGAAGGAAGGAAAGAAGAAAGAAAAGAAAATCAGACTTTTCATTCATATACACAAGATCTTCATTAATGTCTTAATTATATTAAAGCTGTCTTCCAGCAGACAACCTAAACATATATGTATATTTATATAGGGATAAGCCAGGAAAACATAGATGTCCCTTGCATTTTTGTTTTTAAAAAATGTCTTATTTTAAGCTACATCACATGCAGTTCAGCTATAACCGAGTCATGTTTCATGGTTATGCATTCATTTTACAGTGAAAGAAAAATCTATGTGCAGTCTTTTAGTTTCAGATAAGTATAATTCCTGGTATCCATTCATCTCAATTGCAATTGTATAGAAATATGACTAGATTATTTTTCTGGGCAGCTATGGAGCTTAGTTTTTTGTGACTCTTCTGCTTACCTGCCATTTTATTTACCCAAAATGCCCCAGGCTAGGCATCTACCCCATTTTTCAGGTGTCTGGAGGCCAGCAAACAGACTCCAATCTAGAAATTTGATATCCTTTAATTTAACATTGATTAAGAATGAAAATAAAACTCATATAATTATTCCACATGTTTAATAGGCCCCGTTACACTTCATTGGGCAATTTTAATAGTGTTCTAAAGATTGCACCACCCAAACTGTTATCCTCGGGCCTAGAAATATTTTTGTATTTTATTCAATTTGTATTGTACTAATGACACTGGAAAGGGACATGGTGGCTCAGTGGCTAAGATGCCAAGCTTGATCGTTCGAAAGGTCGGCAGTTCAGCTGTTCGAATCCCTAGTGCAGCGTAACGGGGTGAGTTCCCGTGACTTGTCTCAGCTTCTGCCAACCTAGCAGTTCAAAAGCAGGTAAAAAAAAATGCAAGTAGAAAATAGGGGCCACCTTTGGTGGGAAAGGAACAGCGTTTTCCGTGCGCCTTTGGCATTGAGTTATGCTGGCCACATGACCACGGAGACGTCTTTGGACAGCGCTGGCTCTTCGGCTTTGAAATGGAGATGAGCACCGCCGCCTAGAGTCGGGAATGTCTAGCACATATGTGCGAGGGGAATCTTTACCTTTACCTTAATGACACTGCAAGATAAGAACAGCCATATTGAATCGGGTGAAATCCAGCATTGTATTCATTGCAGTCGACAAACAGATGCATCTGGAGTTCTTGCAACAGGTGGTGGAGACATGCTCTCCCGCTGTTGTTTATTTTCAAATGCTATTTGCATCCATGCAACTGTCGGCTCAGAAGCAATATTGAGCCTTCAAGACCAGTAGTGTCAGATGCAAGGAACCAATAATGACACAAAGATTTACTTAGAAAGAGGCACAGTGGTTTAAAGACACCGGTGATGGTCTTTGCTCCAACTGTTTGAGTCCCAGCATTGCATGGCGGGGTGAGCTCCCGTCACTTGCCTCAGCTTCTGCCATCCTAGCAGTTTAAGGCATGCTGCATGCAAGTAAATAAATAGCTATTATTATTATGTGTGAGAGAAAGGGGGTGCAGACAGCCCCTCATTAATAGTTTCTGGACTATATTATAGTAGTGTTGCGACCAAGGCCCAAGTAGTGATTACCAAACACAAATCAGTCCTCAACAAACTTATTTTATTAAAACAGCTGAGAATGAATTAATTCTCAGTCCAAAACAATTTTTTTCATAACCAGTCTGTTGGCCTTATCACCAACCTTTGATGTCTTTGGGAACCAGCCAAAAACCCACAAAGTTCAAGAGACGCTGACAAGAAGCACAGGAATCAACGTTGCTTTTCTACAAAGAACCTAACAGCTCGTTGCTGCTCTTTTAAGCCTCATGGGAGTGGCCAATCATCTTCTGGCCTTACTCCCGAGTTGTCCTTTTTTCTTCAACTGCTCTTGCCTTCTAGCAGCTCTTCGCATGTGTGCACTAGGAACAGGCTCCTCCTGTTCCTCTGCCTCTCTGCTATCCGCCTCTGGAGGCTCCAGAGTCCACACATCGCTCCCAGATGGCCCTGGTCCCATCTCTGCCTCCGACGCAGAGCCCTCGTCCGGGCCTTCCCCCGACTCCAGGAGTGGCCCATTGTCCTCCCCAGCCTCCTCTCTGTCCGACTCCATTGCCAGGTCTGCAGGCTGCTGGTGGACCACAACAAGTAGAGTGTTCTATAATAGAGTGTATATCATTAAATGTTGTACCTTATGATTCTTGATGAACGTATCTTTTCTTTTATGTACACTGAGAGTATATGCAGCAAGACAAATTCCTTGTATGTCCAATCACACTTGGCCAATAAAAAATTCTATTCTATTCTAGAGTTCTTCAGTTTGGCAAGATTCTGTCTATAGGTGTGAAACAATAAAGAACTCAGCATGGAAATATCACAATGTGTCAGTCTTGGTTTTAGGTCTGATACATAGTGACTGATGAATTCTGGGAGTTGAAGTCCACACATGGTGGCTGAAGAATTCTGGGACTTTAAGTCCCCCATATGATGTGATGGACTATAGGGAGGGAAGGAGGGGGTGTATTCCAGAGTTAAGTAGTAAGAGAGGTGAGTAGTTTCAGACCCATTGCCTTTTTCACTTGTTTTTGGTGCATTTTGATTGTCATCTTAACCTGAAGTTAGCTACTTAGAAAAGCATCGTGTGACAGGGCTTTTCTATGAATATAGGAAGGAGGTGGTTTCCCAGAAGGGAGAGTCTGCATTCCAGAGGTGGAAGAGGCAACTCAGCTCAGATATCATGTGTCAGAGAAAGAGGATGGAGATAGCTCCTCCCTAATAGTTCACAGAGTATACTGTGGATGCAGATATTAGAGTGTTCAGTCTGGCAAGATTCTGTCTGCAGGTGTGAAACAATAAAGAACTTGGAAGAATGAATTGCCATGTGTCACTCTTGATTTTGGGCCTGACAATGTTCCACTAAACAAGCGCTGCCTTCCATTCGTTGAAAGTAACATTTTCTTTTTCCTTACAATGTTCCAGAACCGTAAAATACTTGGGATCCCTCCATAAAACAAATGGATGTTGCAAGAAATGACTAGGGAAATAAATTTCAATAGCGGGTACCCAAAAGTAAGGCAATGAGAAACGCTGATAATATAATCAACATAAATGCATTTATGAAACCAGGATGATTTTAATAAATGAATACTAAGCCAGTATGAAAATTAAAATTAAAATTAAAACAGCATAATGGAAAAATGCACTCCGTAAGAAAAGAGGAGAAATGGGAATTCGTGGAATTGAAGCATATTTCTCAGTGTACATGTAAGTGTTAAAAAAGAATGAATATTCGTGGTTTTGTCCATTTCTTCACCAGTTTTCAGTTTTTAAAAAATTGTCATGAAAATGTGCATTTTTTTTACACATTTGTCCAAAGATGTGAATTCTTGGGTGTATTTCATAAACATTTTTGCAAGATATTTTCATTGATATAGTAAGATTTTGCTTCACACATCTGTAAATTTTCCATCATATACACACAGGTAATTCTTGACTTTGTACCACAATAGAGCCCAAAACTATTGTGCTAAGTGAGACAGTTGTTAAGTGAATTTTGTCTCATTCTCTGACCTTTCTTGCCACTGTTGTTTAGTGAATCACTGCAGTTGTTAAATGAGTAAGACAATTGTTAAGTGAATAAGTCTTCCCCATTCATTCCCCAGCTCTTCTTGTGTGTGTATGTATGTATGGATATAGATATAGATATAGATATAGATATAGATATAGATATAGATATAGATATAGATATAGATATATACATACTTACATATACATATATACCAGTGGTGAGATTCTACTGGTTCTACCCGGTTCGGGAAAACTGTTAGCAGAGGCGAGAGGCTCCGCCCACCCACCCGGATGTCATCACGGATCCTCTGTGCATGTGCAGAGGTGGAACGCACACT
Organism: Pituophis catenifer annectens; assembly: GCF_029215685.1. NCBI lineage: Eukaryota > Metazoa > Chordata > Lepidosauria > Squamata > Colubridae > Pituophis > Pituophis catenifer. The sequence continues at coordinate 291,744,116 of NW_027256882.1, read as the reverse complement.
CTCATTTGTGAACCGGTAGTGAAGGTAAGTGAATACCACTACTGATACACACACACACACACACACACACACACACACACACACACATACATGTGAGCATGTGTGTGTGTGTGTGTGTGTGTGTGTGTGTGTATGCAGGCTGCTTTGTCTGATATATATATTTCTTTTGGAAGTGGGCATCAGAATTTCATTTTTCAATGTGTGCCAGTGTGTTCACAGAAAAAAAGTGACACTAAAAGTTATCTTATCCTATCAACAGGCATTTGGAAATAAACAACATCTACATATCATTGAAAAGAGACAGTCAAAAAAACCCCAAAAGGAAACAAAACCGCAACACCTCCTCACCAGCAATCAACACCCAAATGAGCACCAAGACTATCACTAGACCAACAATCAAGAAGTAAACAATATCCCAATCAAGGAACTACCAACTCAGACAAACAAGCTAACGGTAAACAACAATCCAATGGAAAAATCATCAAGATCACTCTCAACCAACACTGATAGGGCAAGACAGTTTACTATTAGCACTGATGATCATTCCAAAGGTGCTTTTTAAAGAGGCAACTGGACTTTTTTGTTTTTTCATTTGAAGATGTTTTGCTTCTCACTCAAGAAACTTCCTCAGCTCTGACTGTGTGGCGGGGAATGGAAGGATTTATATTCCTTGCAGACAGCTGGTCATTTGCATCCTTTTAGAGGGTCGTTGAGGCCACATGGAGGTTTATCTGTGTCCTCGGGGTCACCTGAGTGGTGCAAACAGTTCCTGTAGTCTGCAACTTTTTCCTCTGGAAATCCATCCCTACTCCCACACCATTCAAAGGGTCTTCATCCTAAATTGTACAGCTAAAAGCCTGTAGAGATTCTCAGTCACCCAGGTCATGGTTGTCCCAAAGGTGCTTTTTTCAGGAGGCAACTGGACGTCTTCAAAGAAAAACCAAGAAAATCCAGTTGCCTCCTGAAAAAAGCACCTTTGGGACAACCATGACCTGGATGACTGAGAATCTCTATAGTCTTTTAGCACTGATGATGTTATCTTGTTGGGTAATGAAATGTCTGGAAGAAAAGAGCTAAACTCAAGAGCATCAAAGAGCACCTTCAGTCCCGACCTACAAATTTAAAAGCACCCTTTTTATGACCCTGTAATTCAGGGTAGAGTTGTGGCAACTGAATAGAGCTGAGCATTTACTGGCTGGATGCCCTTCCTGATGCCTATTCAGAGTTTGCAGCAGATATGTTCTCTTTACGCCCCAAAAAGAGAAACATCTGCTGCTATCTAGGATTGAACTCTCAACCTTTTGAGTGAGAAGCGAGTGTCTTCCTCACTAGGCCACCACACCGTGCAATCCTGACCTACAAATATTCTCTTCTAATGGGGGAGTAAGCTGCAGCTGGGAGGGGAGGGCAAAGTGGTGCTCTGTCCATCAGAAAGTGACAGGGAGATAAATACCAGCATCCAAGATGTGCCTTGAAGCAACTTGCATTAATTAAGATTCTATAGCTTGCAAACAATTATGACATAATTAAAGCAAGATTGTTCCTACAGTATACCAATAAGAAATGACTTCTAAGAACTGCGAGCTGTAGTATAATGGTACATCAGGAGTAAAGTGAGCAATATTTACTCGTATTAACACTATTAAAATGGCCTTTTGAAGACAAACTTAGGCTATTATTACACAGAGAAATGTTCACATTTGAAGATATAAAAGCATCACTAATTAAATCTCTTTTCTCTCTCTCTCTCTCTCTCTCTCTCTCCGGTTTTACGTTTGGGGTGTGTGAAGGAATTCTGCTTTAACAGAATCTATTTTAATGGCCTGGAATTAGCTAGCTTCAGAGGGGGAACGCTTAGCAGGCGGTGGATGTCTGTGGGAGGAACTTTATTGGTAGTAGTATTTTAAAGGTCATGAAGTTGCATTTAAGACCTTTTACTGGCACCAAAAGACAGGCTCTGGAGTCCTTTAAGATTTTGCATCCTGCAAAATTGCAATGAGGAACTAAACTGCTCTCGTTAGGGTGGTTTTTTTTATATATAACTTGTTTCTTCATATATAAAAAAAAGATTTTGAGACTCTAGAACCTGTTGTGGTCCACCAGCAGCCCACAGAGCTAGCAGTGGAGTCGGACAGTGAGGAGGCTGGGGAGGCCCATGGGCAAGTCCTGGAGTCTGGGGAAGGCCCGGACGAGGGCTCTGTGTCAGAGGCAGAGATGGGGCCAGGGATATCTGGGAGTGATGTGCGAACTCTGGAGCCTCCAGAGTCGGACAGCAGAGAGACAGAAGAACAGGAGGAGCCTGTTCCTAGTACACGCATGCGCTGAGCTGCCAGAAGGCAAAAAGGACGACTCAGGAGTAAGGCCAGGAGATGATTGGCCCCTCCCAGAAGGCTTAAAAGAGCAGCAAAGGCACTTGGGCTCTTTGTAGGAAAGCAACATTGCTAAATCTGTTTTCCAGTCGGCATCTCTTGTTTCTGAACTTTGTGGGGCTTTGCCAAGAAAGGCATTTGGCAGGGTGCCAAAGAAGATAAAGGTTTGTGATAAGGCCAAAGGACTTTTTCTGAAGGACTTGTTTTGGAATTAATTTGGACTAAGCTGGGAATGAAGTAATTCCCAGCTGTTATAATAAAATAGGTTTGTTTAAGACTAAATTGTGTCTAAGTGACACTAAGTGAGCCTAGGTCACAACAGAACCGTAATGGCGAACCTATGGCGCACGCACCATTGCCCCAGATCGGATCTCTGTGGCATTTCTTTCATGAGCTTCTGTTTCCCTGCAAACGACAAAACAGAAACTCATGGAAGAAAAAGATCTTGCCGCACTGCCGGTGTTGTTGATGCCCCGCCTCCCACTGGCCAGCTGGTCTTCGAGTCTCTGCTGTGGATGTACGCATTTCTGTGCATGTCTGCGCATGTCTGCACATGTCTGAACATGTGCACATTTGTGCATATCCACGCATGCATATGTCTGCATATGTGCACATTCACACATGTGCATGTCCATGCATGTCCGCATTCGCATGCACACCCCTCAGTTTGGGCATGCACACGTGCACAATTTGGGCATTTGGTGCCTAAAAGATTCACCATCACTGCTCTAGAAAGAGGGCAGAGAAGAGCAACCAAGATGATTAGGGGACTGGTGGCTAAAATATATGAAGAACGATTGCAGGAACTGGGCATGGCTAGTTTAATGAAAGGAAGGACTAAAGGTGACATGATAGCATCTTCCAATACTTGAGGAGTTCCTACAAAGATGAAGGGGACAACCTGTTTTCCAAAGCACCCGAAGGCCAGACAAGGAACAATGGATGGAAACTGACCAAGGAGAGATTCAACTTAAAAATAAGGAGACATTTTCTGACAGGGAGAACAATCAACCCATGGAACAAAAGTTGCCTTCAGAAGTTGTGGGAGCTTCATCACTGGAAGCTTTCAAGAAAAGATTGGACTGTCATCTGTCAGCAATGGTGTAGGACAGTGGTCACTGAACCAGTTCTGCCCCCCCGCCCCCCGCGTTATTTTTACCTTTTATTTGCCCCCCCCCCAATCTATTGCTGCCTCCTGAGTCCCAGCTGATGGGCTATAAGGAAAAAAACTGTTTAAACTCTTGCCGCAGGGCTTCAAAGGGCCGCCCTACAGCTGATTAGTGGTAAAAGGCAGTTTGGTGGTAGACCGGTGCCTCCAAAAACAAATGAGTAGACCGGTGTCTGCAAAAATAAATGGGTAGACAAGTGCCTGCAAAAATACATGAGTAGACCGGTACAGTTCTGCAAGCAGTTAAAAGCCTGGTAGACCAGTACCTCTGCTAAATCCTAAAGAATTGTCACATGACCATCAAGCCACGGCCACAAAATAAGCCATGCCCACAGAACCGGTAGTAAAAAAATTTAGAACCCACCCCTGGTGTAGGATCTCCTGCTTTGATGGGGTGGGTGGGTTGGACTAGATGACCTACAAGGTCCCTTCCAAGTCTGTTATTTGATTCTATTCATTATTAGTAGACAATTTGACAGTTTGGGGTTGCAATGGTTGGGTTCTTCCCCTGCTTGTTCATAAACAAACACCCTTTTCCTCAGGGGTGAAATCCAGCAGGTTCTGACAGGTTCTGACGAACCGGTAGTGAAAATTTTGAGCAGTTCAGAGAACCGGCAAATGCTACCTCTGGCTGGCCCCAGAGTGGGGTGGGAATGGAGATTTTGCAATATCCTTCCCCCAGGAGTGGGGAAGGAATGGAGATTTTGCAGTATCCTTCCCCTGGAGCGGGATGGGAATAGAGATTTTGCAGTATCCTTCCCCTGCCATGCCCACCAAGCCATGCCCATCAAGCCACACCCACAGAACCGATAGTAAAAAAAATTGGATTTCACCACTGCTTTTCCTCCTTTTGGCTGTCTGTGTCTTCCTCAATCTTGGGTCCTCTACCAAAATTCGAGGTCCCAAAATCTTAGCACAGAATGTTAGCTGTTCCTACAACTGCCTTCTTTTGAACAGAAAACGCTGATGTTGCTCCTGGGGTCTGTGGGAGACCCTCTCCCAGCTAAGGAGTCACAGCCCCAAGTGCTATTACCAGAGGTGGTATTGAGCCGGTTCGCACCAGTTCGGGCGAACTGGTAGCGGTGTTCATGGGTGGGCCTGCCCACCTGCCCCGGCTCCAACTCATGCTATTTAGGCATGTTTTCGAGGCCAGGCGCATGCGCAAAAGGCACACAAGCGAGCAAAGCGTATGTGCATGCACACGGTAAACTGATGGTAAAGGTAAGTGAAACCCATCCCTGGCTATTACCACTACAGGAAGTCCTCAACGTATGACCAGAATTGAGCCAAAACGTATGTTGCTAAGTGAGAAATGTGTTAAGGGAGTTTTGCCCCATTTTGCGACTCTTCTTGTCACATTTGTTCACTGATTCACTACATTAGTAACCCAGTTGTTAAGTGAATCAGTCCATTTCAAGGTTCCCTGATTTTCAGGCACACTTACTTTTAGTTAGGTGCTGATTCCAACTGATTATTCACTGAAGATGTTGATAAGAAACATGTTGTTGTTAGTTGCAAAGTTGTGTCTGACCCATTGCGACTCCATGGGCAATGTTCCTCCAGGCCTTCCTGTCCTCTACCATCCTCCGGAGTCCATTTAAGCTCACGCCGACTGCTTCAGTGACTCCATCCAGCCACCTCATTCTCTGTTGTCCCCTTCTTCTTTTGCCCTCCATCGTTCCCAGCATTAGGCTCTTCTCCAGGGAGTCCTTCCTTCTCATTAAGTGGACAAAGTATTTGAGTTTCCTCTTCAGGATCTGGCCTTCTCAAGAGCAGTCAGGGTTGATCTCCTCTAGGACTGACCAGTTGGATGGCCTTGCAGTCCAAGAGACTCACAGAGGTCTTCTCCAGCACCATAGTTCAAAGGCCTCAATTCTTTGGCGCTCAGCCTTCCTTATGGTCCAACTTTCATAGCCATCCATTGCAAGTGGGAAACCATAGCCCTGACTATACACACTTTTGTTGGCAGGGTGATGTCTCTGGTTTTTAGTATGCTGTCTAGCTTTGCCATAGCTTTCCTCCCCAGGAGCAAGCCTCTTTTAATTTCTTGGCTGCAGTCCCCATCTGCATTTTGAAGCAGAGGCAAAGAAGAAGATTGTTAAGCAATTTGACCATAGTCTGTGACTATGTAGGACAGACAGGAGGAAGCTAACCATCAGATTGCAAGAACACACACGAGTGGTCAGATGAAGAGACCTGAACTTATTGGTAACTTCATACTGCAATGAAGAAGGACATATATTCAATTTTTCAGCTACTAAGATTGTTGGACGAGCAGGGACAAAAACAGCCAGGGAAATGATTGAAGCCTGGTAGACAGGCCCCTCGTCAGTCAACAGGAGTGCTGATTCACCACCAGCCTATCAATTACTTAGAAGGCAAGGGCTGGGCAGCCCAAACAAATGACAGCTAATGGCTTTAAAAGCAGCCATCAACACACCCCAATCAACATCTAAAAAGCTACATACAACAGGCACTATAAACACCAGGCTCAAGGTTGACTCAGCCTTCCATCCTTCCAAGGTGGGTAAAATGAGGACCCAGATTGTTGGGGGCAATTGATCTGTCCCCGTCCACACACACACACACACACACACAGCCAGCCAAGGGTTAAGAAAGTACTTGGCATGCACACAGGTCGTTATCTCAAACTTGGCAGCAATATAATCACCGTCTGCCAAGAGCTTTTACTTCAACAGATAACATAAAATTACATACGCATTGCAAATAGTCCAGCAAAACAATATTCCTTTCGGCAGCTTCAGACGTTGTTCAAGTGACTAGCCAAAGTTCATTTTTGTTCGTCACGGAGTTTTACCAGCCACCACCCTCTCTTATATAGTCTCTGGGGTGTGGTCCAGTGACTCAGTTCTAATCCCTAGCATGCCTCCTTAACTGCTGCAACCGTTTATCACGCCTTCGTTGGCGTGCATCCAGGAATGACGGCTCTCCTTCGCTCTCATCCGAGACACCTGGCTCCTGGCTAATCTCCTCTCCCTCGGCCGGCACCTGAGACAGTGCCAGAGGGGAGGGGCCTGGAGAGGGAGGCCTGGCTGACTCCTCTTTTTTTTTTTTTATTTGATTTATATGCCGCCCTTCTCCGGAGACTCAGGGCGGCTTACAATGCATTAAGCAATAGCCTTCATTCTTTTGTATATTTTATACAAAGTCAGCTTATTGCCCCCACAAACAGGGTCCTCATTTTACCTACCTTAGAAAGGATGGAAGGCTGAGTCAACCTTGAGCCTTGGAGAGATTCGAACCAGCAGAAATTGCAGGCAGCTGTGTTAATAACAGGGTGCACTAAACCACTGTACTATCAAGGCTCTTCCTCATGTTCGGAGCTTTCTTCCTCCGATGAGATAGGCTCAGAGGGCGGGGCCACAACAGCAATAGGCTGACTCTGTAAACCACTTAGAGAGAGCTGTAAAGCACTATAAAGTGGTATATAAGTCTTAAGTGCTATGGCTAGTGCTATTTATTCACCTATATTTGTAATACAATCAAAGTTCTTGCTCATATGTTTAGAGTGTAATTACCAGTCCTTCCCTCCATCTCCCTTTGCACAAAACTGCTGTTTATTATTTATTGAGGTTGTGTTGATCTTTCACAACTGCTGTACGACATCGGTGAGATATATGGATTTTCTAAGTAGTCTCCCTTCCCGGAATTAACCTGATCAAGATCAGCTTAAACTGATTATTGTAGGGTTCGGTGGCCCTAGGCAAAAGTTTCGGATGATCCATTACCCAAAGAACTTCAGAATATGTGACTTCTTGTTTCTCAAGGTCTATTGTGACAATTCCTCATTCTCCTTCACAAAAGATGAGACAAACAAATTAGACAAAGGTGAAGCAAATTAAGGCAAATTATACAAACAGAAGCTCAGTGAAGGCAAGTTAAATTAATTAAGAGGAATTAATCTATTCCAAATCTGAAGAGAGGTTATCGCCAGATAGGAATACAAATTCAAATACTCATTAAAGGCACCGAACGCTGAAATCTGATTCAAGATGGGAACAACAGAATGGCAATCATTTCCAGCAGATTGATTGCTTTGCGAAGTCTTCCGATGAGCAAATTTTGAGAGCCAGTTTAGTCTAGTACATGTCAAACTGAAGGCATGGGGCTTGGATCCGGCCTGTGGGGAGCTTAGCTCTGGCTCACGGGGCCACCCTGGAAATAGTGAAGGACTGGCCCATGGTGCTTCTCCAGCAAAAACGGAGCTCCCTTCGCTGGCAGAGGGTTGCAGGAGCACATGGCAGCCGAAAACAGGCGCCCCCAACGCAAGTGACATTGAGCTGACCATTCCCATCCTGACCATGCCTTCTCCGGCTCCCAGAGGTCAAACACAACCCTGATGCAGCCCTCAATGAAATTGAGTTTTATACCCCTGGTCTAGTGGTTAAGGCAACAGGCTACAAAGCAGGAGACGGTGAGTTCTAGTCCTGCCTTAGGCATGAAAGCCAGCTGGGTGACTTTGGCCCAATCACCAGGAGAGTGTGAGTTCTAGTCCTGCCTTAGGCATGAAAGCCAGCTGGGTGACTTTGGGCCAATCAGCAGGAAACTGTGAGTTCTAGTCCTGCCTTAGGCATGAAAGCCGGCTGGGTGACTTTGGGCCAATCACCAGGAAACTGTGAGTTCTAGTCCTGCCTTAGGCATGAAAGCCAGCTGGGAGACTTTGGGCCAATCACCAGGAAACTGTGAGTTCTAGTCCTGCCTTAGGCATGAAAGCCGGCTGGGTGACTTTGGGCCAATCACCAGGAAACTGTGAGTTCTAGTCCTGCCTTAGGCATGAAAGCCAGCTGGGTGACTTTGGCCCAATCACCAGGAAACTGTGAGTTCTAGTCCTGCCTTAGGCATGAAAGCCAGCTGGGTGACTTTGGCCCAATCAGCAGGAAACTGTGAGTTCTAGTCCTGCCTTAGGCATGAAAGCCAGCTGGGAGACTTTGGGCCAATCACCAGGAAACTGTGAGTTCTAGTCCTGCCTTAGGCATGAAAGCCGGCTGGGTGACTTTGGGCCAATCACCAGGAAACTGTGAGTTCTAGTCCTGCCTTAGGCATGAAAGCCAGCTGGGTGACTTTGGCCCAATCACCAGGAAACTGTGAGTTCTAGTCCTGCCTTAGGCATGAAAGCCAGCTGGGTGACTTTGGCCCAATCAGCAGGAAACTGTGAGTTCTAGTCCTGCCTTAGGCATGAAAGCCGGCTGGGTGACTTTGGGCCAATCACCAGGAAACTGTGAGTTCTAGTCCTGCCTTAGGCATGAAAGCCAGCTGGGAGACTTTGGGCCAATCACCAGGAAACTGTGAGTTCTAGTCCTGCCTTAGGCATGAAAGCCGGCTGGGTGACTTTGGGCCAATCACCAGGAAACTGTGAGTTCTAGTCCTGCCTTAGGCATGAAAGCCGGCTGGGTGACTTTGGGCCAATCACCAGGAAACTGTGAGTTCTAGTCCTGCCTTAGGCATGAAAGCCGGCTGGGTGACTTTGGGCCAATCACCAGGAAACTGTGAGTTCTAGTCCTGCCTTAGGCACGAAAGCCAGCTGGGTGACTTTGGGCCAATCACCAGGAAACTGTGAGTTCTAGTCCTGCCTTAGGCATGAAAGCCGGCTGGGTGACTTTGGGCCAATCACCAGGAAACTGTGAGTTCTAGTCCTGCCTTAGGCACGAAAGCCAGCTGGGTGACTTTGGGCCAATCACCAGGAAACTGTGAGTTCTAGTCCTGCCTTAGGCATGAAAGCTGGCTGGGTGACTTTGGGCCAATCACCAGGAAACTGTGAGTTCTAGTCCTGCCTTAGGCATGAAAGCTGGCTAGGTGACTTTGGACCAATACCAGGAAACTGAGTTCTAGTCCTGCCTTAGGCACGAAAGCCAGCTGGGAGACTTTGGGCCAATCACCAGGAGAGTGTGAGTTCTAGTCCTGCCTTAGGCACGAAAGCCAGCTGGGTGACTTTGGGCCAATCACCAGGAGAGTGTGAGTTCTAGTCCTGCCTTAGGCACGAAAGCCAGCTGGGTGACTTTGGGCCAATCACCAGGAGACTGCGAGTTCTAGTCCTGCCTTAGGCACGAAAGCCAGCTGGGAGACTTTGGGCCAATCACCAGGAGAGTGTGAGTTCTAGTCCTGCCTTAGGCATGAAAGCCAGCTGACTGACTTTGGGCCAATCACCAGGAAACTGTGAGTTCTAGTCCTGCCTTAAGCTTGAAAGCCAGCTGGTTGACCTTGGACCACTCACTCTCTATCTCTCAGTACAAGCCACTTCACAGGACTGTTGTTTTGGGAAAAGTAGGGGGAAGAATGTGTGTGTGTTGGATATGTTTGCTGTCTTGAGTTATTTGTAAAAATGATGAAAGAGGGATACAAATAAACAAAGGAACAAGAGAGTTGTGGATTTCACCTGTCCATTTGATCTACTTTCTATAGCCGTTAACCCAACAGGGTAAAGGTAAAGGTTCCTCTCGCACATATGTGCTAGTCGTTCCCAACTCTAGGGGACGGTGCTCATCTCCGTTTCAAAGCCGAAGAGCCAGTGCTGTCCAAAGACATCTTCGTGGTCATGTAGCCAGCATGACTCAATGCTAAAGGCGCACGGAACGCTGTTACCTTCCCACCAAAGGTGGTCCCCATTTTCCTACTTGCATTTTTTACATGCTTTCAAACTGCTAGGTTGGCAGAAGCTGGGAGAAGTCACAGGAGCTCACCCCGTTACACGGCACTAGGGATTCAAACCATTGAACTGGCGACCTTTCGATTGAAAAGCTCAGCGTCTTAGCCACTGAGCCACCGGGTCCCACTAACCCAACATGGAGGAATCTCCAATTACTTTAACACACTGTTCTGTCTTAACAGAAACAGAATAACAGAATAAAGAGTTGGAATGGACCTTAGAGGCCTTCTAATTCAAGCCCCTGCTCAGGCAGGAAACCCTGTACTATTTGTCTAGTGTCTTCTTCAAAACTTTCAATGTTGGAGCACCCACAATCTCTGAAGGCAAGTTGTTCCACTGATTAATTGTTTTCACTGTCAGGAAATTCCTCCTTAGTTCTAAGTTGCTTCTCTCCTTGATGAGTTTCCATTCATTGCTTCTTGTTCTGCCTTCTGGTGCTTTGGAGAATAGCTTGACCCCCTCTTCTTTGTGGCAGCCCCTGAGATATTAGAACACTGCTATCATGTGACCCCTAGTCCTTCTTTTCATTAGACTAGACATACCCAGTTCCTGCAACTGATTTTCTTGTTTTAACCTCCAGTCCTCTAATCATCCTTGCTGATCTTCTCTGCACTTTTTCTAGTGTCCAGAGAAGAGCAACAAGACCAAAACATGGATGTTAATTGGTAAGATGTATGTCACAATTAAAATAAAATAAATTTTGACAATTAACCCCATCCACCTGCTTCACGCAAGAGTCTAAGTTAAAGCATTTTCCATCACAAAGTGGTGTGATCTGTGCCGGGGAAGAGGTTTCCACCACTTTTCTGGATCATGAATGTTATTCAATTTCTCTGATTATTACTGTCATTAGTTAATGCACCCTAAAATTACGGCGTCTTTCTGCAATCATATCCTGCTGTTGAGTCATACTTGGTGAGCAGTCAATGACAATTCCAAATATTCACAAGTGTGATTGCTAAGCCAAGTATTGCCAATCAAGTTAGGCCTTTGATTTCTAATTTCTAAAGGGAAGGGATTTGCATTTGTCGCTGTTAAATTTTATTCCGCAATTTTCAGCCATTTCTTTTGCTTGTTAAGAAATCACAGTGATGAATTATTTCTCTCTTCTAGAGTATTAACTGTCCTGTTCACCTTCCAGCAACTCACTCAAAACTTTGTTCCAAGTTGAAGAATCATTCAGGATTATTCTGGGTTCCATTTTCTTTCTTCCTTTTTTTCCCCTTTTTTAAAATATTTTTTTATTAAACAGTTTGTCTTTAAAAACAACATAAAAAACAATCACACATATATAAAAACAAAACATGTCAAGACATAACGTATTGAACATTACATAACATTAATGGTAATTTTACAGCATTTTGTATCGACTTACATAATTTGCTTTTGTAGTTCTCTATTCTATCATTTCTATTTACTACTCAATAGTAGGATAATCACATTACTCCAACATCTATCTATCTATCTATCTATCTATCTATCTATCTATCTATCTATCTATCTATCTATCTATCTATCTATCAGTGGTGAAATCCAATTTTTTTTTACTACCGGTTCTGTGGGCATGGCTTGGTGAGTGTGGCATGTGAAGGATACTGCAAAATCCCCATTCCCTCCCCACTCTGGGACCAGCCAGAGGTGGCATTTGCCGGTTCTCCAAACTGCTCAAAATTTCTGCTACCGGTTCTCTAGAACCTGTCAGAACCTGCTGGATTTCAACCATGATATATATACACATTATAATATTCATTGTTCTTATCTACACATTTATATTCGTTTATATTTACATCTCTTTATTTAATGTTGTTCAGTTACTTTAAGTTTCATCAATATTAAGTTAAACATTTCTTGTTCTGATTTCTATTTGCGAGCCAACTGTATGTTTTATTCCATATTTCATAATATTCTGAATCCTCTCTCTCTTTCAACTCCATAGTCATTTTATCCATCTCCGCGCATTCTAGAATTTTCCTAATTACTGTTTCGTCTGAGGGTACATTTTTTTGTTTCCAATTTTTTTTTTTTTTTGTGAATGTGATTATTGCTGCAGTAAGTATGTGCAATATAATGTTTTGAAGGTTTTTGTTCTTTTTTGGGTCCAGTATTTCTAATAAAAACAATTTAAGGTTTCAAATCTATTTCTTGCTTTGTAATTTCTCACAACCATTTTTGAATTTGACACCAATACTTCCTTGTGATTCCATTTTCAAGCAAACTTTGCATATATATAAAGCTGATGAAGGGAGGAGAACTTGTGGCTCAAAGGTTAATACAACTGCCTAACATGCAGGCAACCCAAGTTCGAATCCAAGTAAGGGTATGGCTAGCTGATGAGAGCTAAGTAGCTTTAAATAGATCTATACTAGTCTCCCTTTATTTGAGATATATATAACTTTTATATATAACTTTTTGGTCATGGCCATCAGCCTACCTATAATTACAGGAACTCTTTGAGTTTCAACCATTCATTTTGCGACTCTTCGAAGTTACGATGGTACTCAAAAAAAGCCACATGACCATTTTTCACACTTATGGCCATTGCAGCATTCCCTGATGCTTAGCAAATTATATTTATGATGGGCACAATGTCCCAGGTCACATGATCCCTTTTTGCAACCTTCTGACAAGCAAAAAAGTCAATGAGGAAGCCAGATTAAACAGTAGTAATAGCAATAGCATTTAGATTTATATACCACTTCAAAGTGCTTTGCAGCCCTCTGTTAGTGATTTATAGAATCAACATCTTGCCGCCAACATTCTGGTGTCAGCCTTGGAAGCCATATTAGGGCGGAAGCTCCAATGCTGCCACCTTCTTGTGTGTGGGAAACTAGGAGGGGGGATTAAAGAAAGAGGTTGTTAGTAGACATAATAGCATTCTTCCTGTCAATCAAGGTCAGGGCGATCCAGCATCTGTAGAAGGAGTAGTCAGGGAGCTGGATCGAGATGGGACGGATGTTGATTGGAGCATGTGACCAACTGGGGGGAAAAGGGGATGGTTTGGGGAGCCTTGACTTACTGAAGGAAAACCCGGGCTTTTCAGATTCAGGTTTTCCCAGATGTGCCAGTTTGCCTATTCTAGTAAAGCGAACTTTGGAAAATGTTTGCTTCCGCGTCTTTACTTGGAGTTGGGGTTTTTCTGGAACGCTGACATCTGGGTCATTTTACTGACCTCAGAAGGATGGAAGGCTGAGTCAACCTTGAGCTGGTCAGGATCGAACTGCTGACAAGCGAACAGAGTTTGCCTGCAATACTACATTCTAACCACTGCACCACCACCAAATCAATACTCCAATCAAGGAGCTTCCATCTCTGTAAACAACAGCCAAATCAAGGAACACTCCTACCAACATGGAAGGGAGGAAGGAAGGAAGGAAGGAAGGAGAGAGAGAGAGAGAGAGAGAGAGAAAGAAAGAAAGAAAGAAAGAAAGAAAGAAAGAAAGAAAGAAAGAAAGAAAGAAAGAAAGAAAGAAAGAAAGAAAGAAAGTAAGTCCAGTTGCCTTTTGGGGGGAAAAAGCACCTTTGGGACAACCATGACCTAGATGATTGAGAATCTCCATAGATGACCTTCACTGATGATTGCTATTCATAGGTGATTCTCTCACCCACAATATTCCTCTTCTCCATAGCTCCAAACCATGATATTTCACAATGAATAAACAGCATTTTGAAATGGCTACAGAGAACGTCCAGTGATACAGCCGTTGATTGCAATGCATTGTATGGATGCCAAACATTGTACTCTTTCCTGGTCCGCCTTAAAAAAATCCTTTGTAGAATAAAGATAAACAGTTAAGTGGATGTTTGACTAAGTAAATTAGAGACTTGCAGCTGTTTTCCTTTTTAAGATTCCACGCAGCTACCTGAGATAGTCCTTCTGTCTGAGAAGAGGAGCAGAATAAATACATAATAAAATTATCTGAAGCCTAGAGACACAAATGGACACTTCCAGAATATTACAGAATAAGCACAGATGGACATTCCATTCATATCTGCTAAATGAAGAGCAAATTCCCCAGAGTCAAAAAAAACCCAACAACCCAGAGTTAAGAACAAAGGCATTAACATTCTCATTAATAAATGAGAGCTAAAATACACATATACAGAATCCAAGTGTCAATTCTGAAATAAATCTGGCTGAAGCCATCTTTTGCTGTCTCATAGTTGCCATCAGAGGTGATATTCAGCTGGTTTGGGCTGATTCGGGCAAACTGGTAGCGCCGACGATCAGCTGGCCCTGCCCACCTGCCCCTGCTCTATCCTGTCCTTTATTTCCTGCTTTCTAGCTCATCTTAATCGTGTGGCACAGCTAATTTCCCCTCCCCTCGCTGTTCTACTTACCGTTGCTGACTTGGAAGGTAAGCAGTTGAGCTTCTAAATGCTCCATTTTGAGCACTGGATGCAAGCGCTTTAGGCATGTGCTTGCGCAAAATGTGCCTGTGCGTGCAAAGCTTGCACTTACCGAACTGGTTGTTAAACTGGTAGCATCCCACCACTGATTGCCATGAACCCTGAGAGGGGGAAGGGAGGGGGGAAAGTAGGTAGCTGGCTGCAGTCAAAAAGAGTTTTCTTGTGGGAACCAAGGTCATCTCAACAGGTACCATATTTTTCGGACTATAAGACGCACCTTCCCCTCCCAAAAAGGGGCTGAAAATTTAGGTGTGTCTTATACACCGAATGTAGCTCTGCCCACCCACTGGCCCCCACCCTTTGGCCTCTGCCTCCCAGCAGTTTACCTCCTTGCAGCAAGCAGCAAGAAGAAACTGCTCCTTTCAGCATCAGCACAGCCTAATTAGCACAGGTTGATTGGATCAGCCTCCCGACTCTCAGCTGTTTTATGCAGGCCTCTGCTGCTTGCTGCAAGGAGGTAAATTGCTGGGAGCAGATTTTTTTTTCTTGTGCTAATCAAGCTATGCTGAAAACGAAAATGAAAGTAAAGCAGGCTGTTTGCTATTTGCCGCAACGAGCCAAAATTGCTGAGAGGCAGAGGTAGAGGCAGATTTCTTTTTCTTGTTTTCCTCACCAAAAAAGGTAGGTGCATCTTATAGTCCGGAGCGTCTCATACTCCAAAAAATACGGTAGTTGTTGAAGGAGGAGGAGAGGAGTGACCAAGCAGCCTGCCAGCTAGTTTCATTGGACAATGTGACGGTGACATCTGGGAGGTGGAACTTTTGCTCTTTTAATTAGATGAAAACTGAGGGAACTTTTAGAGTTGGCTTCCACCGGCTGTGCCGATATGATGTATCCAATAAACGTGTTCTTTGAGGAATCTACCTGCCTTGGAGTTTTGCTTTTAGTGGGTGGGTTACTAGGAACGCTGATTCTGTAACATTTTTTTCTTCTTCTTGCAATAGACCTAGAATCTGTCTCTCTTGATTGGGAGCTGATCTTATATCTATGGAGATCCTCAGTCATCCAGGTGCTTTTTCTAGAGGCAACTGGACCTTCTTATTATTCTTTGAAGATGTTTCGCTTCTCATCCAAGAAGCTACTTCAGCTCCGAATGCATAGCTAAACATCTATGAGATTCTCAGTCGTCCATGGTTGCCCCAAAGGTGCTTTTTTCAAGAGGCAACTGGACTTTCTTTATTTTTCCTGGAAGACATTCTGCTTCTTATCCAAGACACATCTTCAATTCTGGAGCTATAATGTGCCACCATGACAAAGTGAATGACACACGCACATACCCACAAAATTCAACAATTCAATCTAAAAGAAGAACTATGTTTTTGAGTACTTGTGAAGCTCCATTCATGTGAGTGGAAGGAACACATGCCCGCTGCTTGCATCAATGGACCTGTGCCCTTGTATGCATGTTCTGACACTGTTGTGGCCCGCCAGCGGCCTGCGCGGATCGTGGCTGATCCCGATGAAGAGGAGGCTGGTGTGGTTTCGCGCCAGCAGCCTCACAGCCAGCGCTCATGTTGGATAGCGAGGAGGCTGAAGAGGATGTGGTGCCAGAGGCAGAGACTCAGCCAGGGCCTTCAGAACCTCCAGAGGCTCCTTCTAGTGGAGAGAGGAAGTGGAGGAACCTCTCCTCAATGCTCAGGCATGCAAGGCTGCCAAAAGGCAGGAGTGGCTACTCAGGAGGAGGAGGTTTACTCGAGAGTAGGACTTGAGGATAATTGGCCACTCACTTAGCCTATTTAAGTCACATGCAGCTAGTGTGTTCTTGCTGGAAACAACTTGTATTATTATCAGAGTATTTTGGTTTATCATATCTTGTTTTCTGGGCTGGTTGCCAACCTTTGCTGATCTTGTTTATTCTTGCTACTTAATAAATTTGATAAGGACCGTCGGTGTGTGTCAATATCCTCGGAAATACGGAGCTGGGGCAGAACAGACACTCACATACCCCCACATGTTCTAGTCTAAGCCCTTGCTCAAGCAGGAGACACTGCACCAGTGATGGCAAACCTTTTCGGAACCGAGTGCCAAAAAAGGTCATGGTGAAACATCACTTGCATGTGCTCTCATCGAGGGGGTGCTCTGGAAAAGCCAAACTTCCAGGTTCTAAGGACAGCTGATGTTCACGTGTACATGCGCACCAGAAACCCAGAAGACAAAGAGGCAAGGTCGCATGTGCCAGGCAACATGGCTTCACGTGCCACTTTGGGCACACGTGCCATAGATTCACCATCACGGCCCTACACCATTTCAGACAATTGACTGTCCAGACCTCCCTTCCAATTCTGTTCTTCTGTTAAAGGAAGCTATCAGCATCTTGAATAGCACCAAGAAGCACGCTGGCAGGTGATGCACCTTGCAGAGCAGTGACGTCACATGTGCTGAAAAAAACAATGCCATGAACTGCTCTCACCACTGCTTTCTGCTGAAGCTTCCAAATATTCTTCAAGGCCAGCCCCATGTAAGATGTGTTGCAATAGTCCTACCTGGAGCAGGGGTGGGTTCCACTTACCTTTACTACCGGCTCGTAACGGGAGCGTGCGCGCGCACTTGCTTCATGCATGCACACTTCTGCGCATGCATAGATTGTCAGTGATGACATTGGGGCAGGTGGGTAGAGCCTCCCACCACCATTACTACCGGTTCGCAAGAACCAGACCAAACCGGGAGCAACCCACCACTGATCTGGAGGCCACGAGAACCTGAGTGACTGCTCTTATAGCCAAACGGATTTCCAAGAGATCCAACCTAGAACTAAGGAGAAATTTCCTCGCAGTGAGAACAATTAATCGGTGGAACAACTTGCCTTCAGAAGTTGTGGGTGCTCCCACGCTGGAGGTTTTTAAGAAGAGTCTGGACAGCCAATTTTCCAGAATGGTATAGGGCTGTGGTGGTGAACCTATGGCATGCGTGCCAGAAGTGGCACACAGAGCCATCTTTCCGGGCACGTCAGGCATCACCCGTTGCTTTTCCAGGTTCCAGGGTGTGAGTGCGCGCCATGCAGCTGCTCTTTGCCCAGGCAATAGCACCAGAAACTGGAAGAGCAGCTCCCCGGCATGCATGTGGACCAGGGATGGGTTCTATTTACCTTTACTACCAGTTCGCAATGGGGCCACCCCCATCTATCAGCTGGCTGGTATACATGTGCAGGCCAGTTTTTGACACTGCTGTGCGTGTGAAGGGATTGTGCTCTGGAAAAGCCGAACCTCTGGGTTCTGGCGTGCAAGGGCACCCGACAATCAGCTGGCCGGCGTGATTGCGCACACAGTGTTTGCTTCACTCATGCACATGTATGCTCTTCTGCACATGCGCAGAAGTGTTCTGATGACGTCGGGGTCAGTGGGCGGAGCCTCCTGCGAGTTTTACTACCGGTTCTATAGAACCGGTGTGAACCGGAGGCAACCCACCACTGATGTGGACACTGGGAAGCTGAGCTTCTGGTTTCCAGTGTGCGCATATGTGCCGGCCAGTTGGTCTTTGCACATGCATGTGTGCCAGAAACCAGGAGATGCATGCGCACTGGGGAGCTGCCCTTCCAGTTTCCGGCATTCCCATGCATGCGGGCATGCACTCCCGTTTCGGCACTCAGATTCACCAACACTTGTATAGGGTCTCCTGCTTGAGCAGTGGGTTGGACTAGAAGACCTCCAAGCAGGGGTGGGTTCTAAATTATTTTACTACCGGTTCTGTGGGCGTGGCTTATTTTGTGGGCGTGGTTTGATGGTCATGTGGGAGGATTTTTCATCAGGTTCACCCGATTCGCCAGTTGCGTCCCTTTCTGGATTGGGACTCATTACACATGGTCACTCATGCCCTTGTCACCTCCCGCCTGGACTATTGCAACGCTCTCTACATGGGGCTCCCCTTGAGGAGCACCCGGAGGCTCCAACTGGCGCAGAGTGTGGGAGCGACATGGCGTTCCCATGTAACACCTCTCCTGCGCGAGCTGCACTGGCTCCCGGTGGTCTTCCGGGTGCGCTTGGTTACCACCTTTAAAGCGCTCCATGGCTTAGGACCTGGGTACTTGCGGGACCGCCTACTACCACCAATAGCCTCCCACCGGCCAGTACGCTCCCATAGAGAGGGGCTCCTCCGGGTGCCGTCAGCCAAACAATGTTGACTGGCGGCCCCCAGGGGGAGAGCCTTCTCTGTGGGGGCACCTATTATCTGGAACGAGTTTCCCCCAGAGATACGGAGGATCCCAGATCTGCGCACCTTCCGCCGTGCCTTAAAGACCTTATTATTTCACCAGGCGGGCCTGGCCTAATTTTCTCTCTCTTTCATAAAATATTTTCAATTTTTAAATATCTTTTAGTATCTTATATATTCAATTTTAAAATCAGTTAATCAGTTTGGGGTTTTAAATTTGTCGGAGCCAAAACTATTTAATTTGATTTTATTCTACTTTTAAATTTTGTATGGATGTGTTTTTATTGTCTGGCTGTGCACCGCCCTGAGTCCTTCGGGAGTAGGGCGGTATAGAAATCGAATAAAATAAATAAATAAATAAATGTGACAAACAATTCTTTAGGATTTAGCAGAGGTACTGGTCTACCAGGCTTTTAACTGCTTGCAGAGCTGTACCAGTCTACCCATTTGTTCTTGGAGCGTTCTGGTCTACCCATTTGTTTTTGGAGGCACCGGTCTACCCATTTATTTTATTTATTTTTATTTATTTATTAGATTTTTATACCGCCCCCTCTCCCGAAGGACTCGGGGCGGTGAACAGCCAAAATTAAAAACATACAATATAAACAATTAAAATACGTTTAAAACAGAATTAAATCTAAAATGGCTCCCCAATTATTTATTTGTTTTTCGAGCGCACTGGTCTACCACCACACTGCCTTTTAACACTGATCAGCTGTAGGGCGGCCCTTTGAAGCCCCACGGCAAGAGTTTAAACAGTTTTTTTCCTTCTAGCCGATCAGCTGGGACTCGAGAGGCAGCGAATAGATTGGGGGTGGGGCCAAATAAAAGATAAGAATAACGCGGGGGTGGTGAGTGGGAGGGCCCAGCTCCCGAACAAAGAGAACCGGTTCGGTGACCTCATACCGTCACCACTACCGGCTTGGCCGAACTGGGCTGAACCGGGAGGAACCCACCACTGCCTCCAAGGTCCCTTCCAGATCTATTATTCTATGTTCTAGTTTCCAAATAAGAATCTAAAAAGCAGCCCTTTCTGCAAACTACAGATTACAGTCAAATATCCCGATGTCTTGAACAGCTGGTTCTCCACAAACACACAGTCTTATATTTCTACCACAGAAGGTTTTCTCTTCATAATATAGTTATGAACTCATATTCAAACATAGGAGGTGTTTTAATTGCAAGTACCGTATCAATCATTTGAATCTCATTTAAATAATGGCAATGAACGCGAGGTCTCACGTAGACTGATGCAACTAGGCAGAAATTCACATTTCTGTTGGGTATTTCTTGGAAGAAATAAAAATACGCCTCTCTTATTCTCTTCTTTCCATCCCATTTCAAGGCATGTTGAACTGCCCTGCTGTTTAACACGCGGGATTGTTTAAAATCCCTTGATAGCATAGCAAGACTTAGAAATGTCGAGGCTTAATCAGGAGACAAGATGACAGAGGATGCAAAGAAATTGCTTTCTAATACCTGCAAAAATAGGTGAATCCCATTAAAGGAGAAACAGTATCAGCGGCTGTTCCTTAATTGAGTGGTGAAAGTGAGTTAACGGGTGCATGATGGAGTATAAATTAAAATGCCACGAAATCCTGATTATAGAAAAGTTCAGTCTAAATAAAAGGGAGCACCGATTATCATATCCTAGTCAAAGTTGTCTTTTAGATAATTCCATTTTGCCCATCAATGGAGCAGGGAAAAATATATATATATATCTCTCTCTTTCTCTTTCCCTCTCTGTCTCTGTCTCTGTCTCTGTCTCTGTCTCTCTCTGTCTCTGTCTCTCTCTCTCTCTCTATCTATCTATCTCTTTCCCTCTCTGTGTCTCTCTGCCTCGCTCTCTCTCTGCCTCTTTCTCTCCTCGCTTTCTCTGTTTCTCTCTCTCTCTCTCTCTTTCTCTCTCCCTTTGTGTCTTTCTCTCTCTCTCTGTGTGTGTGTCTCTCTGTCTCTGTCTCTCTTTCTCTTTCTCTCTCTGTGTCTTTCTTTCTCTGTGTCTTTCTGCCTCTCTCTCTGTCTCTGCCCATGTCCCTGTCTTTCTCTGTGTTTCTGTGTTTCATTGTCTCTGTCACTGTCTCTCTGCCTCTGTGTGTGTGTGTGTGTGTGTGTGTATGTGTGTGTGTCTCTCTCTGTTCTCTCTGCCTCTCTCTCTCCTCACTCTCTCTGTTCTCTCTCTCTCTCTCTCTCTCGCTCTCTCTCTCTCTCTCTCTCTGTGTGTGTGTGTGTGTGTGTCAAACCTGTCAGACCTGACCATCACCAAGTAGAATTCACTTTGAGGAAAAGAGGTGAACCAGCCCAACAGAACAATAACAGAATAACAGAGTTGGAAGGGACCTTGGAAGTCTTCTAGTACAACACTCTGCTCAAGCAGGAGACTCTATACTATTCTGGACAAAAGGCTGTCCAATCTCTTCTTGAAAACTTCCAGTGTTGGAGCACCCACAACTTCTGAAGGCAACTTCTGTTCCACTGGTTGATTGTTCTCACTTCAGAAAATTTCTCCTCTGTTCTAGGTTGGATCTCTCTTTGATGAACTTCCATCCATGGATTCTTGTTCTGCCTTCAGGTGCTTTGGAGAATTGGTTGAACCCTTCTCCTGTATGGCAGCCCTTTAGATATCGGAAGACTGCTATGATTTCTCTCCAGTCCTTCTTTTCACTAGACTAGAAATACCCAGTTCCTGCAACCGTTCTTCATATGTTTTAGCCTTCAATCCCCTAATTATCTTTGTTGCTCTTCTCTTCACTCTTTCCAAAGTCTCAACATCAGTGTACCCAGTGGTGGGTTTCAATTTTTTTTACTACCGGTTCTGTAGGCGTGGCTTGGTGGGCATGGCGGGCATGGCATGGCTTGGTGGGTGTGGCAGGGGAAGGATCCTGTAAAATCTCCATTCCCACCCCAATCCAGGGGAAGGTTACTTCAAAATCCCCATTTCCTCCCAATCAGCTGGGACTCGGGAGGCAGAGAATAGATGGGGGCGGGGCCAGTCAGAATTTTTACTACTGGTTCTCCGAACTACTCAAAATTTCTGGTTCTCCAGAACTGATCAGAACCTGCAGAAACCCACCTCTGAGTATATCTTATAAAAAACAACATAAGATAAACATAAGATACCAATTGGAGAAGGCAGTGTAAAAGATGAGATGGATAATAGCAATAACAATAGCAGTTAGACTTATATACCACTTTACAGTGCTTTTACAGCCCTCTCTAAGCAGTTTACAGAGTCAGCCTCTTGCCCCCAAAAATCTGAGTCCTCGGAAGGATGGAAGGCTGAGTCAACCTTGAGCCTGGTGAGATCTGAACTGCCGAACTGCAGCTAGCAGTCAGCTGAAATAGCCTGCAGTACTGAACTCTTAACCACTGTGCCACCTTGGCTCTTCTAATAATAATGACACAGCCCTACTATGTGGGTAAATATCCTTAGACATAAGACAATACTATTGTAACGCTTTCTACATGGGGCTCCCCTTGAAGAGCACCCAGAGTCTCCAACTGGTCCAGAATGCGGGCCGCACGGGTAATTATGGGAGCGACCCAACGCTCCCATGTAACACCACTCCTACGCGAGCTGCACTGGCTCCCGGTGGTCTTCTGGGTGCGATTCAAGGTGTTGGTTGCCACCTTTAAAGCGCTCCATGGCATGGGCCCTGGGTATCTACGAGACCGCCTTCTGCCACCGATAGCCTCCCATCGACCGGTATGCTCCTACAGAGAGGGTTCCCTCTGGGTGCCGTCAGCTAGACAATGCCGGCTGATGACCCCCAGGGGGAGAGCATTCTCTGTAGTGGCCCCTACCCTCTGGAATGAGCTGCCCCTGGAGAGTCGTAGGATTATCGACCTGCGTACCTTTCGCCGTGCCCTAAGAACATTACTATTCCAACAAGCAGGGTGGGCCTAAATAATAATAATATTTTTACTATTTTAATGGGTTGTTTTTTTAGAATTTTTGGCCAATTGGTTTAATTGTTTTAACTTGTTTTTAATTTTTCTATTGTCATGGTTTTATTTCTGGCTGTACACCACCCTGAGTCCTTCGGGAGAAGGGTGGTATAGAAATTTAATAAAATAAATAAATAAATAAAATACTGTGGTAACTAGGTGTTGAGCAGAGTGATGGTACGAGGGAAAAACCTTTGTGTCTAGCTGATTCTTTGTCTTCTCAAAATGTACATGACTTGGTCTTGGAGAACACTGACCGACAGCCCTGTCCTTGACCGAGAAGATTACAGAAAGGAGAAGAAAAAACAAAAACAAATCATGAACTTAAGTGTTACAGAAAGACAAAAAGGATTGCCGAAATCGTGAACCAAGGAGAATAAAAGAGCAACAAGAGAACACTCCATCTCTCCATTCAATCAATTCCCTTCAACATCAATTGCTTCCTTTTATTGGCTTCAGGTGTCATTCGTCCTAGTTTTTGTTACTCTATTTGATGTTATTTGTATTCCACGTTATGAAACTCAGGGTGATTTATTTCCTACCTGACTTAAGATTTGGCTTGGCCTGTCTCAACATTCATTCATTCTTGACTGCTGAACGGGAAATCATACTGGGAGCACTGTTTCTATTTGCATCTTCATGAAACATTACCGCTATTGATACTGGAAAAGAGGGGAGTTCTGACAGGGCCCAGTATTTCACACCGTCCAGCTGATAAAGCTAGAGGGATATATTTTCAGGGGGTGGGGGGGAAGAGCAATACTTTTTTTCATCAAAACATCGAATAGCCGGTAGTGTTGCAAAAGCAGTAGAGTACAGAATAACAGAATTGGAAGGGACCTTGGGATTCGTCTAGTCCACGGGTGTCAAACTCGATTACATTGAGGGCCACATCACGGTTGTTTTTGACATTGGGCGGCCGGGGAGGGGGCATGGCTGGGGGTTGGCATGTCCATGGTGGATGTGACACGAGACTTGTGTCGGGGGCACCGGTGGTGGCCAAGTGCTAAGGCTTCCCTGAGACGCTTCCTCACTCTCGTTATAATCCTCCCTCCTTCCTTTCTCCCCTTTTTTCCTCCCTCCCTCCCTTCTCTCCTTCCTTCCTTCCTCCCTTCCTCCCTCCCTTCTCTCCTTCCTCCCTCCCTTCCTCCCTCCCTCCCTTCCTTCCTTCCCTTCTTTCTTCCTTCCTTCCTTCCATCCATCCATCCATCCATCCATCCATCCATCCATCCTTTTCTTCTTTTTCCATCCCTCTTCATTCTCCTTTCTTCTTCCTTCCCCTCTTTCCTTCTTTTTCCTTCCTTGCTCTCTTCCCACCTTTCCTTCTTTGTCTTTCCTCTTTCCCTTTCTCCTTTCTTGTCCCTTCTTTTTCCATGCTCAAATGCAAGAGGGGAAACATTTCTCCTTTTCTTTTGTTTTTTTTAGTTTGTTTTGATAGCCCTCTGTCAGTGAAAACAGAGTCGGGGGGGGCACAGATGGCCCCTCCTGTGCCCCATTTTTGACTGAGATGACCTCCTGCAGCCCTCTGCCAGTGAAAACAGAGCTCAGGGACAATGGTGAAATCCAATTTTTTTTACTACCGGTTCTGTGGGCGTGGCTTGGTAGGCATGGTGTGGCTTGGTGGGCATGGCAGGGGAAGGATACTGCAAAATCCCCATTCCCACCCCACTCTGGGGACAGCCAGAGGTGGTATTTGCCAGTTCTCTGAAATATTCAAAATTTCCGCTACTGGTTCTCCAGAACCTGTCAGAACCTGCAGGATTTCACCCCTGCTCAGGGGGCTGCACACAGCCCCCGAGCTCCGTTTTTGCTGGCAGAGGCACCACAGGCTGGTCCTTTGCTGTTCCCAGGCTGGCCCCATGGGCCAGATCTAAGTGTTGTGGCTCCGTTACCGGAGCCTGTGTCATCGTCAGGAGAGGACTCCGAGAGTGAAGGGGAGGAGTTGGCAAGGCCTCCCTCTCCAGGACCCTCCTCTCTGGCAATGCCTTCAGTGTCCGCCGAAGGGCAAGAGATAGGGCCAGGGCCAAGCACGTCCACGCAGCCACCGGTGGACAGTAATGAGGGAGATGAGTCTCGGCTGGATCCTCGGCAGCATCGCAGAGATAAGCGCGCGCAACAGAAGAAAAAGCATGCCCGAGATTAGGCTGAGTCACTGGACCACACCCCACAGGATATAAAAGGGAGCGTGGTGGCCAGTCAAACTTTTTGATGAACAAAGCTGAAAGCTTCCATGCCATTCTACATTGCCGGACTTTTGCTTTAAGACTTCGCTGGAGTATTTCTGGACTTGATTAGTTCCGTAATTATTGAGCTGTTTTCCTTTGATGTACCAGGAGTGGGGAGAAGTTATCTCTCCTCTTTGTAAATAATAAACTCTTAGCAGGCAGCCACTAGGTTGTTGCCAAGTTCCGTTATCATAAGGAAAAGGATTTTGCCAGCTGGTTTGGTCTTTAACTCCTGAACGTCTGTTGGTGTGTGTGCGTAGGGTTGGGGACAGAACACTAAGCACCCCACGGGCCTTGAGTTTGACACCCTTGTTTTAGTCCAACCTCTGCTCAGGCAGGAAATCCTATGCCATTCTGGACTATTGGCTGTCCTGCAGTGAAAGTCCAATTGCCTCTTGAAAAAGCACCTTTGGGACAACCATGACCTGGATGTCTGAGAACCTCCTTAGACAAATGTCACAAGAAAGAGGGCATGAATTTATTCTCCACAGCACCTGAGGGCAGAACAAGAAGCAATGGGTGGAAGCTCCATAGAGGAAGATCCAATCTGGAAATAAGGAGGAATTTCCTGACAGGGAAAATAATTAATCAGTGGATTAATTTATCTCCTGGAGTTGGGGGGTGCTCCATCACTGGAGGTTTTCAAGAAAAAGATTGGATAACCATTTGTCCAGGATGATATAAAGACTCCAGGGGGATGGACTAGAAGACCTCCAAGCAGGAGTGAAATCCAGCAGGTTCTGGAGAACCGGTAGTGGAAATTTTGAGTAGTTTGGAGAACCGGTAGTAAAAATTGTGACTGGCTCCACCCCCATCTATTCTCTGCCTCCCAACTCCCAGTTGATCAGGAGGAAATGGGGATTTTGCAATATCCTTCCCCCAGGAGTGGGGAGGGAATGGAGATTTTACAGCATCCTTTCCCTGCCACGCCCACCAAGCCATGCCCACAGAACCGGTGGTAAAAAAATTTCAAACCCACCACTGTTGTGCATGGACACACATGCTTTAGGCACTTGGCTCCAAAAAGGTTAGACATCAGTGACTTAGACCCTAATTCCAGGCTCAACTAAGGTCATAAATCAAGGACTCCCTGCCCTGAAGAGGGCAGGGGCTGCCACAGAGAAGACATACCTCCTCGGTTCCCACAAGAGAACAACATTTAATTCATAAAATTAGAATCTGAAATCTTCGATACCTGGGAAGCAGGCTTGGAAGTCACATCCAGCCTTGCCTTCTGCTAAGTGGTTATATATATTTGTGTATAAAACTCAACAACTTTTCACTCCTTTGAAGGAGCATCTTTTCATAGGAAGGGCCTTTCCCCCACCCACTCCCCCTTCAACTACGTTAATGGGGGTGGGGTGGATAGAGGTGAGAGTAGGTTTGTTTGCTTGTTGTCCTTTATTCACTGATATTCGATGTGCTGGGTTGATACCTTCCTTCGGCTGCTAGGATTTCACAGTGATTTATCAAAAAGAAAAAAAAATCATTAATCTGGTTCTTTTGAAGTGTTATACCAAGAGGGCAGTAGATAGGACTCTTCCTGAAGATGAATCAGGGAGTAGAGGGAAGGAAAGCAAAGTAAATTCAGAAGCCATGAAAAATGAAAAGGGAAAACAGTGTGTCTGGAAAGGAGGAGATGAGAAGAGAGAGACAGAAAGGGAAAGGAGGAGAGGGGAGGGGAGAGGAGAGGAGAGGAGGAGAGGAGAGAGGATAGGTGATGGGAGAGGAGAGGAGAGGGGAGGGGAGGGGAAAGGAGAGGAGAGGGGGAGGAGAGGAGAGAGGAGAGGAAAGAGGAGAGGAGATGGGAGAGGAGAGGAGAAAGGAGAGGAAGGTACAGGGGAGGGGAGAACAGGAGAGGAGAGAACAGGAGAGGAGAGGAGGGGAGAGGAGAGGAGGAGAGGAGAGAGGAGAGATGATGAGAGAGGAGAGGAGGGGAGGAGAGGAGGAGAGGAGAGGAAGGTACAGGGGAGGGGACAACAGGAGAGGAGAGAACAGGAGAGGGGAGAGGAAAGGAGATGGGAGAGGAGAGAGGAGAGGAAGGTACAGGGGAGGGGGAGAACAGGAGAGGAGAGGAGAGGAGAGGAGAGGAAAGGAGAGGAGAGGAGAGGAGAGGAGAGGAGAGAAGAGAAGAGAAGAGAAGAGAAGAGAAGAGAAGAGAAGAGAAGAGAAGAGAAGAGAAGAGAGGGCAGGAAAGGGGACCAGGAAAGGGGAGGGGAGAGCAGGAGAGGAGCAGGGGAGGTGAGATATGGGGGAGGAGAGGTACTGGGGAGGGGAGGACAGGAGAGGAGACAAGAGAGGGAAGGGGATAGCAGGTGAAGACAGGGGAGGGGAGGGAAGGGAAGGGAGACCAGTGGAGGGACAAAGAAAGGAAGCTACAGGGGAGGGGAGGGGAGAGGAGAGGAGAGGAGAGGGCAGGAAAAGGGACCAGGAAAGGGGAGAGCAGGGGAGGAACAGGAGAAGAGAGGTATAGGGAAGGAGAGGAGAGGACAGGAGAGGAGAGAAGAGAAGAGAAGAGAAGAGAGGGGAGAGGAGGGAAGGGGAGGGGAGTACAGGGGAAAGGAGGGAAGGAGAGGAGAGAAGAGGAGAGAGGGACAAAAACAAAGAGGAAGGAAGAGGAGAGGATTGCAAAAAGAAGAAATTGAGAGATCGACACAAAAACTTTAACCAATGTCTATTGAGATTGTGAGTTCTAGTCCCACTTTAGGCGTGAAAGCCAGCTGAGTGACTTTGAGCCAGTCATCCTCTCTCAGCCCAACTCACATCGGAGGACCATTGTCGGGGGAAATAGTAGGCGGAAGGAGCATCTCGTGTGTTTGCCGCCTTGTGTCATTTGTGAAAATAATAAAAGCGGATTATAAATAAAGAAATAAATCACAAATAAACAAAATGCTCTCTGTGGA
Organism: Pituophis catenifer annectens; assembly: GCF_029215685.1. Classification (NCBI taxonomy): domain Eukaryota; kingdom Metazoa; phylum Chordata; class Lepidosauria; order Squamata; family Colubridae; genus Pituophis; species Pituophis catenifer. The sequence continues at coordinate 291,716,289 of NW_027256882.1, read as the reverse complement.
GCACGAGGGTTGTTTTTACAGCTGCCGCCGCCGCCAGAAGAGAGCAGCCTCAATCCATCCTCCCTCTGTCCCCTCCGGTTTGATCCCCGATTTTGTGTGGGGCGCCTGTGAAACCAGGAATAGCATTTGTTTCCCCCCTTAATATATGGGTAATTGCATCTCTGGGTGGGGAGGAGGAGGAGGAGGAGAGGGAGGGGGGAGGTGGAGTTTGAGAAAGCCGGGGAGAAGGCTGTTAATTAAATCTGAAGACGAGCTGCTGCTCTTTGCAGCCGAATTAAAAATAAAATACCAATTGAAGTTTAATTAGTGTCTTTGCTTACTTGTGCATTCAAAACTTGAAAGATGACTCCGCGTTTGCCTTGTAAGCTCCCGTAGCTAAGAGACGATTGCGGAACTGGAGTGTTGTTTGCCACGTTGTGTATCAAACGCCTCGAATGAGATGGGGAAGTTTGATGGCCATGAGTGACATCCCAGGCCTGATTTACCTGTTTCCCCGAAAATAAGACTGGGTCTTATATTAATTTTTGCTCCAAAAGATGCATTAGGGCTTATTTTTTGGTTAGGTCTTATTTCGGGGAAATATGGTACTAAATGCATCCATCTGGCTGACAATCTTAACTGGGGCTTATTTTGGGGGGTAGGGCTGATATTACGAGCATCCTGAAAAATCATGCTAGGACTTATTTTCCGGTTGGGTCTTATTTTCAGGGAAACAGGGTCTCTCTCTCAGTCTCTCTCCCTCTCTCTCTCTCTCTCTCTCTCTCTCTCTCTCTCTCTCTCTCTCTCTCTCTCTCTCCCTCCCTCCCTCCCTACCTACCTACCTACCTACCTACTGTATTTCCCTGAAAATAAGTCCAGGTCTTATATTAATTTGAGCTCCAAAAGATGCATTAGGGCTTATTTTCTGGTTAGGTCTTACTTTTGGGGAAATATGTTACTAAATGCATCCATCTGGCTGACAATCTTAACTGGGGTTTATTTTTGGGGGGGGAGGTAGGGCTGATATTACGAGCATCCTGAAAAATCATGCTAGGACTTATTTTCCGGTTGGGTCTTATTTTCGGGAAAACAGGGTAGAGGAGAGGAGAGTCTTGGGGAGCCGAGGCAGGAAGAAAATCTCCTGTGTGAACAAAAACTACAAACAGACCCCACCCCCCCAAAAAAAACTATTATAGTTAGTCCTTGTCTTACGACAACAATTGAGCCCCCCAACATTTCTGAGACATTTGCTAAGGGAGCGTTGCCCCATTTTATGTCCGTTTACGCTACTGTCGTTAAGGGAATCACTGTGGTCGATAAATTAGTAATCCGGTCGTTAAGCAAATGTGGGTTCCCCATTGACTTTTTTTGTTGGAAGGTTGCCAAAAGGGATCATGTGACCAGGGATATGGCAGCCGTCATAAATAGGAGTCAGTTGGTAAGAGTTTGAATTTGGGTCACGTGACCAGGGGATGGTGCAAAGGTCGTAACTGTGAAAAATGGCCATAAGTCACATTTTTCAGTGCCCTTGCAACTTTGAATGGTCACTAAATGAACTGTTGTAAATTGAGGACTACCTGTGTATTTATTCTAGAATAAATATCTAGGTCTAGAAGGGGGTTTGCAGGGAGGAGGAGGAGGAGGACTGTGGGGTCCTTAGTGCTTTCTGAGCTTAGTTGTTTTCTTGAAGATGTTTCATTACCCATCTAGGTAACATCATCAGTGCTAGAAGGGAGGGGGGTTTACAGAGAGGAGGAGGAAGTGAAGGAGGAGGAGGAGTGTGAGGTCCATGGTACTCTCTGAGCTTGGTTGTTTTCTTGTAGACATTTCATTACCCATCTAGGTAACATCATCAGTGCTAGAAGGGAAGGGGCTTATAGAGAGGAGGAGGAGGTGGTGGAAGTGAAGGAGGAGGAGGAGTGTGAAGTCCATGGTACTCTCTGAGCTTGGTTGTTTTCTTGTAGACATTTCATTACCCGTCTAGAAAACATCATCAGTTACCTAGAAGGGAGTGAGGTTTGCTTTCTTTTTATATACAGTGACTTGCCCTGTCAGTGTTAGTGGGAGTCTTCTTGATGATTAGGCTGTTGTATTGTTTGTCTGAGTTGTTACTCCCTTGATTATGGTCCCAGTCCCTAACCCTAACCCTAACCCTAACCTTAACCCTAACCCAATCTCTACTCATAAACTAAACCAAACCTAATTTAAGAATAGGCTTCCTAATGCTTATGAGTACCGAGATGCCTCCAGATACTTCCTTCAATGCTCGACAGGCCCGCTGCCCTTCTTGCCCCTTTAAAAAGATTATTTTAATTAAACCACTGAAGAGAAAGTCGCTTTGTGGCAAAACAAGCCAATAAGGGCCCAATCTCATATTTATTTGCAACAATGCCGTTGGGTCTGTCACACACTTTCTCTGCTTTAATTTTTTTCAAAATTAAAGTGTAATCCCATTAACTCAGCGACATCACTAAAAGATATATTGGTTTTCGCAGCTAACCGCAATCCTTTCCTCCTTTGGAAACCGTTTTGTTTCATCTTTCTCTCTCCTCGTCTTTCTCTTTCCCTCTTTCTCTGGATGTATACTCTGGAGATAACATGACTTTGTGGATGAATAGGAAGAGCAAAAGCGCTTTGTCAATGTTTTTTTTTGTTTTTGTTTTTAAAGGAATCAGATTTATAATTTTGAAGTACTATTACCGTATTTTTTGGAGTATAAGACACACTTTTTCCCCCCTAAAAGAGGCTGAAAATTTGGGTGTGTCTTATATTCCGAATGTAGCCCCGCCCACCCATCAGCCCCCGCCCTTCTGCCTCCATACGTCCTCTTCCTGGCTGCAGAGATTGCCACAGACAATGGCTTGCGTTATTGGTGCTCTGTTCTGCCCCAGCTACGGACCCCAAAGAATGCAGCACACACAAAGTCTGTACAAGACTTAATTTACTAAAATAACTCAGTCTTTTTCAAACAAAGGCTGTTAATAAACTTTCTTAACAGCCTACAAGAATCCTAAGATAAGGTAATCACAATCTTACTAAGATTGGCAGAAAGCCCAGAAGCAATTTGCAGAGAATCCAGACGCGAAGGAGAGCGAACTAAAGTTGTTCTCTACAGCTTGCTTCAATCGGCGTTCCTCCTTAAATAGGCTAAGGGAGTGGCCAATTAGCCCCAAGCCTTACACTCGAGGAGACCTCCTCCTGAGGAGTCACTCCTGCCTTTGGGCAGCTCTGCGCGCCTGTGCATCGAGAAGAGGCTTCTCCTCTTCGTCCTCTTCATTTAATGGAGGTTCTGAAGGCCCTGGCTGAATCCCTGCCTCTGGCACCACATCTTCTCCAGCCTCCTCACTGTCCGACTCGAGCGCCAGCTGCACAGGCTGCTGGCGCAGCACCACACCAGCCTCCTCGTTGTCGGAATCAGCTACAATCTGCACAGGCCGCTGATGGGCCAACATGCTCTGTTCCAGTTTCCGGCACTCCTGTGCATGCGAAGAGCAGCTGGCTGGCACGCATGCACATGCTAGAAGCTGGAAAAGCAACGAGTGACAGCTGGTGTGTCCAGAGAGATGGCTCTGTGTGCCACTTCCAGCACGCGTGTCATAGGTTCGCCATCACGGATCTAGGGGTTAAATATTTTCAGAAGTTATGGGGGGGGGATGAGCATTACAAAAGAGGAATCTGTTATATGGTGTAAGCTTAAACGTTTGCATCATTTTCAGTGTTTTATTTTTATTGTTTTTTTTTTCTTGGTCAGTTTCTTGCAATCTGCAAAGGTAATTTTTTTCAATTTATTTGGAATTAGTCAAGTGCACCACTGAAAAGGCAGAGTGAATTGATGTTAAATAGTTTCTGGAAGGTGTAATTGTCTGATGATTTGTAAATAGCCAAGCTTATCAAAAAAAGTAATTTAAATGTTATGCTAACAATTTGGTTCGGTTTGGTGGACGCTATAAAATTTGTGAATGCAATTCTTTTAGCTGACGTTGTCATCCCAAATCTGTATGTCACTCAGAAACTTGTAAAATATTTTTTTTGTTTTTTTCCAAACCAGCCATTAAGCCTGGCAGAATTCTATGTGTATTCCAGAATTTCTTTCTTTCTTTCTTTCTTTCTTTCTTTCTTTCTTTCTTTCTTTCTTTCTTTCTTTCTTTCTTTCTTTCTTTCTTTCTTTCTTCCTTCCTTCCTTCTTTCCTTCCTTCCTTCCTTCCTTCCTTCTTTCTTTCTTTCTTTCTTTCTTTCTTTCTTTCTTTCTTTCTTTCTTTCTTTCTTTCTTTCTTCTTTCTTTCTCTTTCTCTTTCTCTTTCTCTTTCTCTTCCTCTTCCTCTTCCTCTTCCTCTCCTTCTCTCTTTCTCTCATTCTTTTCCTCCCTCCTTCCCTCCCTCCTTCTCTCCCTCCCTCCCCCTCCCCGTCCCTCCCCCCCCCTCCCTCCCTCCCTCCCTCCCTCCCTTCCTTCCTTCCTATCACACATAGAGAGATATGAAAAGCGTTGGTAGTCTTTGCTAGCCATTTCAGAGGTTTTCAAATGTAGTACACTGAATGTCATGTTAGATTATCTTCAGGCACAATAACAGGTTGAGTGGCGATCCCCCCCCTTTTTTTTTCAAAATGCAATTGTCCCTCATGATACACCTCTGATATTTCACCTTGGTTAACTTCACATTTTCCTTTAGGCAAGATAATGGGGTGAGATCTGCCGTCCTAATGAGCTCTGACACAGGAATGAATAATTGCAGGTATATGAGCCAATTCGAGCTCAAGAAAGAGAGGAAGGAAGGAAGGAAGGAAGGAAGGAAGGAAGGAAGGAAGGAAGGAAGGAAGGAAGGAAGGAAAGAAGGAAGCAGAGGGAGGGAAAGAGGGAGTGAGGAAAGAAGGAAGGAAGGATGGATGGATGGATGGATGGATGGATGGAAGGAAGGAAGGAAGGAGAGAAGGGAGGGAGGGAGGAGTGAAGGAAGGGAGGAAGCAAGGGAGGGAGTGAGGGAGTGAGCAAGGGAGGAAGGAAGGGTGGGAGGTTAGGGAGGGAGCAAGGGAGGAAGGAAGGAGAGAAGGAAGGGAGGGACAGAGTAAGCAAGGGAGGAAGGAAGGGTGGAAGGTTAGGGAGGGAGCAAGGGAGGAAGGAAGGAAGGAGAGAAGGGAGGGAGGAAGGAGTGAAAGAAGGGAGGAAGCAAGGGAGGGAGGGTGGGAGCGAGGAAGGAAGGGAGGAGAAGGGAGGGAGTGAGGGAGTGAGCAAGGGAGGAAGGAAGGAAGGAGAGAAGGAAGGGATGGAGCAAGGGAGGATGGGAGGGTGGGAGGGAGTGAAGAAAGAAGGGAGGGTAGGAGGGAGGGAGAAAGGGAGGAAGGAAGGGTGGGAGAGAGGGAGGGAGCAAGGGAGGAAGGAAGGAGAGGAGGGAGGGAGGGATGGAGCAAGGGAGGATGGGAGGGTGGGAGGGAGTGAAGAAAGAAGGGAGGGTAGGAGGGAGGGAGAAAGGGAGGAAGGAAGGGTGGGAGGGAGGGAGGGAGCAAGGGAGGGAGGAAGGAAGGAGAGAAGGGAGGGAGGGAGGGGGGATCAAAGATAGAGACTTTCAGCTGATGGTTTCAAAGACTCTCAATAATTAGAAATGGCAAGCAGGAAAAGAGCCATCCTCTCCCTTCCGCTAAGTGTGCCCTTTGCTCTTTTAATCTATTTGTTTATTCGTTTAATCTTTCCACCGGACTCCCAAATTCAGGACAAGGTAGAAGACGGGCAGGGAAATGCCAGCCTCCCAACCTCTTGCAAGCACTGTTGCTCTGCCGTTACATTCTGCTGCACTGAAGAAAATGAATCTTTTCAAACAGGTGAATTTTCCAACAGAAATAGCCCCGACAGTCTCAGTTCATTGAAGAGAAAGTGTAATGGTGATCAAAACCTATTACCTTCAATGGAGTCTCTGACATTTCCGTCAAGCACATTGATCTAGTACAGATAAAGGGGGAGATGGGGGAGGGGGAGGAAAGGATATGTGCTCACATGGGCCTGCTTCCATACACACGTGCAATCTGTATGTGTGTGTGTAATAGAGAGAGAGAGAGATAGGCAGAAAGTGAGAGAGAGGAGGAGGAAAAGAAAAAGGAAGAAGAGAGGTAAAGGAGAAGGAAGAGAGAGAGGAGGAGGAAAAGAGAGGGAAGAGGAGGAGGAAAAAGAGATAGGGAGGAAGAAGAGAGAGGGAGGAGGAGGAAGAGCAGGAGGAGAAAAAGGAAGGAGGAGGAGATAAAGAGAGAGAGAAAAATGGAGGAGGAGAAAGAGGAGAAAAAGAGATAGAGATGGAGGAGGAAGAGAGAAAGAGAGAAAGAGAAGAGAGGAGGAGAGACAGAAAGGGAGGAGGTGGAGGAGGAGAAAAAGGAGGAAAAGAGAGAAAGAGAGAAGAGGAGGAAGAGGAGGAGAAAGAGAGAAAGATAGGAGAAGGAAGAGAAAGAGAGAGAGAAGAGGAGAAAAAGAGATAGGGAGGAGGTGGAAGGGAAAGAGAGGGAGGAGGAGGAAGAGCAGGAGGAGAAAAAGGAAGAAAGAGAGAGCGGGAGGAGGAGGTAAAGAGAGAGAGAAATGGAGAGAGAAGAGGAGGAGGAGGGGGAGCATACATGCATGTGCATACATGCATGTATATATACACACACATACCGTGTTTCCCCAAAAATAAGACACTGTCTTATATTTTTGTGAACCCCAAAATAAGTGCTTGGCCTTATTTTCAGGGATGTCTTATTATTTTGGGGCGCATAGAGCAAGACGGGGATCCTCTTGCTGTCTTACCTGATTTCCAGCTCTGTCTCCCTAACCCTAACTAGAGGAAATGGCAGGGACCGGCTGCACATGTATTTAAATATTTTCGGGGAGGGCTTATTTTCTGGAAGGGCTTATTTTCAGGGGGGGGCTTATTTTAGCGCATGCACTCAAAAGCCATATTGAGCTTATTATCAGGGGATGTCTTATTTTAGGGGAAACAGGGTACATACACACACACATACACACACATGCGTTTATGTATGCACATGATATATACATATATATTACATATAGGTCTTTGGTTATTCGGGTTATTGGGTGTAAACAAATATTACATATACTGTACACACACACACACACACACACACACACACACACACAAAAGAACAGCCAGCTTCTCTCCAGCATTGGCAGATCATTTCTACGTTATAAGGTTAGGTTTACACTGCACAAGTAGTCTTCAATGTAAGACCACAATTAGAATTTCTTTTGCTAAGACCCTGTACCAGTGAAGGTGAACCTTTTAGGCACAGAGTGCCCAAACTGGAAGGTGTGCATGCACCAGAGCACTGGAAACCTGACGACCAGCTCGCCAGTGTGCATACACGCCTCAGAAACTTGATAATCAGCTGGCTGAGCAGGGGCGACAGTGCGCATGCCTACAGAGAGGGGTCTGTATGCCACCTCTGGCACACGTGCCGTAGCTTCGCCATCACGGCCCTATATCATTCCAGACAAGTGGCTGTCCAATCTCTTCTTAAAAGCCTCCAGTTTTTAGGAGTACCCACAACTTCTGAAGAAAAGCTGTTCCATTAATTAATTCAAGGTGTTGGTTACCACCTTTAAAGCGCTCCATGGCACGGGACCCGGGTACCTTCGAGACCGTCTTCTGCCACCAGTAGCCTCCCACCGGCCAGTTCGCTCCCACAGAGAGGGTCTCCTCAGGGTGCCATCGGCCAAGTTATGTCGGCTGGCGACACCCAGGGGAGGGCCTTTTCTGTGGGAGCCCCAGCCCTGTGGAATGAACTGACCCCGGAAATACGTAAGATCTCCGACCTCCGGGTGTTTCGCTGTGCACTGAAGACCCTGTTGTTCCGCCAGGCAGGGCTGCCAATATAATAATTTTAAATTGGGTTTTAAATTCTTGGGGTTTTAAATTGAGCCGAATTCATTTAATAATTTTAAATTATTTTAATTGATGTTGTCTTGTGTTTTTGATAGGCTGTACACCGCCCTGAGTCCTTCGGGAGAAGGGCGGTATAGAAATAAAATTATTTATTTATTATTTTATTTATTTATTAATTGTCCTCACTGTTAGAAAGTTTCTCCTTAGTTCCAGGTTGCTTCTCTCCTTGATGAGTTTCCATCCATTGTTTCTTGTCCTGCTTTCTGGTGCTTTCGAAAACAAATTGACCCCCTCCTCTTTGTGGAATGGTGCTATCATGTCCCACCTAGTCCTTCTTTTCTCTAGACTATCCAAACCCTAATTCTGCAACCGTTCTTCCTATGTTTTCGTCTCCAGGCCTTTTAATCATTGGGACTAGAACTCACTGTCTCCTGGTGATTGGCTCAAAATCACCCATCTGGTTTCATGCCTAAGACAAGACTAGAACTCATCATCTCCTGGTGATTGGCTCAAAGTCACCCAGCTGGCTTTCATGCCTAGGGCTGGACTAGAACTTACTGACTCCTAGTGATTGGCCCAAAGTCATCCTGCTACCTTTCACACAAGAAGAAAGGACTAGAACTTACTGTCTCCTGGTTTCTAGGCCAGCACGTTAACCACTAAACCAAATCAGTTCTAGGGCTATTTTGTGCAGAACCTCACACCCAGGGATGAAATGCTCCCAGTTCAGCCCGGTTTGGCCAAATGGTAGCGATGGCAGCTGGTGGTTCGGAGAACCGGTAGCGATGGCAGCTCAAGACTCCGCCCACCTGCCTGGTCATTGTTACTTCCTGGTTTTAACCAGGAAGTAACCTGTTTTTTACCCTCTGCGCATGCGCAGAGTGTCGATGCATGCACTTCTGAACCGGTAGGGAAGGTAAGTAGATTTCACCCCTGCTCACACACATCCCACACACAAAACTTAATGGCAATAAACTTGCACATTTAAACGGCGACACCTTTCTTTGCTAAATAAAAATGCAATCCTTATTTCCATTCCTTTGGGAAGGGAAGAAATTACAAAAACATACATGTCCAATTTGAGGATTGTTTGGCTGTGTTGCTTAGAGAAAGGACAGGGTGCCCTAATATAATAGAATCTATCTAGGAACACTGAATGCTTCATGCTGATTACTCATCACTGGTCTGGTATAACATGATATTTTCTCTGCCAGAAGGATTATGATAAAAAAAAAAAAAAATCATTGAAGATTGTTCTCTTCTGCTGCCGAGCGTAGACCAAGAATGGATGGGTAGAAATTGCAAGGAAGTTTTCAATGACATAGTAGAAGACACTGCCTAGTGATAAAACCCCTTTGATTGTCCAACAGACAATTTCTGATATGGACATCACTTCACTACAGTAATTTAATGCTCTCCGAGGGATGCTATAATTGCAAAGCTCCCTGAGCTAAACAGAGAGAAATGGACAAGATTGTTCTCAAGAACTTATTTTTTTAAAAAAGTTTTAAAAAGTTGACCGTATCTTCCTTTCTTGATAAAATGGGACAATGTGGAAAGAATGGTCCCCAACCCAGATGGATTCTTGAGATGGTTGAACAACCATGCCCGATGATGATGATGATCAGGTCATCCATTCAGTCATGCCCAACTCTTGGTGATTCTATGGGCCAAGTCTCTCCACATCTTCTGATAGAACTAGCACTTAGCACTTAGACTTATATACTGCTTTACATTGCTTTACAGCCCTCTCTCAGCGGTTTACAGAGGCAACATATTGTTGTGACCTAGGCTTACTGAGTCATTACAAGACACAATTAATCCCCAAAAAAACTAATTTATTGTAACAGCTGAGAATTACGTTCATTCCCAGCTGAGTCCCAATTAGTTGCAAAACAAGTCCTTCGGAAGAAGTCCTTCGGGATAATCACCAACCTTTATCTTCTTTGACACCCTGCCAAAGGCCTGCCTTGGCAAAGCCCCACGAAGTTCAGAAACAAATAAGAGATGCCGACTGGAAACAGAGTTAGCAACGTTGCTTTCCTGCAAAAGGCCCAAGTGCCTTTGTTTCTTTTTTAAGCCTTATGGGAGGGGCCAATCATCTCCTGGCTTTACTCCCGAGTCATCCCTTCTGCTTTAGCTGCTCTTGCCTTCTGGCAGCTCTGCGCATGAGTGCACTAGGAACAGGCTCCTCCTGTTCCTCTGCCTCTCTGCTGTCTGACTCTGGGGGCTCCGGAGTCCACCCATCACTCCCAGATGGCCCTGGCCCCATCCCTGCCTCTGATGCAGAGCCCTCATCCGGGCCTTCCCCAGACTCCAGGACTGGCCCATGTTCCTCCCCAGACTCTTCACTCTCCGACTCCGCTGCCAGCTGCTGGTGGACCACAACACATATTGCCCCCAACAATTTGGGTCCTCATTTTACCCACCTCAGAAGGATGGAAGGCTGAGTTAATCTTGAGCCTGGTGAGATTTGAACTGCCAAATTGCAGGCAGCTGGCAGTCAGCAGAAGTAGCCTGAAGTACTGCACTCTAACCACTGCGCCACTGTGGCTCATGATCTTGCACCATTTCTTTGCATTTATCTATGCTCTGGTTGGTATCAGCTTTGATAGTGTCCAGTCACCATGTTCTTTGGTGACCTGGACTAGAAGACCTCACAGGTACCTTCCAACCCTATGATTCTATGATTCAACCTTGTGATTCTATAAAGCATTAACTCATATGATCTTAACCAAAGGAGCTCTATGCCCTGAATACAGATGTTCATAGAAAGACTCATTCAGTTAACAAAAAGCTACTTAACCCAATACTATCTAAAATTCTAACCAGTGGTGGGCTGCTGCTGGTTCAGACCGGTTCGGGCGAACTAGTAGTTCAGACCAGGGCTGAACAATTACTTATCTGAAATGGTATAGGCCTGTGATGGCTAACCTTTTTGCCATCGTGTGCCAAAAGTAAGGGGAGCACAGCGGGGTCACACCCACACATGCCCCCACCCATAATTCAGTATGCCCCACCCCCACGCGCATGCGTGCATGACACCCCTGCGCTTTCCCTGCTTTTGGCACGCGATGGCACAGTGGGCCCAGTAGACCTGTTTTTGGCCCTCCCCAGGCTCCAGAGGCTTTCTTGGAGCCTAGGGAGGCCCTCCAGAGGCCCTCCAGAGGCTGGAAATAGCCTGTTTCCTGACTTCTGGTGGGCCCGGAAGGCCCGAAAATCAGCTGGGAGCTGAGCTAGGGCAACATATGTGTGCTCACCAACATGGTTCTGCCATAGGTTCGCCATCATAGGTATAGGCAGTGATGGGATTCAAATAATTTAGCAACCAGTTCTCTGCCCTAATGACCAGCGGGGCGGGGGGGGGGGGGGGCGTGGACATGGTGGGAGTGGACATGGTGTGCAAGAGGCAGCACTCAGCCTCCTGCATCCCCATGGGAGCAAAAATGGGCCGTGGAGGAATGTGCCACCACACACACCCCTGCACCCCATTTTGGGCCTAGTAGGCCTCCCTGCAGCCTCCTGGGAGCAAAAATGGGCCATGGGGGGTGCCACACACCCCTGTGCCCCGTTTCGGGCCTAGGAGGCCTCCCTGCAGCCTCCTGGGAGCAAAAATGAGCTGCACCCCCTGTGCCTCATTTCGGGCCTAGTAGGCCTCCCTGCAGCCTCCTGGGAGCAAAAACAGGCCATGGGGGGTGCCACACACCCCTGTGCCCCATTTTGGGCCTAGGAGGCCTCCCTGCAGCCTCCTGGGAGCAAAAATGAGCTGCACCCCCTGTGCCTCATTTCGGGCCTAGTAGGCCTCCCTGCAGCCTCCTGGGAGCAAAAACAGGCCATGGGGGGTGCCACACACCCCTGTGCCCCATTTTGGGCCTAGGAGGCCTCCCTGCAGCCTCCTGGGAGCAAAAATGAGCTGCACCCCCTGTGCCCCGTTTTGGGCCTAGTAGGCCTCTCTGCAACCTCCTGGGGGCAAAAACGGGCCATGGGGGATACCACACACCCCTGTGCCCCATTTTGGGCCTAGGAGGCCTTCATTAAGCCTCCTGGGGGGCGAAAACGGGCTGAATCGGCTGAATCCCACCACTGTGTATAGGATGTCTTTGCTTGAGCAGGGGGTTGGACTAGAAGACCTCCAAGGTGCCTTCCAGTTCTATTCTGATTAATTGATTGATTGATTGATTGAGAACAATCTTGCAGAGCATTGCATGTGGGATATTAAGGAATCTTGGGTCCCCTTGCAGTGCAAAAGCCCTGCATTATTAACGTAACACAGAGCCCATTTATTATGACGTTATCTTAATCTGATCCATTTTCTACCTTGTCCGCTGCTTCTATTCTATTCTGCTTTGCCTTTGTGTCGGCACGTAAAATGAGCACCCATTGTCGTAATAGTTATTTTATCATACGCGTCTATTACTTCTGAGCAATTTGCAACTTAACCATTGTTTCTAGGTGTTTCGCCAAGCTAATTTAACATCTGTGCACACGACGGAACTATATCAACCTACCAACGGCCAACGAAACCTAGAGCCTTACCGAGAATTACTACGTAGATAAATGGAGTTACATTAGTAATTGCAAATACGGCGCTGCGCTCTGCGGCAACTTTGGTAAATAAGCTTCGTTATCAGGGCCCGTGTTACATTTCGGCACAGCTCCTGTGCTGAATAGTTAAGTTTATTTACCAGAACGTAAATGTGTGCTTTCTAAAATGAATTAAATCACACATGAATTGAATTAAATAATCCCAAATTGTTGCTCGCCCAGGATGGGATTGAGGATTTATATAGTATGCATTAAGAGTTGTAGGAGCTGAAAGGGAAGATGAGAGAGCTTCCTTGAATAATTAAAAAGCTCTGGCTCTTTGAAATGCAAAACCAGCTGGAATCAGATCCCCCTGCATTCAAATTCATGTACTTTGCAAACAGTGAAAAACCGAGTTAGAGGCAGTTCCAAACAATGAAGGTTTGCAAAGAAACTCGCTAAGTGTTTACTTCCTCCAGAATAGTTGGAGACAGGAAAAAGAATATTCCTCAACTGAAATCTCTTAATAACCTCAGTGGGAGCTGGGGAAAAAAAAATATCCCAAATAAAAACAGCCTTATCCAATGTGGTGCAGAAGCTTTCAAATTGCTTTACCCAGAACTCTTAGTTCTGTGGGTTGATCAGTCTGGAAATTGCAATTATAACAGAATAACAGAGTTGGGAGGGACCTTGTAATCCACCACACCCCGGCCCAAGAAGGAGACCCTACACCATTTCTGACATGTGGCAGTTCCAGTCTCTTTTGAAAGCCTCCAGGGATGAAGCTCCCACAACTTCTGAAGGCAACTTCTGTTCCATGGGTTGATTGTTCTCACTGTCATAAAATTTCTCCTTATTTCTAGGTTGAATCTCTCCTTGTTCAGTTTCCATCCATTATTCCTTGTCTGGCCTTCAGGTGCTTTGGAAAATAGGTTGACCCCCTCCTCTCTGTGACAGCCCCTCAAGTATTGGAAGTGATTGGAAGCTATCATGTCTCCCCTGGTCCTTCTCTTCACTAGACTAGCCATGTCCAGTTCCTGCAACCGTTCTTGATATGTTTTAACCTCCAGTCCCCTAATCATCCTGGTTGCTCTTCTCTGCACTCTTTCTAGAGTCTCAACATCTTTTTCATAGTGTGGTGACCAAAACTGGATGCAGTATTCTAGGTGTGGTCTTACTAGGGCTTTATAGAGTGGTATTAGTACCTCACACAATCTTGATTGAATCCTTCTTTTAATGCAATTTAGGATTGCGTTGGCTTTTTTGGCTGTCGCCGCACACGTTTGGCTCATATTTAATTGGTTGTCCACTAAGACTCCAAGATTCCTCTCACAGTTACTGCTAGTAAGCCTGATTTCACCCAGTCTGTATGTGCACTTTTGTTTTTTTCTTGCCTAAGTGTAAGTCTTTACCTTTCTCTATGTTGAATTTCATTTTGTCAGTTAGGGCCCAGTGGTTTTTCTTTTTTTTTTATTGAAAAGTTTTACAGAAAACAAATTTCCCCCACCAATATTCCCCCCACCCTTTTTCCCTCCCCCCCACCACCCACCACCCCTTCCCCGCATCCCCCCTCCCCCCAGACTTCCCAGAACAAAATACAGGGTATTTCAGTTAACAATCATAAGCTAAATTAACCTATCTATCCTTAGACTACAAAATCCCCCCCTGAAACCTTAACTCCACTATAAATAACGTAATACTTCTAAAACTTAACATTCATTCATAAGCTATTTGATATTTTCTTGTCTGATACTTATTTTGAATATAATCAATCCATCTTCTCCATTCCGATACGTATCTTTATTGTGTATAGTCCTTCAAATACGCTGAAATTTTCGCCATTTCTGCTAAGTTCATTACTTTCAGTGTCCATTCTTTTTTTTTTTTTTTTATTGAAAAAGTTTTAAAAACAAACATATTTTCCCCACAACCCCCCACCACCCCCCACAACCCCCCTCCCCCTCCCCGACTTCCCAGAGCAGAACACAAGGTATTTCTATTGATCTCTAACAATAATCTAAATTGCATAACCAATCATTAAACTAACATCCCTATAAAAAAAATTCTTAACCCCCCATATATAAAATCCTATTTCTTAAACATAATACTTCTAATGTCACTTATATAACGCTTATACAAATAAAAGAAATCATTCATAAGCTATTTGATATTTTTTGGTCTGATACTTATTTTGTATATAATCAATCCATCTTCTCCAGTCCTGTATGTACCTTTCCTGTGTATGATCCTTCAGATATGCTGAAATTTTAGCCATTTCAGCTAAATTAGTTACTTTCAGTATCCATTCTTCAATAGTAGGCAAAAAGTCCTTCTTCCAGTATTGCGCTACCAACAGCCTAGCTGCTGATATCAAATTTAAAATCAATTTAGTCTCTAATGCTGTACAGTCCATAGTTATACCCAATAAAAACAATTGCGAAGTAAATTTCAACCTTTTTTTCAAGATGTTCTGCATCACCCACCAAATTTTTATCCAAAATGCTTTGATTTTCTTACAAGTCCACCATATATGATAATAAGTTGCATCGTCACATTCACATCTCCAACATTTAGCTTGCAGGTTTGGATACATACATGATAATTTTTTAGGATCTAAATGCCATCTATAAAACATTTTATAAAAATTTTCTCTTAGGTTTTGTACTTGCGTAAATTTAACATTTCTAACCCAAATCTTTTCCCATGTTTCCATCATCACTGGTTCCTGAAAGTTTTGTGCCCATTTTGTCATAGAATCCTTAACCAATTCTGTTTCTGAATCTATTTCCAGTAATGCATTATACAGCCTTTTAATATGCATTTGACTTTGATCTCTAATCTGTTTTACCAAATTTTCCTCATTTTGCATAACACCAAATTTTTGGTCTTCCCTCCATCTAGCTGGAAGCTGAAAGTACTGAAACCAAGTATAAATTATCCCTTCTTCTTTTAATACATTTAAAGGTTTCAATTGCAATTTTCCCCTTTCAGGGCCCAGTGTTCAAGTCTGTCAAGACTCAAGATCTGTCTGGACCTTGAGCCTATCATCTAGGGTATTGGCTATTCCTGCCATCTTAGTAGATAAGACTCCATGTGTCCATTCCACTCCATTCTATTCATGACAAGTGAGAACAATTGATCAGTGGAATGACTTGTCTCCAGATGTTGTGGGTACTCTAACACTGGAGGTCTTTAAGAAGAGATTGGCAAACCTCTGAAATGGTATGGGGTTTCCTGATTGAGTGGGGGGTGGAGAGTGCACTAGAACAGGGGTCCCCAACCTTTCAGACCTCAGGGACCACTAAATTTCATAATTTTAAATCCCGCGGACCACTAATATGATCTGCCTAATGACTGGCTGGGTGGGTGTGGCTAGGTTGTCATGTGACTGGGTGGGTGTGGCCAACTTGATGACACTCGCATCGAGGGGTGCCTCGCCGGCCTCTACTCACCCCTCCCCTCCCAGCCACTCCTCGCCTGCCCACCGGGGCTCCTTAGTCTCCCTACAGGAAACAGTTGTTAGAGCTGTTAAGGATATTGTTGTTGTGTTACCAACCAGCAGAGTGTAGAGCACAGAGAAACGTTGCTGAGAGCAATGAATAAGAGATGTGCAAACTGGTTTATCAAAAGTTTACTTTATAGTGAAAAAACGATCTCTTAGTCTTTAAACAAATCCAAGTCTTTGCCAGTTAAATCAGTCCAAAGTTACAGATATCTTCTTACCACACAAACAGTAGTTGGTTAGAATAACAAACTCACTCTGGTTCATAAACCACGATGGTAGCAGATCCATCCAACGATGATAGCACAATGGATAGCACTCCTCACACAATGGTAGCTTATCATCAGCTGAATCCATTACAGTACCTTTCTTAAATACATTCACAACCAGTGATTATCTAATTACAGCATGACTTAGCATTACAATGAATCAGCAGTAAAACTTTAAAGTCACACAATACATATTCATATTAAAGTCACAGAACACATATATTGCCTGGACAACTTGTTAGACTCAAACCATATACTTACAAGAGCTAAGCAGCCACCACGAGAAAGAGTTGGCAAAACAGCTGGCTCAGTTCAAATTGGATCTGGCCAAGAAGGAGGCTCAGCAGAAGCACCTCACTGAGGACTAGGAGCATAGGCTTTCCAAGCAGAGGAAAGACCTGCAGGAGTGCAAGGCCAGGTAGGCAAGGCTCCAGGTAGCCTGGAGGCTCAGTGGGCTGAGATGGTCAGCCAGTTCCAGGCCATGATGCAGTCCCCCTGGAACAAGGCCCTCGGGCTCTTTGCCACCAGTACTGCTTTCCTCCAGCCTTTGCCCAAAGCCCCACACCAGGAGGCTGAAGCAGACCTCCTGGTGAAGTTGGAATTTCTGCCCCCACTCTGACCTGTACGAAAAGACCCCGAAGGGGGAGACTCTCTGCAGCAACACAAACGTTCATTGCATGAATCCATCCCAGGGGCCGTAGTTTGAGGACCCCTGATTTAGTGCAATATAAAAAATGCAAATAATTTTTCTGCGGACCACCAAAAGTTTCTCACGGACCACCAGTTGGTGACCGCTGGACTAGAAGTCCCCCCAGGGCCTTTCCCACTCTGTTATTCTGTTATTCTATTAAGATGAATATCTGAAGCTTTCACCCTGAAGGGCTTTAGATTTCTTTCTTCCTGTACGCAAGAGGAAAATCAGGAGACATATTTGGCTGTTCCACCTAAAGGAGAATATCCTGCTCGGCTTCCTATTAACGTGTGTAGAATCCAGAAAACTTTACTTAGTTCACTGCCTGCAATCGTATTCTACTGGGAGGGCAAAGAACGGAAACAGAGACAGATCTCAAAGCATTACGGGGGATTAACGGGGAAAAAAAGGGCCTAACAGAAGTCTGACCAACATGTTCTGAGCAATAAACAAGAATGTTATTAGCACATCAAAAGCCTCTGCTAAACAGCACCATCATGTTCCATTTTCTCTAATAGGCTGGATCCCATAATTGGGAGAAAATAAAGAGATGGAAACAGGCCTTAACCGCTCTTTAGTGTCGGGGTTTTTTGGGAACAAATCAAGAGGCTAGGAAAAACAAGCCAGTCCTGTCTGTGCTACGGTTCTAGAAACCAGAAGATGTTCTGCACCCTTTTTGGCGCAACTTGCCTTCAGAGGTTCTGGGTGCTCTTTTGGTCACCACATTACAAAAACAACTGTGAGATGTAAATGCCTTATTCCCTAATGTGTAAATAATGTATATATGGGACATCGGGGGTTAACTTATTCTTTGGTTCCTAATGTATTCATAATTCACCACTCCCATTCTTGGCTCCACCCCTTGTATATATAAGGAGCCACCTTCACCATTTTCCTGGCTTCTATCTGTGAATATTCAGTGAATATAGAATGCCTGTTATAATTAAAGAGAAATATATTTAAACCTCTAACTGTTATTATCATTATTGAGTCTGATCCTGAAAATATTGCAACAAGCTGGTAGCAGAGGATGGTTAATTGACTCAATAAATACTTAAAGATGTCTAAGAAAGATAGGCCCAACACCAGGGCCTACAGCAAAGAAATAGAAACTGAACAAGAAATAATCAACGAATCCACAAACGCGATTTCGAGAGAATCCGAAGAATACACCACTGAAGAAGAAGAACTAATAAATGAAAATAATGACCAGGAGGAAATCGAAATAGAAAATAACGAACTCAGGTCAGAGATATTAAAACTATTAAAAAGCCAGAAGAATGATGAAAGCCTCATCGCGAATCTCCAAGAAATGCTGAAAAACAGCGGAGCAGCGAGAGAGAAAAACATTGCTAAAGAGAAACCCAAAGACCAAAAAACTGTGAGTGATATGACTACAGAGAAAGTCGTTATGAAAAAGAAAAGATGTGATCCCGCGCGAAATTTTGAATGGCAGCCATCTTGGTTCCAACAAGCCTCCAAAGTGAGCGAAGCAGAGCCAATCAAAATGCTCAGTTCAAAATTTCTGGCGCGAAAAACGTTATCAGACAACGAAAGCGAAAAGGAAGATTCAAACTCTTCAGAAGAACCAGAATCAGAAAGCGAAGACGACTTAACGAAATCCCAAGTAAAGTCAGCAATGAAGACGCTTTTTGCTGCATTTGGGCCAAAATTAAAAATTTCCAGAGCGACAACGAAGAAGCTAGAGAACAAGCCGATACCTCAAGACCTGCACGCTCCCATCCTGACTTCGAGAGCGACGACGCCCGAGCCCAGAGAGCCATGTCGATTCCGCCCTACACCGCAGACCGGATCAAGTACCAACGCACACAAAAGAAAGAAAAGAGCAGTCGCCGCCATCAAAACTCCTAAAACCGAGCCAGAAACCGACTCGTCTGAAGAGGAGCGGAGCGAGCGAGCTGCAATGGAGAGAACCTTCCACGACGACGCCAAAGAAGAAATGAGCAACGCGCATGTGCGAAACTACGTAGACGGTCCGGAAAGACTTGAACTGGCCAGAGAACCGCGCAGACTCGTTGCAAGCATCCCCATGCCGTTTTGCAATTTCCTGCACTTGCGAGACCACGGACTACCTCAGGTTGTAAGTAATGAACAAAATAATGTGGGAAACTTACCCAGTGACTTCCCAAAACTTAGAGTTGATGGCATTAATTTGCAAGAATGGTATCAACAGCTCCAGGTTGTCTTTATGAAAGAAAATTTGCTATTCTTTATCACTAGTCCTCCAAGAAGACCTTGGACTTTAAAAATAGATTGTTTACATCATAGAGCATTTTTCTTAATAATATCTAGCGTGTCTCCTACAATGTATCATAGCATCAAACCAAACCTAACTGTTTCAGAAATAATTCAATGCATGTTTAATCTGTTTCACAGCGATAGTGTAGCTACCACTACAAGAATGTCTAAGGATTTCTTTTCTTCCAGAGTAAAACCAGGGGTTTCCATAAGTGAGCATTTGATATCTCTAAACAAAATAAGAGCTGAGCTGCATTTGAGGGGGGAAGTGATTTCAGATCAAACAATGAAAAGTGTTATTATCAATTCACTTGATTCATCATGGGATAGTTTTATGTCACACTTAGACACCATCAATCTAGGATATTTATCCATAGAAAGTCTATCTAACAAATTGATAGCAGAAGACAATTCAAGAAAAAATCGTTCCAGCAATCACACAGAACACAAATCTTTTAGGAAGGTAGCTTTCCAGGAAAAATACAATGAAGCTTTTAAATGCCATAATTGTGGGTCCAGGGAACACAATAGAAGAGACTGTCCCAAAATCTCAAAGGAGAGACATAGGTCAGAGTATAGGAGCAAATACAATTATAGACAGTCTTCCACAGATAGACATAAATATAGAAGCCCACCAAATTACAGAGATAGTAGAGGGGGTAGAGAAAATTCAAAAGAGAGAAAATCTGGTTCACTGAATGGACTAAATAAACAAGACAGCACTAAAACACAACAAAATGAGAACAATAATTGGCTTATTGATTCTGGGGCAACCAACCACACCACTAATAACAAAAATATATTGTCTTCATTTACAGAAGATAAATTTGTAATAAAGGTAGCTAATCAAGAAAAGGTTCAAGTATTAGGCAGAGGAAATGTGACCTTGCCTGGCCTAGGAAAAATAGAGGGGGTATTGTTAATTCCAGAAATACCTCATAACATACTAAGTGCCATAAAACTAAGCAGAGATTCTGACATCAATATAGTTTTCTCAAAGGGGAAAGCAACTTTAGAGAAGGACAAAACAAATGTAGGCACTGTGATGATTAAAGGAGGCCTACCCTATCTAATAACAAAAGAAAGATGGTTACATAACATTGATTCAAATAAGGAAGATTGTATTGAGGCAGATGATGAAAATGTTAGTAACAGTGACAATGATGAATGTAAAATATCTCATGATCACGCAAATACACACAATGAGAAGAAACCAAGAATAGGTAAACCAATTCATGATGAGTGTGCTCACATCTTGCATAGGAAGTTAGGACATGCAAGTTTTCCTGTAGTACAAAAAATGACTGAACACGCAGAAGGTGTCAAAATAAAAAATTGTGAAAATTATTTGGAATGCTCAGTATGTAAATCCACTAAACTAAAAACTAGTCCCAGACCAAAAAAATCCAACAGATCAACTAACAAAATTTTTGACTTAGTACATATGGACCTAGTTGGTCCATTAACTCCATCAATCACTTATAGAAAACGTTACTTCCTAACAATAGTAGACGATTACAGTCGCTATGGTTTTGTTTACACATTAAAACACAAGGATGAAACCTTTCAGAAATTTAAGGAATTCTACAAACGCATAGAAACACAACATAATATCAGAATAAAACAAATTATGACAGATAGGGGATGTGAATTCATGTCTAAAGAATTCTCCCAATGGTTAAAGGATAGAGGAATGCTACATTTCACGTCTAGTCCATTTTCTGCGTTCCAAAACGGGATTGCAGAGAGAAAGAATTCCACACTACAAACCATGATTAGGTGCACATTAGAGGATGCTGGTTTAGGCAAACAATTTTGGTCAGAGGCCTTACATTATTCAAATTACACTCAAAATAGAACCTGGTCCAGTATTGTGAATAAAACACCATATGAGGTGATGTATAATAGGAAACCCAAATTAGCACACATGCACATATTTGGAGTCACTGCAGACGTACACATACCTAAGCAGTTGAGAAGAAAGGGAGAAAACGTATCCAGAAGATTAAGATTTATGGGATATGAAACTGGCACCAAAGGGTACAGATTCATTGATAATAATAACAAATTTATAGTCTCCAGAACAGCTGTGTTCCATGAACAGGCCAATTGGTCTAAATTACATCTTAATGAAATATTTCCAAATAAATGCAAAGATACAAAATCTTGTGAGGAAGGGACAATAGAAAATCAAAATATCAACAAAAATAAAAACAAAACCAAAACTTGGACAAATAGTCAGCACAAAATAAAGACAGACACATTAACAAAAAAGGAAGCAAGATATTTGCATGATAACCATAGCAAACCCGAAAGAGCTATTAGAAACAATAGAAATCAAGTACCAAATAAATACAGAGATTACATAATGCATATGGATGGTGAACAAATGACACCTAATACATATGAGGAAGTATTAAAACTCCCTCGTGAAGAAAAGGAAAAATGGGAACTAGCTATGAAAAAAGAGATGGAAAGTTTGCAAGGATTAAATGTGTTTACACCTGCGATTGCACCTAAAGATAAAACGATTATAGGTACCAGGTGGATTTATAAAATTAAGAATCTAGAAGGAGGCAATACTCTATACAAAGCTAGATTGGTTGCACAAGGTTATGCACAAAAATATCCGGAGGACTACACTGACACATACTCCCCCACAGTGAGAACAGAGAGTGTTAAAACAGCTCTAGTAGTGGCATCTGCACTCAATCTTGATGTATTTCAATATGACATACAGACTGCGTATTTACACGCAAAACTAGATAAGGAAATATATGTAAGAGCACCACACAGTCAATACACTAATAAGAATGAAATTTGGCTATTGAACAAGAGTCTATACGGATTAAAGCAATCTGGCAAAAGATGGTACGATTGCTTGGTAAAAGTACTTAAGACCATGGATTTCAACGCTACCACTGCTGATAACTGTTTCTTTGTAAAAAAGAGTGATGATCATATTGAATTTGTATTAATTTATGTAGATGATATTTTATATATAGGAAAACACAAGGAGAGAAGAGAAACCTTTGTAAATAAGCTAAACGAACATTTCTCGTTGAAATCTCTAGGTAAAGTAAACAAATACCTTGGTGTACAAATTAACAAAACTAGAAGGGGATTCAAACTTACTCAGAAAGATAAAATCATTGAACTTCTGAACAAATGCAATTTAAACAATGCCAAACCCTGTGACACTCCTATGCAAACTGATTTCCTTAGAAACACTGATGAATCTTCCCCTGAATTCAAGGATAATACATTTTATAGATCAGTCATAGGTTCACTTCTTTATATATCTAATTGGACCAGGCCAGATATTGCATTACCACTCAACTTATTGTCAAGATATGTTAGCAAACCAACAATGTATCATTGGGAAGCAGTCAAAAGAATTCTAAGATATCTGAAAAGTACATTAGACTTTTGCTTAGTATTAGAACCTAGTAATGATAAAGAACCAAAACTTACATGTTACGCAGATGCGGATTGGGCTGGAGATATATCATGCAGAAAGAGCACTTCTGGTTATATTTTTCTATTAAATGACTGTCCAGTTTACTGGTACACTGGTAAACAAGAACTGGTAGCCACTTCGACCACAGAAGCGGAATATGTTTGTTTGTCCAAAGCTGCAAATAACCTTGTATGGTTTAATGATTTGATTTCAGATGTTTGGAAAAAACCTGCTTTGCCTTTTGTTATGCATGAAGATAATAAAGCAGCCATTGAAATATCCAGATCCGATGCCATTGGACAAAGGTCCAGGCATATAGATATAAAATTTAAGCATGTGAGACAATTGTCTCAAGATGGATTTATCAAAGCAGTGCATTGTGATACCTCTGAACAATTAGCTGACATATTGACGAAGCCTTTACCTTCTAAACAGCACAAATATTTAACATCAAAATTATATGTCTTATATTGTCCTGAATCTGAATGTAATTGGTGTTGTATAGCGAACCGGCATTTAGAGGGGGATTTGTGAGATGTAAATGCCTTATTCCCTAATGTGTAAATAATGTATATATGGGACATCGGGGGTTAACTTATTCTTTGGTTCCTAATGTATTCATAATTCACCACTCCCATTCTTGGCTCCACCCCTTGTATATATAAGGAGCCACCTTCACCATTTTCCTGGCTTCTATCTGTGAATATTCAGTGAATATAGAATGCCTGTTATAATTAAAGAGAAATATATTTAAACCTCTAACTGTTATTATCATTATTGAGTCTGATCCTGAAAATATTGCAACAACAACGTTGAGACTTTAGAAAAAGTGCAGAGAAGAGAAACTAAGATGGTTAAAGGCCTGGAGACTAAAATGTAGGAAGAACAGTTGCAGGATTAGATATGTCTAGTTTAATGAAAAGAAGGATTTGTGGCAGCCCCTCCAATGTTTGAGGGGCTGCCACAAAGAAAAGTGGGTAAACATATTTCCAAAGCACCAGAAAGCAGGACAAGAAACAATGGATAGAAACTAATCAAGGAGAAAAGCAACCTAGAATTAAGGAGAAGCTTCCTAAGAAGGAGGATAATCAACCAGTGGAAAACTTGTCTGACTAGGTGGCTCAGTGCCTAAGACACTGAGCTTGTCGATCAGAAAGGCCGGCAGTTCAGCGGTTCGAATCCCTAGTACAGGTCTCCTGTGTGAGCAGGGGATTGGACTAGATGACCTCCAAGGTCCCTTCCAGCTTTATTCTAACTGATTGATCCTGATGGAAATCAACAGAAATCAAAAGCTGGGTTTGAATCACCAGAACCCCACCAGTAGAGGACTGTAGGGTTCACATCACTCATTTGCCTTGTCAATGATTGAATGAAAAGAGAGATGGAATCACTAGACCCCATCAAAGCTGGGTGGAAGGAGGATTGCACATGTCAAAGTCCAGATAAACATAATGCAGGGTTTGAGTGGTCTTGTGTACATGTACATAGCATAGGTGGCAGTTGTGGCTGGGAGACCCTTTGCACAACATTGCATTGTGCATCAATTGTACTGTTTCCTAGATCACAAGGTCCTGTGCACAATCACTCATACCACCCAGAGTGGCTCTCGATGGTGAGATGGGTGGCATATAAATGTGTGTGAGAGACAGATGAAGAGAGAAAGAGAGAGAGGATGAAAAATAGAGAGAAAGAGACACGGAAAGAGAGATAGAGAGAGTAGATAGATAGATAGATAGATAGATAGATAGATAGATAGATAGATACATACATACATACATACATACATACATACATACATACATACATACAGTTGCTTGATAGATAGGCAGACAGACAGAGACAAGAGATGGCAGTAGATAGATACAGATAATTAGATAGCTAGATACCTAGACAGACAGACAGACAGGCAGACAGGCAGACAGATGACACAGATACAGATTAACAGAGTTGGAAGAGACCCTGTAGATCATACAGTCAAATCTCTTGGCCCAGCTGACCCTGCACCATTTCTGGCAATTGGCTGTCCAGTCTCTTCTTGAAAGCTTCCAGTGATGAAGCTCCCACAACTTCTGTTCCATGGGTTGATTGTTCTCACTGTCAGAAAATTTCTCCTTATTTCCAGGTTGAATCTCTCCTTGTTCAGATAGATGATAGACAGATAGATAGATAGATAGATAGATAGATAGATAGATAGATAGATAGATAGATAGATAGATAGATATAGATAGATAATAGATAGATAGATAGATAGATAGATAGATAGATAGATAGATAGATGATAGATAGATAGATAGATAGATAGATAGATAGATAGATAGATAGATAGATATAGATAGATAATAGATAGATAGATAGATAGATAGATAGATAGATAGATGATAGATAGATAGATAGATAGATAGATAGATAGATAGATATAGATAGTTGATAGATAGATAGATAGATAGATAGATGATAGATAGATAGATAGATAGATAGATAGATAGATAGATAGATAGAGATAGATAGAGATAGATAGATAGATAGATAGATAGATAGATAGATAGATAGATAGATAGATAGATAGATAGATGATGGATGGAGGATGGATGATAGATAGATGATAGATAGATAGATAGATAGATAGATAGATAGATGATAGATAGATAATAGATAGATAGATAGATAGATAGATAGATAGATAGATAGATAGATAGATAGATAGATAGATGATGGATGGAGGATGGATGATAGATAGATAGATAGATATGCAGGCAGGCAGGCAGGCAGGCAGACAGACAGACAGACAGATAAATGTGGGTGGGAGGGTGGGTGGGCAGGCAGAGAGAGAGAGAGAGAGAATAACAGAATAACAGAGTTGGAAGGGACCTTGGAGCCTCTTCTAGGCCAACCCCCAACTCAAGCAGGAGACCCTATACCATTCCAGAAAAGTAGCTGTCCAGCCTCTTCTTGAAAACCTCGCGATGGAGCACCCACAACTTCTGTAGGCAATCTGTTCTACTGATTAATTGTTCTCACTGTCAGGACATTAGTTCTCGGTTGATTAGTTCCCATCCATGGTTGTTTCTTGTCTTGCCTTCTGCTGCTTTGGAAAATAGGTTGACCCCCTTCCCTCTTCTTTGTGGCAGCCCATCAAATATTGGAACACTGCTGTCATGTCACAGACAGACAGACAGACAGACAGACAGACAGACACAGAAAAAAAAAACATGGCTTTATTCTAATGAGATCAGGATTACTTTACATTTTTTTCCCCCTTCCTACCCCTCTTCCCCCTCTCAAAAATCATATGTTGGCATTGGTTTAAGAATAAACTTTGGAGCCGATCTGTTCAAGAACAGGTCTCCCTGGGTTCTTTGAAAAATAATGACCCCCAGTAACATTTTCCGTGTTTTTCTGGGTCTTGTCTTCCCCAGGATGGGGCTTCAAGTCCTTTGGCAGATTTTGAACATTGCGGAAGCATTAATCTCCGCACAGGACCGTAATTGCTCTTTACCTGGGTTTTGATGCTGATTGAATAGCTTGCCTGCTGCTGTGAACGAGCGCTTTTCCCATTACCGTGTGATCAAGCGCAGATTTTGTCCAAAGGCAGGGGGTAAGGGGTAGAAGGGAGATTGCTAGGCCCAGGCCACCTCTGTGGAAGGTGTTTTTTTTTAAAGAGGTTTTTAATAATGTAAAAGGCCAACCTTGATTTCAGCAAACCGGAAAGACCAAAATGCCATCCTAACACACGGCACAAATGGCTCTGCTGTCTTCTTTTCAAACACAGAAGAAAAAGCTCCTTCCCTTCTCTTCCCTTCCCTTCCCTCCCTTCCCTTCCCTTCCCTTCCCTTCCCTTCTTTCTGGTCCTTCTTTTCTTCTTTCCTTCTTTCTTTCCTTCCTCTCTTCTTCCCTCCCTTTCCCTTCCCTTCTTTCCAGTTCTTCCTCCCTCCCTCCTTCCCTTCCCTTTCTTCCAGTCTTTCCTTCCTTTCTCTCTCCCTTCCCTTCCTATCTTTCCAGTCCTCCCTCCCTCCATCCCTCCCTCCTTCCCTTCCCTTCCCTTCTTTCCAGTTCTTCCTCCCTCCCTCCCTCCTTCCCTTCCCTTTTTTCCAGTCTTTCCTTCCTTTCTCTCTCCCTTCCCTTCCCATCTTTCCAGTCCTCCCTCCCTCCCTCCCTCCTTCCCTTCCCTTCTTTTCAGTCCTTCCTTCCTTCCTTCCTTCCTTCCTTCCTTCCTTCCTTCCTTCCTTTCCCTTCCCTTCTTTCCAGTTCTTCCTCCCTCCCTCCTTCCCTTCCCTTTTTTCCAGTCTTTTCTTCCTTTCTCTCTCCCTTCCCTTCCTATCTTTCCAGTCCTCCCTCCATCCCTCCCAGCCTCCCTCCTTCCCTTCCTTTCTTTTCAGTCCGTCCTTCCTCCCTTCCCTTCCCATCTGTCCAGTCCTCCCTTCCTCCCTCCTTCCCTTCCCTTCTTTTCAGCCCTTCCTTCCTTCCCTCCTCCCTCTCTTCCTTCTCTTCCCTTCCTTTCTTTCCAGTCCCTCCCTCCCTTCCCTTCTTTCCAGTCCTCCTTCCCTCCCTCCCTCCCTCCCCTCCCCTCCTCTTTTTCTTTTTTTGTTTAAGAAACATTTCTGCTCATGTGTATTTGTGTTAGGATTCAGTTATCAGATTTGCTTCCTGCTTCTGTATAGAACATGTGAATTCTGCTTATATCCATTTACAGCAATATACCCTCCAGCCTTTAGCTGGGAGAATTGCTATTAAATCCACTACCATTTTTATAGGTGTGCATATTTTAAAAAAAGAGAGAAAGGAAGAGAGACATGGAAAGTGCAATGAAAAGGGGAAAAACCCTTTCCATTCCATTCCATTTTCCATTCCAACATTTTTGGGGAATGGGAGGATGCTATTCTACTAATAATATTGACAAGATTTTGAAATGCAAACTTGAAACTGTGCAACTAAATTACAGTAGCAGATGCAAAGCAGAAACCCTGTTGATTCTCATTTCAATCCATTCTTAAAAAAAAAAAAAAATCTAGAACTCCCAAGAACTAAGCAGATCAGCTCATGGTATAGGAATGAATGAAGTAGTGGGTTGGTATCAGTCTAGTGTTTGTGTACATTAATATTTGGAGGTTATTATTATCAGTGTATTGCTTTGTTATAGTAGCTAGGAGACCACAATGCTATTGCAGAATAGTAGTTTGGCTTGCCAAGATATCAGCCCTGTAGTAGGACATGCTTGTGTACTTCCCAAGTGCAGGAGCGTGAGGAGGGTGAGCAATTTGGTGTCACACTAGAGAGAAAGATGACAGGCTCTTCCTGCAGCATCACCCAAAGCTGCCTCCCTTCCTAGAGCTGCCTCGCAAATAGGCACCACAACCGGGAAGGTTCAGAGCCATCAGGAATCTGACTGACTGCACAGAGCACCCGGTTGTCTCCCCAGTGAAGTGGTACCTAGTGATCTACTTGTATAGGACTGTTGTGACCTAGGCTTCCTCTTTTAAGCCTTATGGGAGGAGCCAATCATCTCCAGGCCTTACTCCTGAGTCTTCCCTTTTATTTTAACTGTCCTTGCCTTCTGGCAGCTCTGTTCATGCGTGCACTAGGAACAGGCTCCTCCTGTTCCTCTGCCTCTCTGTTGTCCCACTCTGGAGGCTCCAGAGTCCACACATCACTCCCAGATGGCCCTGGCCCCATCTCTGCCTCCAATGCAGAGCTCTCATCCGAGCCTTCCCCAGACTCCAGGACTGGCCCATGTTCTCCCCAGCCTCCTCACTGTCTAACTCTACTGCCAGCTCCGCAGGCTGCTGGAGGACCACAACAAGAACATGCTTTCAAACTGTTAGATGGACAGGAGCTGAGGCAAGTGATAGGAACTCACCTTGCCATGCAATGCTAAGACTCAAACCACTGAGCTGAGGCCATCTCCAGCTACTGAGCCACCATGCTTCTGTATTTGGAGATGGGGAAGAGACAATGCCAAATAAACTGAATTTTCTCCCTAGGACACTTAAACCCTGTTTCTCACTAACTGTACAAATAGCCTTGATGTATCTTGCTTAATTAGGCAAAAGCCCTATTGTCCAATATTGAGCCCTGGTGGCGCAGTGGTTAGAGTGCAGTACTGCAGGCTGCTCCTACTGACTGCCGGCTGCCTGCAATTTGGCAGTTTGAATCTCACCAGGCTCAAGGTTGACTCAGCCTTCCATCCTTCCGAGGTGGGTGAAATGAGGACCCAGATTGTTGGGGGCAAGAGGCTGACTCTGTAAACTGCTTAGAGAGGGCTGTAAAGCACTGGGAAGCGGTATATAAGTCTAAGTGCTATTGCTATTCCTTCCTTCCTTCCTTCCTTCCTTCCTTCCTTCCTTCCTTCCTTCCTTCCTTCCTCCCTCCCTCCCTCCCTCCCTCCCTCCCTCCCTCCCTTCCTTCCTTCCTTCCTTCCTTCCTTCCTTCCTTCCTTCCTTCCTTCCAGCCATGGTGGTGCTGTGGTTAGAGTGCAGGCTACTTCTGCTGACTGCCGGCTGCCTGCAATTTGGCAGTTCGAATTTCACCTGGCTCAAGGTTGACTCAGCCTTCCATCCTTCCGAGTTGGATAAAATGAAGACCCAGATTGTTGGGGGCAAGAGACTGACTTTGTAAACCTCTTAGAAAGGGCTGTAAAGCACTGTAAAGTGGTATATAAGTCTAAGTGCTATTGCTATTGCTATTAGGATCTGCTGCTTAAACAGGGGGTTGGATTCAAAGACTTCAAAGCTGTTACTGGTAGTCCTTGACTTACAATTGTTTGTTTAGTGACTGTTCGAAGTTGCAATGACACTGAAAAAAGTAACCTAGGATGAGTTTTCATATTTACAACCATTGCAACATCCCCAGGGTTACGGGATCAAAATTCAGATGCTTGGGAACTGGATCGCATTTATGACGGTTGCAGTGTCCTGAGATCGTGTGATCCCTTTTTGTGACCTTCTGACAAGGGAAACCAAGATTCACTTAACAACCGTAAGATTCGGTTTTTAAGTGAACCAAGATTCACTTAACAAGCTAATTTAGCAGCTGCAGGGATTCCCTTAATGACCGTGGCAAGAAAGGACGTAGAATGGGGCAAAACTCACATAACAGCTGTCTATGGAGTTTCTCAGTCATCTAGGTCATGGTTGTCCCAAAGGTGCTTTTTCAAAATGCAAAACAAATAGAAGAAAATAACGGAGTTGGAAGGGACCTTGGATGTCCCCTAGTCCAACCCCGTTTAGGCAGGAAACTCTACACCAGTTTAAACAAATAGTTATCCAACATCTTCTTAAAAACTTCCAGTGTTGGAGCAGTCACAACTTGTGGAGGCAAGTCATTCCACTGATTAATTGTTCTAACTGATAGAAAATTTCTCCTTAGTTCTAAGTTGCTTCTCTCCTTGATTAGTTTCCACCCATTGCTTCTTGTCCTGCCCTCAAGTGCTTTGGAGAAGAGCTTGACTCCCTCTTCTTTGTGGCAGCCCCTCAAGTATGAAACACTGCTATTCTAGTCACTCCTAATCCTTCTTTTCATCAAACTAGACATACCCAGTTCCTGCAACCATTCTTCATATGTTTTACCTCGAGTCCCCTGATCATCTTGGTTGCTCTTTTCTGCACTCTTTCTAGAGTCTCAATATCTTTTTTACATCGTGGCAACAAAGTTCTTGAAAAAGCACCTTTAGCCACTTAGCAACTGTCTTGCTTATCCATGTTGGCCTCCTCTGTGGTCCTAACTTGAGGATTACTTGCATTCTGTATTCTTAACATCATCCTTTTGGTCCCGAGTTACTGTTTTGTTAATGAAAGGAAAAGCTATGGAAATGTGCTCCTGTATATCACTAGCTTGACTCTTTTCTAAGCTGGATTTCCCAATTGGCCTCTTTTGAAATGTGAGGTTAATTCTGGACTCAGAGCAAGTTGTGCTGAAGTCATCTGCTTGTTTGGAAAGAAACATCGCTGGCTAGTTCATGAACGAGAGTAAATGAATATGGCTCCTGTCTGAAAGAGCTAACGAATGCAATGATTGTGTAACTACCACGCTGAGCAAAAGTGCAATGTGTTAGCCGATATATTTATTCGGGGATCTGAAGCTGCAGCCTGCAAGAATTCTAAAACCATATAAGCTGACTCAGAAACATGGAAGTATCACCCATTAGTGTTTTTTTTTTTTTTTGTATGTCAGCAGTATATTTCATTCCAGTCCATTAGTGGTGTTAAATCAATGAGACCACACATTATTCTTTTGGGTAAGGTATTTTCAGATGTCATGCTTGTTCCACAGCAAGATAGTAACACGGCAGTCTCTGATTTAGCCAATAAATAAATAAAATCAGTGTCTTGTTACTTTGAGACAGGATGGAGGTGGGAAGGCCTGACTCAGCAGCATCGCAGTTCAGGTTGTCAAAATATGTCCTGTATTTACTTTAGACCTTGGGTGCTCAGATCCATCACTAATGAGGATAACAAAAACACATTCACATGTTGGGTTTTTTTTGAAAATGGCTGTTAGCTGCCAGCTTATGTTTGTTGGGCTTTGCTGCTATGCAGTGACAAACTGCCATGAACTGGGAGGAGAGGGAATGAAGGGGGCGGAGGGAATATTTGGGAAATTGAAAGTAGAGGCTGTACTTTCTCCAGACGCTGCCTCAAAGTCACCCAGTTGGAAGTGGCATCCAGCCTACTCTTGGACTGATCATTATGAAAACATCCTGCAAGGACTTAATTGGGTTATATGGGGATGGGCAATGAGAGTCAGTAAAGGGTGGGGGAGTAGAATTTAGGGATTTGGGCTGCAATTCTCAGTTCTGGCTACGCAATGCTACACTTAATATCTAATAAACCTATACCTTTCTTAACAAATGGAGCCAAGGATCATTTCTATTTAGAGGTTTAAGTTGTAGGCTTAACTTAAGAGCCGAGGTGGCGCAGTGGTTAGAGTGCTGTACTGCAGCTACTTCAGCTGACTGCTAGTTCAGCAGATCAAATCTCACCGGCTCAAGGTTGACTCATCCTTCCATCCTTCCGAGGTGCGTAAAATGAGGACCCAGATTGTTGAGGGCAATATGCTATTTAGTATACTGTCAATTGTTGTAAGCCGCCCAGAGTCCTCGGAGAGTGGGCGGCATAGAAATATGACTAATAAAATAAAATAAATGAATAAGTAGGCAGTTTGACAATGGAAGAATTAGGGTGAAGGTTCATTTTCTGAGCTTGTAGGTTGGTTTTCAAATGTTTCATTACCAGGCTAGGTAACCTCTTCATCAGAATTTAGGGGATGTCAGTGTTCTTCTGTTTATAAAGGCATCATATGGTCAGTAGGTTTTGTGATGGGTCAGGTGTGGATGTGTCAAGTGAGGGTCTTGTACAGTGGTGAAATCTGAACCGGTTTTCTACCAGTTCGCTGGCTGCACA
The DNA here is from genome assembly GCF_029215685.1 of Pituophis catenifer annectens. Taxonomy (NCBI): domain Eukaryota; kingdom Metazoa; phylum Chordata; class Lepidosauria; order Squamata; family Colubridae; genus Pituophis; species Pituophis catenifer. The sequence goes on along the minus strand of NW_027256882.1, from coordinate 291,684,351 downwards.
TGCGCAGTGTGCACCACGCACCAAATGAGAGGTGCATGCCTGCAGTGCACGCCAAAAGGAGGCATGCGGTAATTAGAACAGTGCGTGAGGGGTGATGGTGATCAGCTCTGGCGCACAATCTTTTTCTTAAAAAAAACAGCCTCTGATGATTGCGCAGCTCAGCTGGGCATGGTGGTGGGGGGCAAGGATTTTTGCTACCGGTTCTCCGAACCACCTGCCACCATCGCTACCGGATCGGGTGATCTGGTCCGAACCGGGAGCATTTCACCCCTGGTCTTGTAATGGGTCGTGATGGGTCAGGTGTGAGTCATCAGTGGGAGTCTTGTGATGGGTCTTGTGATGGGGAGGTTACATCAGGTGAGCGTCATTGGGAGGTGAAGTGCTGATTGGGGGGGCCTTGCATGGATTGGTTGAGGGTCGGTGCCATCTCTAGTTGGCTCTGTGGTTGATTTGGCTTCTGAGAGGTTCATAGGCTGGTTGTAGGTCAATATGTCTGTTGATGGAATGGCTTGTGGAATGCCAGGCATTGATGAACATTGATGAGCATGGAGGGTGGCAGCATTGCTGATTATTTTTTGTGTTGCTCCCATTGAGCTGGTGCCGTTTGGTGTTGGTGTGGGTAGAGATTAAGGATTTGGGATTGTGGTATTTGACTGCCAGCCTGTGTTCATGGATCCTGATTTTTAATTGATGTGATGTTTGTCCCATATAGAATTGGCTGCAATGGTCACAATTAATTTTGTAGATTACTAATGGCAGAATAAGTTTTGTATGTGCCCTGAATATGATAGTAGTCATTCTGGATTGAGAAGAACATTCAGTTCCACAAGTAGCTTGATTGGAGAAGACTAGATTTAGAGCAGGTGAGAGCTGGAAGTATACCATATGATAAAACAGGAGCTATATTGGACTCTTGAGAGTCCCTTGGACTGCAAGGAGATCCAATCAGTCCATCCTAAAGGAAATCAACCCTGATTGTTCTTTGAAAGGACAGATCCCGAAGATGAAGCTCAAAGACTTTGGCCACCAAATGAGAAGAAAAGACTCATTGGAAAAGACCCTGATGTTGAGGAAGATGGAAGGCAAAAGGAGAAGGGGACGGTAGAGGATGAGATGGTTAAATAGGGTCTTATGAATGTGAATGTGAATTTGGGCAGACCTCAAAAGACAGGGAGGCCTGGCGTGCTATTGTCCCATGGGGTCCTGAAGAATTGGACCAACAATATTGGATTTTGAGTTTGGGCTGTGCCAGTGTTTCAGATGAATGTTTCTCTTTCTCAGACCAAGAATCCACTTCAGGTTGATTTAGGAAGCTTTACAAGATTCTGTTAAGAATCATTTACGATCTTATTCAAGAGGGGGGAGCGGACCTGGCGGGTATTACGGAGACCTGGTTGGGCCCGGAGGGAGGGGTCCCTCTGGTTGAGATGTGTCCACCAGGCTTCAGAGCATTCCATCAGCCGAGGGCCCAGGGGAGGGGCGGGGGGGGTGGCGGTTATTATTAACGAAGGTCTGGGTCCGAGGGAGACCACTGTGCCACAGATTGCCGGGTGTGAGTCCCTCTTTGTGAGATGGGGTCATGGGGTTCAGATGGGCTTGCTGCTTACGTACCTGGCTCCCTGCCGCGTGGCAACGGCCCTGCCCGAGCTACTCGACGTGATAGCCACGGTGGCAGTTGATACACCCAGGCTTATGGTCATGGGTGATTTCAATCTGCCGTCCGTTGGTGAAACGTCAGAGATGGCTCGGGAGTTCATGGCTTCCATGACGGCCATGGACCTGACCCAGTTAGTTCATGGCCCCACTCACAGGGGGGGACACACACTGGACCTGATTTTTGTCTCTGGCCAGTGGTTGAGTGGTCTTATTATAGGGGATATAGACATGAAACCCTTGTCATGGTCAGATCACTCACTCCTTCGTCTGGACCTTCGAACCGCTACACCCCGCCGCAGGGAGGCGGACCCAATTAGATGGATCCGCCCCAGGCGCCTGATGGATCCTGATAGGTTCCAGACGGAGCTTGGACCAATTCCTGAAGATCTGGCACACGACTCGGCCGAGGACCTGGTAGCTGCCTGGGATCGGGCGGCTGGTGGGGCCTTGGATCGAGTCGTGCCTTTGCGGCCTCTGACCCGGTGTCGATCCCTCGCGGCTCCTTGGTTCACCGAGGAGCTGAGGGAGATGAAACGCCGGAAAAGACGCCTAGAGAGTGGTTGGAGGGCCAGTCTCGCTGAATCTGACCGAACACTGGTAAGGTCGCATATTAAGACCTACCTAGTGGCGATAAAGACGGCAAAGTTTAACTACTTTTCCGCCTCTATTGCGTCATCAGGGAATCGTCCGGCCGCCCTGTTCAGGGTAACCCGCTCCCTGCTCCATCCGGGAGCGCGGGAGGATCCCTTGGAAGGCAGGGCGGAGGATTTCGGACAATACCTGTATGACAAAATCGCTCAGATCCGGGGGGATTTGGACTCTGACTGGGTAGATCAGGGCAGGGTGACGAGGAATAGTCTTGAGAATGTTATCTGGGAGGAGTTTGATGCTGTGACTCCGGATGATGTGGACAGGATTTTGGGGAGACTTAGTGCGGCCACATGTTTACTGGACCCGTGTCCCTCCTGGTTGGTACTGGCCTCCCGGGAGGTTACACGAGGCTGGCTCCAGGGTGTTATCAACGCTTCGTTGAGTGAGGGTCACTTCCCCGCCGCCTTGAAAGAAGCGGTGGTGAGGCCTCTCCTCAAGAAGCCGTCCCTGGATCCGGCAATATTGGCCAACTATCGTCCTGTCTCCAACCTTCGCTTCCTGGCGAAGGTTGTTGAGAGTGTGGTCGCGCGACAGTTTCCACGATTCTTGGAGGAAACATCCTATCTAGATCCGTTCCAGTCGGGTTTCAGGCCTGGACACAGCACGGAAACGGCATTGGTCGCGTTGGTTGATGATCTCTGGAGGGCTCGGGACAGGGGTTGTTCCTCTGTTCTGGTCCTGTTAGACCTCTCAGCGGCTTTTGATACCATCGACCATGGTATCATGCTGCACCGGCTGGAAGAGTTGGGGATGGGGGGCACCGTATTACGGTGGTTCTCCTCCTTTCTCTCCGACCGGTCGCAGTTCGTGTTGGCAGGTGGGCAGAGGTCGACCTCAAGGCCTCTTATATGTGGAGTGCCTCAGGGGTCGGTCCTCTCGCCCCTCCTGTTCAACATTTATGTGAAGCCGCTGGGCGAGATCATCCGTGGCTTTGGGGTGAGATACCACCAGTACGCTGATGACACCCAGCTGTACATCTCCACCCCAGGCCACCCCAACGATGCCCTTGAAGTGATGTCCCAGTGCCTGGAGGCTGTGCGGATCTGGATGGGGAGGAACAGGCTCAGGCTCAACCCTTCCAAGACTGAGTGGCTGTGGCTCCCGGCATCCCGATATAGTCAGTTGACTCCATCACTGACTATTGGGGGCGAGTCGTTGGCCCCCACAGAGAGGGCTCGCAATCTGGGAGTCCTCCTGGATAGGCAGCTGTCCTTGGAGGAACATCTGACGGCTGTAACCAGGGGGACCTTTTGTCAGGTTCGCCTGATCCACCAGTTGCGGCCCTTTCTTGATCGGGATTCCCTGTGCACAGTCACTCATGCCCTCGTCACCTCTCGCCTTGACTACTGCAACGCTCTCTACATGGGGCTCCCCTTGAGGAGCACCCGGAGGCTCCAACTGGTCCAGAATGCAGCAGCGCGGGTAGTGACGGGAGCAGCCTGGCGCTCCCATGTAACACCGCTCCTGCGCGAGCTGCACTGGCTCCCAGTGGTCTTCCGGGTGCGCTTCAAGGTGTTGGTTATCACCTTTAAAGCGCTCCATGGCATAGGGCCTAGCTATCTTCGAGACCGCCTGCTGCTACCGACGACCTCCCATCGTCCTGTGCGCTCCCACAGAGAGGGCCTCCTCGGGGTGCCATCAGCCAAACAGTGCAGGCTGGTGACCCCCAGGGGGAGGGCCTTCTCTGTGGGGGCACCTACCCTCTGGAATCAATTGCCTCCAGAGATAAGGAGAATCCAAGACCTCGGTGCCTTCCGCCGTGCCCTTAAAACCTTCCTTTTCCAGCAAGCCGGGCTGGCCTAATTTTTTAAGTGTTTTTAAGTGTTTTGTTTATTGTTTTTAATTAATGGGGCCAAATTTATATATGTATATTTTAACTGTATTTTAATATTTGTACTTGATGTTTTTACTTGGCTGTTCACCGCCCTGAGTCCTCAGGGAGAAGGGCGGTATACAAATTCAAAATAAAATAAAAATAAAATAAAATAAATAACTTTAAAGAAATAATATGGACTGGCATGTCTTTCATTCTGTAGCTCGGTCTACCATGAAGGATTGACATAGAACCTAGAACATCATCAGAGTTGGAAGGGACCTTGAAGGTCTTCTAGTCCAGCCCCCTGCTCAAGCAGAAGACCATTTCAGACAAATGGCTGTTCAGTCTCTTCTTAAAAGCCTCCAATGATGGAGCACCCACAACCTTTGATGGCAAGCCATTCCATTGATTGAGTGTACTCATTCTCAGGAAATTTCTCCTTAGTTCTAGGTTTCTTCTCTCAAAGCCTCCTGGTGATTGGCCCAAAGTCACTCAATCAGCTTTCATGTATAAGATGGGACAAGAAGTCACTGTCTCCTGGTAATTGGCCCAACGTCACCCAGTTGGCTTTCATGGCTAAGGAGAAACTAGAACTCACCGTTTCATGGTTTCCAGCCTGCTGCCTTAACCACTAGACCAAACTGACTCTCCATAATGGATGGATACTATTTTTAATTAAATAATTATTTCAATTATTGTATGCATTTATGGTAAACTGTAAACTATCAGGAGTCCACACTGAGTCAGTGACAAACAAATATTGTAAAGAAATCAGTATATAAGTATTTCATACCTGTACCAATCATGATAGTGTTATTTCTGGGTCTGAATTCTCTTGACTAGAAGGCTTTTCACCCTTTCAATTGATAGGTTATGTTGACATCAATATGTAGTCTTCAATGGAACTGCATCTATATGGAGGGAAGTATGCAGTGGGGTACCCCAAGGCTCTGTTTTAGGCCCAGTACTCTTCAACATCTTCATCAATGACTTGGACGAGGGGATAGATGGGGAACTCATCAAATTTGCAGATGACACCAAGCTAGCAGGAATAGCCAACACTCCAGAAGATAGGCTCAAGGTATAGAAGGATCTTGACAGACTTGAACATTGGGTGCTATCTAACTAAATGAAATTCAACAGTGAAAAAAGTAAGACTCTACATTTAGGGAAGAAAAACAAAATGCACAGGTACTGTATATGTGGTACCTTGCTCAATAGTAGTAACTGTGAGAGGGATCTTGGAGTCCTAGTGGACAACCATTTAAATAAGAGCCAGCCGTGTGCAGCAGCTGCCAAAAAAGCCAACACAGTTCTAGGCTGCATAAACAGAGAGATAGAATCAAGATCACATGAAGTGTTAATACCACTTTATAATTCCTTGGTAAGGCCACACTTGGAATATTGCATTCAGTTTTGGTCGCCACGATGTAAAAAAAATGTTGAGACTGTAGAAAGAGTGCAGAGAAGAGCAACAAAGAGGATTAGGGGACTGGAGGCTAAAACCTATGAAGAACAGTTGCAGGAACTGGGTATGTCTTGTTTAATGAAAAGAAGGACTAGGGGAGACATGATAGCAGTCTTCCAATATCTCAGGGGTTGCCACAAATAAGAGGGAGTCAAGCTATTCTCCAAAGCACCTGAGGGCAGGACAAGAAACAATGGGTAGAAACTAATCAAGGAGAGAAGCAACCTAGAACTAAGGAGAAATTTCCTGACAGTTAGAACAATTAATAAGTGGAACAACTTGCCTGCAGAAGTGAATGCTCCAACACTGGATTATTTTTTTTTAAGCTTGCTGCTGTACCTACCAAATTTCCAGAAATGATGAAAGAGGAGATAGATGTGTACATGTAGTATCCATAAAACATCAGTTGGTCCTCTAAAAAAGCTCCAGTGAAATAGATTCTCCAGTCTAATATTGTAGAAAAATGACTGCTATAAATCAGCGGAAGAGGTCAGGAAATTAAATCTTATATGTCCCGGCTAGGAAGGACTTATGCACTGAGAAATGATGCATTCGCTAGCAAGGAAAACAGTTTGATATTTCAACTCTGGCCTCCAAAGTAAGGTCCAGAGTGGCCACGTTTGAAGTTGATCCCAAGAAATTGTAAAAATATGATGGTACCAAGGCCACCATTTGAAGAAACAGTTTGGGTGACAGACAGAAGAACAATCAGAAAAGCATTCAAAAGGCAACTGGATTGAGAGGCTACCAACCACCAGATGAGGCAAATACAATCTTTCCACCACCACACTGTCTGAACCTTTCCTTCCATCCCTCCACCATACAGTCACAACCGATGAAGCTTCTTGGGATGAGAAGCAAAATGTTTTCTTCTTCTTTCTTTCTCAAAGAAAAGCAGTCCAGTTGCTGTTTGAAAAAAGCACCTTGGAGACAACTGTGACCTGGATGACTGAGAATCTCCACAGACAATCCGAAAGGCAGAATGGTATATTCAAACAGAAGCAACCTTTTTAAACTACTGTGCAGAGCAATATGATCTCCAAGACTTCAGTGACCTTCTTAAACCACTGCTCTGTATTTGCCAAAGCAAAAAGAAAATTTCAAAACTTCTTCTTCTTCTTCTTCTTCTTCTTCTTCTTCTTCTTCTTCTTCTTCTTCTTCTTCTTCTTCTTCTTCTTCTTCTTCTTCTTCTTCTTCCTCCTCCTCCTCCTCCTCCTCCTCCTCTTCTTCCTCCTCCTCTTCTTCCTCTTCATCAAAGGGAAATATAAAGTTCTGGTTCTTCCTCTTCTGGCAGCCTCATCCATTGTTATCTGATGCTATTGTAGCATGTCTTTGATGTTGTCTCTCCGTCTTCTTCTAGGTCTGCCTCTGCCTCATGTTTTTTGACCTTCTTCTTCCTTAGATATATGTTTGGTATGGAATCCCAAGACATTCTCTCCAGATGAACAAAACACTTTATTTGCTCTTTTTGTACACAGTTTAGGATTGATTGAACCCAGGTGCAAAGTTGTGAAAACAGAGCCAGAAAGTTTGAATTAAGGAATTGTCTCCTTTATCCTTTGTGTAAGAAACTGTGCATCTTATAAAACTGCTGGAGACAGTTTAGGAATCATGCCACTTATGGTAGCTTAAGCTTTCAATTTCCTTTCAAATATATACATTTAAGACCCAGGGAAGGATCTGTAATTCTCAGCAGAAATGTGAGCAACCTTAAAACAATTACCCATTCTTCTTGATTTTGTTCTAACTTTCTGAGAGCTACATCCATTTCGCAGAGAGCATCAGGTAAATAAGAGCAAAGAGCTTAGACAGTATATTTATTGCATAGAGATTTGTAGTTCATGGTCTGTGCAACAAGCATGGTTCTCTTTGGACTGTTACCTTCTAAACAACATTATGACCTTGGTAGTACAGTGGTTTAATGCACCCTGTAATTAACACAGCTGCCTGCAATTTCTGCAGGTTCGAATCTTACCAGGCTCAAGGTTGACTCAGCCTTCCCTCCTTTCTAAGGTAGGTTAAATGAGGACCCAGTTTGTGGGGGCAATAAGCTGACTTTGTATAAATATACAAAAGTATGAAGGCTATTGCTGAGCACATTGTAAGCCGCCCTGAGTCTCCGGAGAAGGGCGGCATATAAATCAAATAAAAATAAAAAAATAAAAAAATAAAAAAAATAAATGACCGAGTGGTTGCTCAGTGGCTAAGACACTGAGCTTGTCGATTGAAAGGTCGGCAGTTCAGCGGTTCGAATCCCTAGTTCCACGCAACGGGATGAGCTCCCGTTCCTTGTCCCAGCTTCTGCCAACCTACCAGTTCGAAAGCACGTAAAAAATGCAAATAGAAATATAGGGACCACCTTTGGTGGGAAGGTAACAGCGTTCCATGAGCCTTTGGCGTTTAGTCATGCCGGCCACATAACCACGGAGAAGTCTTCGGACAGCGCTGGCTCTTCGGCTTTGAAACGGAGATGAACACTGCCCCCTAGAGTCAGGAATGACTAGCACATATGTGCGAGGGGAACTTTATCTTATTCAACAACATGAAATGTAATGTTGAGAAAAGCAAGGTTTTACACTTAGGCAGGAATAAAACAAAGGTACAAGTACAGATTAGGTGAAATCTGGTTCAAAAACAGTGACTGTGAGAGGGACCTTGGAGTCCTAGTAGATGATCACTTAAACATGAGCCAGCAGTGTGTGGCAGCTATCAAAACAGCTAATGCAATCCCTGGTTGTATAAACAAAGGCATAGAATCAAAATCACATGAAGTATTAGTATCGCTTTATACAGCCTTAGTAAGACCACACTTGGAATACTGCATTCAGTTTTGATCACCACATTACAAAAAAATATGTTGAGACTTTGGAAAAAGTGCAAAGAGGAGCAACTAAGATGATTAAAGGCCTGGAGACAAAAAAAACTTTTGCAGGAATTGGGTATGCCTAGTTTAGAGAAAAGAAGGACTAGGGATGACATGATAGAAGTATTCCAATAGTTGAGGAGCTGCCACGAAAAAGAGAGGATCAAAATTTTCTCCAAAACACCAGGACAAGAAGCAATCGATGGAAATTAATTAAGGAGAAAAGCAACCTAGAATTAAGGAGAAATTTCCTAATGGTTAGAGCAATCAACCAATGGAACAGCTTGCCTTCAGAAGTTGTGAGGTTTTCTAAGAAGAGATTGGAGAACCACTTGTCTGAAATGATATAGGACAGTGATGGCTAACCTTTTGCCATTGCGTGCCAGGAGCAGGGGGGGGGTCATGTGCGCGCATGCCCACATCCATAATTCTATGCACCCCACCCCAGCGCATGTGTGCGCGACCCCCCCCCACACTCCCCACACTCCTGGCCCGCGATGGCCCAGTAGGCCCATTTTTCTCTCTCCCCAGGCTCCAGAGCGTTTCTAGGAGTCTGGGGAGGGCAAAAACAGCCTTCCCTTCCCCAGAGGCCCTCCGGAGGCCGGAGACAGCCCATTTGCCAACTTCTGGTGGGACTGGAAGGCCCGTTTTTTGCTATCCCCAGGCTCCAGAGCCTTTCTAGGAGTCTGGGGAGGGCGAAAACGGCCTTCCCCATGCCCCTGGAGGCCCTCTGGAGGCCGAAAAAGGCCCGTTTGCCAACCAGAAGTTGCGCGCCAGAGCTGAGTTCACGTGCCCACTAAAATGGCTACACACGTGTGCCATAGGTTCACCGTCATGGATATAGGGTCTCCTGCTTGGATAGGGGGTTGGACTAGAAGAGCTCCAAAGTCCCTTCCAACTCAGTTATTCTTACTTTTGTTTCCTTCTCTTCTGTCCCACCAGATCTTTCATGCATCAGCTTCTCTATTTCTCTTTTTGAGAAAGATCTAATCACGGGACCTAATTTTATTTTCCCAACTCTTTTCTTTAAAAAAAAAAAACAACCGGCGTATCGATTCCTTCCTTCTCTATCCCTGCTGCCAAGTTCACCCTCACAGCAGCTCTGTAAAAGAGATTCAATTAAGAGGCAGTGACTTGGCGAAAATCATCTTCTACACCTTTGGCTCCAATACATCCAGATTGTCTTGAGGAGCAAGTCCAACAAACATCCGCATTGTTTGGAGCTAAATGGAAACGGTATCTTACTTTTGCATTGACCTTTGTCAACACAAGAAAGAAAGACCTCTTTCTTTCGATTAAACTCCGCAGAAGTGAAAAGAAACTTTATTTTTGCGGAGTTCTGTTCTCGTCAGGATATTAGATGCCCTTCTCAAAATGTCATTTATTCCTCTATCTCCAAATTGGATGCAGAACAAAGGGTGAAAACAGGGGTGAAATCCAAAAGGTTCTGATGGGTTCTGGAGAACCAGTAGCAGAAATTTTGAGTAGTTCGGAGAACCGGCAAATACCACCTCTGGCTGGCTCCAGAATGGGGTGGGAATGGAGATTTTGCAGTATCCTTCCCCTGGAGTGGGAAGAGAATGGGGATTTTTCAGTATCTTTCCCCTGGAGTGGGGTGGGAATGGAGATTTTGTAGTATCCTTCCCCTGCCACGTCCACCAAGCCACACCCACCAAGAAACGCCCACCAAGACACACCACGCCCACCAAGCCATGCCCACAGAACCAGTAGTAAAAAAAAATGAATTTCACCAAAGGTACAAAAGAACACCAAAATGCTAAATCGCATTTTGCTTTTGTCTTTGTGGTGTTTCTTTCTTTTGTCTCACTAAAATCAGGGAAAGTCTAAATAAACAAAAAGGTGGATGGAGTACTGTTATGCTTTCCAAAGGTATTTCAACCTCTTTTCCTTAATTTTAATTTTTTAAACCAATAAAATAGAGCCAGTTTGGTCTAATGCTTAAGGCATCAGGCTAGAAAGTGGGAGACGGTGAATTCTAGTTCTGCCTTAGGCATGAAAGCCACCTGGGTGACTTTGGGCCAATCACCAGGAGACAGTGAGTTCTAGTATCACATTAAGAATGAAAGCAGTGACTAAGGCAGACCTAGAATTACTTGGAGATTCTAGTTCTACCTTAGATATGAAAGCCACCCAGGTGACTTTGGGCCAATCACCAGGAGGCAGCGAGTTCTAGTATGACACTAAGAATGAAAACAGCTGGGTGAGTAAGGCAGACCTAGAATTACTAGGAGATTCTAGTTCTGCCTTAGATATGAAAGCCACTCAGGTGACTTTGAGCTAATCACTAGGAGAGGGTGAGTTCTAGTATGACATTAAGAATGAAAGCAGCTGGGTGAGTAAGGCAGACCTAGAATTACTTGGAGATTCTAGTTCTCCCTTAGATATGAAAGCTGCCCAGGTGACTTTGGGCCAATCACCAGGAGACAGTGAATTCTAGTATGACACTAAAAATGAAAGCAGCTGGGTGACTAAGGCAGACCTAGACTTATTTGGAGATTCTAGCTCTGCCATAGATATGAAAGCCACCCAGGTGACTTTGGGCCAATCACCAGGAGACAGTGAGTTCTAGTATGACACTAAGAATGAAAGCAGCTGGGTGACTAAGGCAGACCTAGACTCACTAGGAAATTCTAGTTCTGCCTTAGACATAAAAACCACCTGGCCGACTTTGGGCTAATCATTAGGAGATGGTGAGTTCTAGTCTCGCCTCAGGCATGAAAGCTGATTGAGTGATTTTGGACCAGTCGCCTTCTTTCAGCCCAACCCACCTCAACAGGATTGCTATTCTGGAGAAAATTGGAGAAGAAAGGTCTGTTAGATACGTTCACCATGTCGAATTATTTGTAAGAATCATAAGGGCAGGATAGAATAAATAAAATAAACGAAAAAGCAATTTGATATGATTGGTCTTCTTGGAAATAGATTTTGGATTTCAGAATCCGAGCAATCTTCTTCTACATTTCCCATCTCTCAAATTTTAGAAATCTTACTCTTCCATGTAAAAAAACAAATGATGGCATGAAAGTTGTCAAGAAGTGAAAAGGAGTAAAGATTTAGTGCTATTTGTGTGGTTTTGACAGATCCATTTCAGGTGGATGTTCCAATCTCTTCCTTGCTCTTTCTCCCTCTTTTTTTCCCCTCCTCCCTCAAAGTTTCCCTGTTTTTGTCTCACACACGTGCCTATTCCTCACGTTTCAAAAATTCATATGCCACATTTCATTCATAAATTGGACGAGATGTGGAATTACTGGAGCGGCAACAGATTCCCTGGAGATAGCTGTGGTTATCTCTGTCAATATAAAATGCCACTATCTGCTTCACAAACACACATCCTCTCTCATACACACACACACACACACACACACACACACACTTTTCAAAGGACAAGCCTGGTGAGATGAATTTCTAAGCAAGGATGTCTCAGAATGTCTTTAAATAAGTTAAGATGGCAGCCCGCTGTCTAGTTTTTACTTTTTAACTTGCAGTAGAAAACTAGACCAGATCTAAAGAAAGGATGAGTGAACATTGTTATCATAGATATGAGAAAATAGAGATCCAGAAAACTTTTAGACAAACAATGGCAGATACAATAAGCTTCTGGAGACCAAGACTTGGAGTCTCTAGGAAGGAGGCCCTACAAGAAAAATAAAGAACAGCCCCTAAGATTTGTAGTAGGATCAGAGGTGACATGATGTTCCAATATTTAAGGGGCTGTCACAGAGAGGAGGGGGGACAACCTATTTCCAAAGCACCCAAAGGCCAGATAACGAACATGGATGGAAACTGATCAAGGAGGGATTTAACATAGAAATAAGGAGAAACATTACGAGAGTGAGAACAATCAACCAATGGAAAAGCTGGCCTTCGATAGCTGTGGGTGCTCCATCACTGGAGGCCTTCAAGAAGAGACTGGACAGCCACTTGTCAGAAATGATATAGTGTCTCCTGCTTGAAGCTGGGGTTGGACTAGATGACCTACATGGGTCCTTCTAACTCTGTTATTCTAAGTCTTGTCAGATCAGGGGTGGGTTCTACTTACCTCTACTACCGGATCGCAGCGGGCGGGCCCTTAAGCAGGGGGTCCCTAAGCAGGGGGTTGGACTAGAAGACCTCCAAGATCCCTATAGACACTCTGTATCTATTCTATTCTATTCTATTCTATTCTATTCTATTCTATTCTATTCTATTCTATTCTATTCTATTCTATTCTATTCTATTCTATTCTATTCTATTCTATTCTCCTCTCCTCTCCCCTCCCCTATTCTATTCTATTCTATTCTATTCTATTCTATTCTATTCTATTCTATTCTATTCTCCTCTCCTCTCCTCTCCTCTCCCCTCCCCTCCCCTGTTCTGTTCTGTTCTGTTCTGTTCTGTTCTGTTCTGTTCTGTTCTATTCTATTCTCCTCTCCTCTCCTCTCCTCTCCTCTCCTCTCCTCTCCCCTCCTCTATTCTATTCTATTCTATTCTATTCTATTCTATTCTATTCTATTCTATTCTATTCTCCTCTCCTCTCCTCTCCTCTCCCCTCCCCTCCCCTGTTCTGTTCTGTTCTGTTCTGTTCTGTTCTGTTCTATTCTATTCTCCTCTCCTCTCCTCTCCTCTCCTCTCCTCTCCTCTCCCCTCCTCTATTCTATTCTATTCTATTCTATTCTATTCTATTCTATTCTATTCTATTCTATTCTATTCTATTCTATTCTATTCTATTCTCCTCTCCTCTCCTCTCCCCTCCCCTCCCCTCCCCTATTCTATTCTATTCTATTCTATTCTATTCTATTCTATTCTATTCTATTCTATTCTATTCTATTCTATTCTATTCTCCTCTCCTCTCCTCTCCTCTCCTCTCCTCTATTCTATTCTATTCTATTCTATTCTATTCTATTCTATTCTATTCTATTCTATTCTATTCTATTCTATTCTATTCCATTCCATTCCATTCCATTCCATTCCATTCCATTCCATTCCATTCCATTCTGTTCTGTTCTAAAGTAGTCAGCTTGAAACTTTCACACATGGAACTGGTTGTTTGTGCCTGACATAGTGGACTACAACTGGGTCCCTCAAGTCCTAGTCTAATATCTGAAGTTTGACTTAACTCTACTTCATTAACTCAGTATACACCTTGGTGATCCATTGTTGTCTTCATACCCAACTATGGTCTTTCTGAATACATCTGATGAATCACAGTATTGAAAAACTGAAGCTGAGTTAGCTGAATCTTAGATGGATTCCATCAGGAAAATGAAGGCATTCTTGACCCATTTTAAAACATATTGGCCTCTGCATTTACCACTACAATTACCAAACGGTATGCTATACTAGTACAATATAAAAAAAGGACGTTGAGATTCTACAAAGAGTGTGTAAAGCTTCCAAGTAACATCCCCAACCAAGGAAAATTCTGAGGCTTGAAGTTCTTCAAAGATCCATTTTATCAGAGATGTCATATTGGCACATCTGGGAAAACCCTAATCTGAAAGCCTCCAGGTTGACCCCACCCTTAGGAAAGTCAAAGTCCTTTCCCCTGCACCCACATGTCCATCACATGGTCCAATCAATCCACCATCCCAACTGAAGATGCTTCCCAGTTACGCCTCTCCAGGTGCAGGCTGAACGTCCTTGACTCCCAGAGAAAAGAATGTTGTTATGTTACGGCTATATCTCTCTACCAACTCCATGCAACCCCCCTCCTATTTTCCCACAGCAGGCCTATGCACTAAATGTGGCAGCCCTGAAGATCCAAAGAAAAAGATGTCTGACAGAGTGCAGAGAAGAGCAATAAAGATGATTGGGAGCTGGAGACTAAAACATATGAAGAACGGTTTCAGGAATTGGGAATGTGTAGTTTAGTGACAAGAAGGACTTATTTTTCAAAGAAAAATTACAAAATTCAAATGAACAAAATGAAAAAAGCAGAACAAAAATGTGACAGGGACAATAGACACGTTAGTGTACTTATGCATGTCCCCTTAGGAACCTCTTAAATTTGGAATGAGGTCGACAGAAGTTAAGTTGGAATTAAAACTGTGAAAGTTAGTAGACACTGAGACAACTGAATCGGTTGAGAGATTCCAGACTTTGATGATTCTGTTACAAAAATTGAATTTTTGATTTGAGGGGCTACCACAAAAAAAAAAAAGGGGGGGGGTTAACCTGTTCTCCAAAAGACCTGAAGGCAGAACAAGAAGCAATAGACGGAAGCTAATCAAGGAGAGAGACAATCTAGAATTAAGGAGAAATTTCCTAACAGTGAAAACAACAGTGAGAACAAGAGTAATGATTCACTTAACAACGGTGGCAAGAAAGGCCATAAAATGGGACAAAGCTCACTTAACAGATGTCTCATTTAGAAATAGAAATTTTGGGCTCAGTTGTGTTTGTAAATTGAGGACTGAGTGTAAAGTCTCTACCTTGAGTAAACTAAACTCATAAACATCCAAGGAATTAAGAAGGACTTGAATCTTTATTTTTGTCATCCTGTTTCCCAGTTTGAACTGCCCAGTCCATACTGGTTGATTTTCCTGCAGGTAGACACACCGCCACATTTAATGTTTTCAAAGCAATATCTTCATCATATCACTCAATACCGCCCAATACCACCCAATCTCATTTTGTTCATCACTTAAAGCAAGAACAATTGTTCTCCAATATAGATTTCATTCACTGAGATCCAGACAAGTTAATAAAAGAACATAATATCAGCTCTGTTGGATGCTGTGCCCATCTAATATAGGAAGCGGTTTTCATATTGGCCAACCAACTGTAGAAAGAAGTCCACTGGACTCCCATCAAAAGGCCTTCAGAAATAGTCTCATGGACATTGAAGCTAACAACCATTGATCTTTATCTCTTTTGAGGGCAGTCAAATTGTAACCAATATCACCTCATCTCAAGATAGACTAGAGTAGAATTCTTTATTGGCCAAGTGTGATTGGACACAGAAGGAACTTGTCTTGGTGCATATGCTCTTGGTGTGCATAAAAGAAAAGATACATTCGTCAAAGATCATAAGGTACAACACTTAATGATAGTCATAGGGAACACATAAGCAATCAAATCATATTAGGAAACAGTCAATATAAATCTTAAGGATACAACAGCAACAAGGATACCAAGGATACACCCACCAAGCCATGCCCACAGAACCGGTAGTAAAAAAATATTGGATTTCACCACTGGTACAAAGATATACCAAAGACAGAAAATTCCAAAAACTTGTGTGTCTGTCTATATAAGTAGTTAAAAAAAAATCCTTCTCATTTCTATGCATCATGTTGGAGGAAAAATTCAGGTTCAGTTCCAAGCTGGGAATAAAATGGAGGCTGATTGGAAAGAAAGATTCTGACAATCAGAAAAGAGATATATAAGACACAGGCATTTGCAGATGATGTGGTATTAATCATGGAAGAACCATTAGAATCAGGCACTAAAATTCTGGAAGAATTGGGCAATTACGGGGAGGTAGCAGGCCTTAAATTAAATAAATCCAAAACTAAATTATTAACAAAAAATATGACGGAGGCAAGGAAAAAAGCACTGGAAGAATCAATGGAGATCCAAATTGCCAAGAAGGTAAAATACCTGGGGGTCTGGATTTCATCAAGGTGCTCGGCCCTCAGAGAGGATAATTATTTACCATTGATTAGAAATATTAAACAGGATCTGGAAAAGTGGGGAAGACTACAGATATCATTATTAGGCAGAATCGCGGCAATAAAAATGAGCATATTACCCAAGTTATTGTATCTATTCCGAACGGTCCCTGTTAAATTAGATAAAAAATTCTTTCTGGAGCTCAATAGCATCATCAGGAAATTTATTTGGGAGGGAAAGAAACCAAGGATAGCAATTAGGAATTTACAGGACAAGAAGGAAAGAGGGGGTTTCGGATTACCTAAATGGGAGTTATATCAAAAAGCTGCAAACCTAGTATTTATTTATTTATTTATTTATTTGTTTAAATTTCTATACCGCCCTTCTCCAATGTAGGACTCAGGGCGGTGAACAGCCAAAGTAAAAACAAGACATACATACAAAGCATACAAAATCTAAAACTGTTTAAAATAATTAAATAATTTTGGCCGTAATTAAAACATTCCAATTTAAAATCCGTTTAAAATTTGACTCAAGCCAGCCCAGCTAGTTGAAATAAATGGGTTTTCAGGGCCCGACGAAAAATCCGGAGGTCTGTTATTGTATGTAACTCTGGGGGGAGGTTGTTCCAGAGGGCGGGCGCCGCCACAGAGAAGGCTCTCCCCCTGGGGGTCGCCAGCCGACATTGTCTGGCGGACGGCACCCTGAGGAGGCCCACTCTGTGGGAGCGAACTGGCCGGTGGGAGGCTATTGGTGGCAGAAGGCGGTCTCGTAAGTACCCCGGCCCTAAGCCATGGAGCGCTTTAAAGGTGGTCACCAACACCTTGAAGCGCACCCGGAAGACCACCGGGAGCCAGTGCAGCTCGCGCAGGAGAGGTGTCACGTGGGAGCGCCTCGTCGCCCCCAAAATCCCCCGCGCGGCCGCGTTCTGGACCAGCTGGAGCCTCCGGGTGCACCCCAGGGGGAGCCCCATGTAGAGAGCGTTGCAGTAGTATGGCTGAAAGAATGGGCAACCCTAAGAAATAAAAGACTGTTAACTCTAGAAGGGTATGATCTCCAGAAGGGTTGGCATGCATATCTCTGGGATACTGGGAAGAAGATAAAAACTTACTTCCATAGACATAAAATAAGGGAGATCTTGATACAAATATGGGGAGAGATGAGACAGAAGCACTATAGGAAAATTCCGAGATGGCTTTCCACCATGGAGGCTATAATATATCCAAATGTATTAGAAATGGGTAAAACAGTCAGATACAATGAATTATTAGATGGGGGAGGGAACCTTAAAACAAGGGAAGAATTGATGGAACAAGGTATTTCTATAGACTGGTGGCCATATAACCAAATTAAATCCAGATATAAAAAAGATAAGGAGGAATTTGGCATTGAAATGAGCATAAATGGATTTGACAAGATATGGATGGGTACGGACGACAAAATTTTAGCTAAATTATATAATTACTTATTGGAGTACGATATGGCAGAGGAAGTAGTTAAAGAACCGATGTTAGCATGGGCCAAAAATATAGGACAGAATATAAATTTGAACGAATGGGATTCAATATGGAATAATAACCTTAAAATGACAAAGGCGACGGCTTATAAGGAAAACTAATACAAGCTGTTTTATAGATGGCATATGGCCCCAGCCAGGATAGCGAAGATCTACCCCAATTCGAGCCCTAAATGTTGGAAATGTGACCATCACCAGGGTAGTTTTTATCATTGCTGGTGGACATGTAATCAGGCACAAAAATTCTGGAGGATGATATGGGTGTGGATTAGAGAAATAATAAAAGAAGATTTTGATTTTGACCCAAAAGCTTTTCTCCTGGGAATTTTGAAAACTGAATATGCAAAAAAGAAAAAGTATTTAATTATACATATTCTGACAGCCGCTAGAATTTCCTTTGCCCAGTATTGGAAAGAAAAACAAATACCACCTCAAGAACATGTTATTGGAAAAATATTGGAGTGCGCCGAAATGAACAAATTGACTTCAGAAATTAATGACAGAGAAGATTCAGAATTTTATAGCGTGTGGGACATGTGGTACGAATGGATGGGGGAAAGAAATAAAGAAGGTAATAGAGATTAAATTTTAACTAATTAACAAAATCTATATGAATAGTATTAGATTTAGTCTTAGAGAGTTGAGCACTATTATTTTTAAGTGTTTGAAATCAAATCTAGCTTCAAGAAACAATATCAACAAAAGACAAGCAATAATGTATGTAGATGTATATATGTATATAATTGCACCAATGAACCGAAAATGTACCGATTGTATCACTATATGTTATAATAAAATCAAATTAAAAAAAAAATGGAAAGAAAGATTCTGTTTATTGGTGAACAAAACCAACACACACACACACACACACAAAAAAAAAAACATGCAGTTCTGGGTCAGCTGACCAAAATGGACTTGAGAGTGGATGGCTTTTATACCTTTTGGATCCCCGTGGGTAAATCTAGGGCTCATGGCTGGCTCTATAAGCAAAAGCGGAAATGCAAATCCTAGGTGTTTGTCTGAGCTAATCTGTTCAACCTTTGGCTTGCCTAATTGCGTTGCTAATCTGGAGTTTCTGACTGACCCAGTCTTTCTGAATGGATTACCAAATCTGCATTTTTAAAAAGCTGGCCTCCTCAGTTTCTGCTTGAGGCAGGGAGACTGGGCTTGGTTTCTGCCTCCCTTAAGATCCCCCCCCCACATTTCTCCTTTAGGGGAAATATTCTATCCTGCCTTTTTAATATTCCCCAAAATATTTCATTCTGTAGGAGAGTGGGTGGGTGCTGACTTTCTACAATGGTATGTGTCTTCTTCAATCTCAGGCCCTCTGCACAGCGGTCTCCAATCCCAGTCCGCGGTCCACTACCAGGCCGTAGCCTCTTCAGAATCAAGCCACAGAAGCGGTGGGTGCACTTGTGCGAGAAAACGCGTGAAGCTCCAATTGCACGAGGGGTGGGTGGGAAGGCAGGTCTGCCACTTGTGCAAATGAAGCTGCACTTGTGCAAATGAAGCTGCACATGCGCGCTCACTCACCACTTGTGCGGAACCATCTCCTCTCCCCCCCCACCCCACCTGCCGGTCCGTAAATCTGGAAAGGTTGAGGACCACTGTTCTACCTGAGGCTGGAGAGTTTGAGGGTTCTGTGCAGAATCTTTGCTGATCCTAGCACTGCACTCTTCTGGACACAGAGCCCTGATGTTGATCCTGGGATCTGTTGAATCTATTCTGCCACCTTAGGAGTCACAGCCTCCAATGCTCCAGGGGTGGGTTCCACTTATCTTTACTACCAGTTCCCAATGGGAGCGCTCTCACTCTCTCTCGTTTTGCTTGGGCGCGCACACTTCTGTGCATGCATAGAAGCTTCTGCACATGTGCATATTATCCATTATGATGTCCGGGTGGATGGGTGGAGCCTCCCACCACTTTTACTACCAGTTCATAAGAACCAGACAGAACCATATGATAAAAAGGTGGATAAGAATTTTAAAAGTCATATATTAAGAAATGCATTATTACGTGTATGGAAAAAGTATCAATATAAATTAAATAATAAACTACCTATATGGACAATACCTAGACATATGATAGAGAATATAAGTGTGGAACAGAAACAAGATGTGATTACTTATAAAGAGCTTCTTATCTTGGAAAGAGGCATATTGCAATTAAAGTCTTTAGAGGTATTAAAGGAAGAAAGGAAAATTCAAACTTGGTTTCAGTATGGACAGTTGTATACTAGATGGAAAGAAGATCAGAAAATTGGTACCATCGCTGGCTATTGGGGGTGAATCTTTGCCCCACACAGAGAGGGCTCGCAATCTGGGTGTCCTCCTGGACGCACGGCTGTCTTTAGAAGAGCATATGATGGCCATGGCCAGGGGGGCTTTTTATCAGGTCCGCCTGATTCGCCAGTTGCGTCCCTTTCTGGATCGGGACTCCTTATGCACGGTCACTCAGGCACTCGTCACTTCCCGCCTGGACTACTGCAATGCTCTCTACATGGGGCTCCCCTTGAGGAGTACCCGGAGGCTCCAACTGGTGCAGAATGCGGCCGCATGGGGGATTATGGGAGCGAGGGGTTGCTCCCATGTGACACCTCTCCTGCGTGAGCTGCATTGGCTTCCAGTGGTATTCCGGGTGCGCTTCAAGTTGTTGGTTACCACCTTTAAAGCGCTCCATGGCATGGGACCTGGGTACTTGCGGGACCGCCTTCTGCCACCGATAGCCTCCCACCGTCCAGTATGCTCCCACAGAGAGGGACTCCTCAGGGTGCCGTCGGCCAGGCAATGTCGGCTGGCGACCCCCAGGGGCAGCCCCCGCCCTCTGGAACGATTTGCCCCCGGAGATAAGAAGGATATCGGATCTTCGGGTCTTTCGCCGAGCCCTGAAAACTCTTCTTTTCCAGGAAGCAGGGCTGGCGTGAACCCCGCCCCCTTTTTTAGTTTTTAATGGTTATTAATTGTTTAGTTTTAATTTGTTAATGGGTTTTAATTCGCACTGTTTTAATTCGGGCCAAAGTATATAATTCTTTTAATTAATTTTAAATTTTGTATTGTTATGTATTTTAGTTTTGGCTGTGCACCGCCCTGAGTCCACTAGGAGAAAGGCGGTATATAAATTGAATAAATAAATAAATAAATAAATAAATATAAAATTTACTCAAGCCCAAAACTTGAGAGAAAATGTTTACAAAATGTTTTATAGATGGCATTTAGATCCCAAAAAGTTAGCTTGTATGTACCCGAGTTTGCAATCTATGTGTTGGAGATGTAAATGTGATGATGCAACGTATTTTCATATATGGTGGACATGTAAGAAAATTAAGGCATTTTGGATTAAGATATGGTAGATCATACAAAATATTATTAAAAGGAAGATAAAATTTACTCCACAGTTGTTTTTATTGGGTATGACTGTAGACTGTACAGTTATAGAGACTAATCTGATTTTGAATTTAATAACGGCAGCCAGACTTTTGGTGGCACAATATTGGAAGAAGGAAGAAATACCTACTATTGAAGAATGGACATTAAAAGTAGCTAATTTGGCAGAGATGGCTAAGATCTCTGCATATTTGAAGGATCGTTCGAATGAAAGATATGTACTGGAATGGAGAAGATGGATTGACTATATACAAAACAAATATGAGACTAAAAAGTTGCAAATAGCTTATGAATGAAATATTTAGATGATTTTTCTTTTTACTCTGACATTTTGGTACCTATGGGGGAGTTAAAGAGTAAGGGGGAGTTAAGAGCTTATAGTTAGTTTGTTTATGTTAGATTATGTTTGCTAAATGCAATACCCTGTATTTTGCTCTGGGAAGTCGGGGGGGGGGGGAGGGAGAAGGGAATGGGTGGGGGGAGGAGGAGGGAATTTGTTTGTAAAACATTTTAAAACTTTTCAATTAAAAAAAAAAAGAACCAGACAGAACCGGGATCAACCCACCGCTGGAGTGCTCCTACCACCACTGGGATCATTTTGGCCTTGTCTTTTGATACATCTTCTCCAGTTCCTCCTTCGGGCCCTGGTCCTTCTCCAAGTTCTCATACTCTTTCTTCCTGATGTTCCTGTTCATTGGCACCACTATGTCTATCGCCATCACTGTCTTCTGCTCTTTGTCTACTGCCAACATGTCTGGTTGATTAGCTAAACACCTGCCAATCTTTCTGGATCTGGAAGCCCCAGAAGATCTCAGCCCTCTAATTCTCCATGACCTTCTCTGGAATCTCCCATCTGGACTTGGAAGAGTCTAGCCCATGCACTGTACAGATGTTCCTGTACACAACGCCAGATACTTGGTTCAGTGTGTAGTTCAGTATGTGCTGTCCCTGCCTGCATCTTACACCCTTCCACTCTGTCTTGGACTGTCTCTCAGATATCTCTGCGTAATCTGCACTTCTGGTCCTGTCTAGTGTGGTGGACCCCTTCTTCTGTGAATCAGTGTGTATGTAGGTAGGTGTACATATGTGCATGTGTTTAGATAAATAGAGGTGACAAAGATGCGGGGAGAGAGAGAAATGAGAGAGAGAAAGAAAGTGATAGAGAGATAGGGAGGTAGAGATAAAGAGAGAGGGAGAGAGAAAGAGATGAGAGAGAGATGAGAGAGAAATGGAAGAGATGAGAGAGAGATGAGAGAAAGAGATAAAAAGAAAGAGGTACAGATAGGGAGAGAGCTAGAGACACAGAAAGAGAGAGAGAGAGAGAGAAAGAGAGATAAAAAGAAAGAGGTACAGATAGGGAAATAGAGACGCATAGAAAGAGAGAGAGAGAGAGGGAGGGAGGGAGGGAGAGAGATGAGAGAGAGAGATGGGAGAGAGAGATAAAAAGAAAGAAGTACAGATAGGGAGATAGATAGAGACACATAGAAAGAGAGAAAGAGAGAGAGAGAGATGAAAGAGAGATGGGAGAGAGAAATAAAAAGAAAGAGGTACAGATAGGGAGATAGAGAGACACATAGAAGGAGAGAGGGACAGAGAAAGAGAGGGAGGGAGGGAGAGAGGGATGAGAGGTAAAAAGAAAGAGAGAGATAGGGAGATAGAGAAAAAGAGACAGAAAGAGAGAGAGAGGTGAGAGATAAAAAGAAAGAGAGAGAGATAGGGAGAGCAAGCGAGAGAGAGATCCCAGAATATTTACATTTATATATATATATATACACACATACCCTAAGTTAAAAAAAAGAAAAAAGAATTTGAAGGCCATTATTTCCACCCTCTCATAGAAGGGGAAATGCTACGTTTGTACCAGTAAAACAATCTAAATTTGCCATCAACTATGGTTACATCATGGCACTTTTCGGATCAAGTAATGTTATGTGAGAAATAAGAAGAGACAGGAACAATGAACTGATCCTAACGCATCGGGAACTAACATTTGAAATAATCCCGGTGCATTATCCAAACCCTCGTCTTTATTTATTTTTATTTATTTTTTTTCCCAATAGCACAAAGTTTGTTAAAGCAATATTGTGAGCCGAGCCGAGCCGAGCCGAGCCAAGCCTTCCCCGTTGCTCCTGTGTGTTTCAACAGAGCTAATATTAACCACAGTTTCCACAACATTTTCATTTGCAGGGCCGTGTGTGTGTGTGTGTGTGTGTGTGTGTGTGTGTGTGTGATTGTGTGTGTGTATGTGTGTGTGTGTTGATAGATTTTATTTCACATTATAGTCCGGAAAGATAAAAGAGAGAAGGCAAGAAATAAACTGAAGTGATTACAAATGCAATCTCCAAAGGAAAAAGATAGAAATATTTAATGTAGATAATTATGCAAACAAGATTTTCATAGCCTGGCTTTTAATAAAATTAGGTTTAACAAAGCTGTCCAGTCTGGTAGCCCTGAGGAATTTATCAAGTGAAGCATTCAGCTGAGGAAAATTGAGCTTAAGGCTAAATTGATTTAGCAGTGATTTTTTTTTCTTTTTTTTAGAACTATCCAACGATCGGCAAGGAATGGAACACAATTCCATCTTCCTGAGGTGGGTTTCAGCAGGTTCTGACCAGTTCTGGAGAACTGGTAGCGGAAATTTTGAGTAGTTCGGAGAACTGGTAGTAAAAATTTTGACTGGCCCCGCCCTCATCTATTCTCTGCCTCCCGAGTCCCAGCTGATTGGGAGGAAATGGGGATTTTGCAGTATCCTTCCCCTGGAGTGGGGAGGAGATGGAGATTTTACAGTATCTTTTCCCTTCCATGCCCATCAAGCCATGCCCACCAAGCCAAGTCACACCCACAGAACCAGTAGTAATTTTTTTTAAAACTCAGTACTGTCCTGAATATTGTATGGGCCTTCCTTGACTTAACGACTACAAGGGAGCCCAACATTTATGTTGCTAAGTGAGACAGTTGTTAAATGAATTTTGCCACATTTTATGCAATGGAGCCCAAAATTTCTATTGCTACGTCAAACACAGAGATGGTATTCATCTGGTTCGGACCAGTTCGGGCAAACTAGTAGCAGAAATCGGGGGTGTCTTCAAAAGAGTGACCTGTGTCTTTTAAATGCAGGTGGACTGCTGAATCTACTCCTGATGTGTTTGTTCTCCTATGTTGTGCCATGTGTTTATGAAGTGGTTGTTTTGTTTCCCCAATGTACACTACAATGTTCTAGTACAGTGTTTTTTCTACTTCAACATCTTTAAAAGAGCTGTGGTGGCACAGTGGTTAGAATGCAGTATTGCAGGTTAACTCTGCCCACTATCTGGAGTTCGATCCTGACCAGTTCAAGGTTGACTCAGCCTTCCATCCTTCCGAGGTCAGAAAAACGAGGCTCCAAATTGTTGGGGGCAACATGCTGACTCTGTAACCCACTTAGAGAGAGCTGTAAAGCAATGGGAAGAGATATATAAGTCTAAGTGTTATTGCTATTACTATTTAAGACGTGTGGACTTCAACTCCCAGAATTCCCCAGTTGGCTGGTGAATTCTGAGAGTTGAAGTCCACGTGTCTTAAAGTTATTGAAGTACAGAAACAATTGTATATTAGAGTTTTTATTTTTAAAAAAAGAATAGGTCTCTTTATGATATGTTAAATATTTGGTTGGGTTTGTTTATAATTCAAGATTGGCAAGTTTTTAGGATTTTTCAATGGATTTTTCCCTCTAGAGGAAAGTCAAGACGTGCAACATTGAGTTTTATATTTGTTGATTAATTTTAGTACGTTAGAGCTCTGTTTGAACTTTTTGATGACCATTAGTTAAAGAGAAGATGTGACTTATTTGATTTGCTTATCATTAAGAGATGGGTTATGGGATAAAAAGTTTTATAGTTGTTAAGTAAGAGGATTGAAGATCAAAAGATTTGTATGTCACGATGACAGTGGAAAATCACTTTCTTAAAAGTGGGAGGTTCCTTCCTTTCTTCCTTCTCCAATTCTCCTTTCCTTCTTCCTTCCTTCTCCAATTCTCCTTCTTTCCTTCTTTCCTTCCCCAATTCTCTTTCTTTCCTTTCCTTTCCTTCCTTCCTTCTCCAATTCTCCTTTCCTTCTTTCCTTCCTTCCTTCTCCTGTTTCCCTTCCTCCTTCCTTCCTTCTCCAATTCCCCTTTCCTTCTTTCCTTCTTTCCTTCTCCAATTCTCTTTCCTTGCTTCCTTCTCCAATTCTCCTTTCCTTCTTTCCTTCTTTCCTTCTTTCCTTCTCCTGTTCCCCTTCCTTCTTCCTTCCTTCCTTCTCCAATTCTCCTTCTTTCCTTCTTTCCTTCCCCAATTCTCTTTCTTTCCTTTCCTTTCCTTTCCTTCCTTCCTTCTCCAATTCTCCTTTCCTTCTTTCCTTCCTTTCTTCTCCTGTTCCCCTTCCTTCTTCCTTCCTTCCATCCTTCTCCAATTCTCCTTCTTTCCTT
Organism: Pituophis catenifer annectens; assembly: GCF_029215685.1. NCBI lineage: Eukaryota > Metazoa > Chordata > Lepidosauria > Squamata > Colubridae > Pituophis > Pituophis catenifer. The sequence continues at coordinate 291,658,940 of NW_027256882.1, read as the reverse complement.
CCCCAATTCTCTTTCTTTCCTTTCCTTTCCTTCCTTCCTTCTCCAATTCTCCTTTCCTTCTTTCCTTCCTTCCTTCTCCTGTTTCCCTTCCTCCTTCCTTCCTTCTCCAATTCCCCCTTCCTTCTTTCCTTCCTTCCTTCTCCTGTTCCCCTTCCTCCTTCCTTCCTTCTCCAATTCCCCTTTCCTTCTTTCCTTCCTTCCTTCTCCCTCTTTCCTTCCCCAATTCTCTTTCTTTCCTTTCCTTTCCTTCCTTCCTTCTCCAATTCTCCTTTCCTTCTTTCCTTCCTTTCTTCTCCTGTTCCCCTTCCTTCTTCCTTCCTTCCTTCCTTCCTTCCTTCCTTCCTTCCTTCCTTCCTTCTCCAATTCTCCTTCTTTCCTTCCCCAATTCTCTTTCTTTCCTTTCCTTTCCTTCCTTCCTTCTCCAATTCTCCTTTCCTTCTTTCCTTCCTTCCTTCTCCTGTTTCCCTTCCTCCTTCCTTCCTTCTCCAATTCCCCTTTCCTTCTTTCCTTCCTTCCTTCTCCTTCTTTCCTTCCCCAATTCTCTTTCTTTCCTTTCCTTTCCTTTCCTTTCCTTTCCTTCCTTCCTTCCTTCTCCAATTCTCCTTTCCTTCTTTCCTTCCTTCCTTCTCCTGTTTCCCTTCCTCCTTCCTTCCTTTTCCAATTCTCCTTTCCTTCTTTCCTTCCTTCCTTCCTTTTCTCTTTCACTGTTGAAGCAACTCTTGCTATTTTTGTTGTTCTTTTTAAAAGTCTTAACAAAACGATTGTCCCCCCCCCCACCAAAAAAAGAGAGTAGAAACATTTTTCTAGTGAACGAGAAAATACTTGGTATGGACATTTTCTTTTTCCATGTCATTATGTACATATTTATACACACACACACATGTTTGTCAGATCTCATCCACCAATGGATGAGGTTTGCAGTCATTTTCCAAATGCGACATACAATTTATTTCATTTTCCTTGTATGTTTTTTTTTTTAAAGAAAAGACAGCTTTTTCTCCACTCCATGAAAAAGAAATCCTTCTCGACAAAACTCCATGTTGCAATATGTGCATTACCCTTTTCGGACATGAAAGAAAAACCGAAGAGATCCCTTGGCCACCTCATGCATTTTAGAAAATCTGCCCCTTCCACAGATTTTTCCCCCTTTCTCCCTGGGAAGGATGAATGTTTAGTTTAACCTTATTTTTTTTTTTTAATCAGGCAGCCTTCAATTTGCTTCAGGGATAAACACATCCGAATTCTCTCCTACCAGGACAGGTGGCGGAATCCTTTTTTAAATCATGTTTCAATAAAACAAAATAATAAAATATAACACACCAATACAAAGCGGCATAAATTATCAGCCTTACAATATTATTCCTTCCGTCTTAGAAGAGCTGCAATCTGAATATTTCCCATAAAACCAGAATGAGGGCAGAAGAGAAGAGACAAAATAATTTCCTTGGCATCCCATCTCCACACAGTGCAGTTTAAAATAATAATAATAATAATAGCGGTATGAAAATGCATGCATAAATATGCATTCCAATATGTATATATATTATTTTTTAACAAAACCAGCATTTCTTATGTCAAAATGTTTTTCCCTGCAAAATGTTTTTAAAACTTAATCTTTTTTCCCCCCTGTATTGAGAAAAATATCATCACCGCATTTACAGTGCCAAATACAATTGCATTCCAATTCAGACATGGATCTGCTATCGGAAAAGTTGTTATATTGTAATGTAAATCACAAAGTTTGCAACACAAAATGATATGGTTAAAAAAAAAAAAAACCTAGAACCTTGCATGAGTAAGAGACTAACAGGGTAATAGAGTTGGAAGGGACCTTGGAGGTCATCTAGTCTGTCATAGTATGAATATTCATAGACTGGAATAGATCAGCCAATAGGGACTGTTGTCAGCGTTCCAGAAAGTCCCTAACTCCAAGTAAAAACTCCAAGGCAGGCATTTCTCAAAGTTCCAATTTATTAGAATAGGTATACTGGCACATCTGGGAAAACCTGAATTTGAGGGTTCCGGGTTTCCCCTCAGTAAATCAAAACCCCAAATCCAGCCCCTTCACCCATCAGTCTGTCACATGGTCCAATCATCATCCGTCCCAACTTGAGCCATCTCTGCAACCACTCTTCCTCTAGATGCATACGCTGTCAGCATTCTGATGCTGCCATAAAAAGACGAGGCTTGATTTTTCACCTACTTATTTTCTCTGTAGATAATATCCCCTAGGAGATGGGACGGGAGGGGAGAACATTCCTGTGGGGTGAGGTCAGAAGCTGGGGAGACTGACTTGGAAGATGGCCAATGAGAAGATGAGAATTGGGGAACGGAAAGGGAAGGGTTTGGGGGTCAGAGGGTTAGTATCGGCTATCTGTCAGGTTTCGATGTCATCTCAAATAAATTGCACTCCCAAACAATTAATCTTTGCTGAAATATTCCATTTATTAAGTACAACAGATCTGGCCCTGACTTCGTCGTAGCCAATACTAACCCTCTGACCCCCAAACCCTTCCCCTTCCATTCCCCAATTGTTTGGATAGATATGGTAACATGTCAGCCAATGGGGACTGTTTGGAAACTGAAACATAGTATTTGTTTGTATGGGGCCATAAGAGACAGTCTGGAGTCTGGGCGTGGCTTAGACTTGCTGAACTGTATATAAGAGTTGGTTTGGCCTCTGTAATGGGAGCCTCTGTACTCCCATTACTCTGTATTAGCCTCTGTATCTCTCTACTCTGTAATGACTTCCTTCTATGAATATTGCTCCTGTGTTCCTGATATTGTATGCTGGATTCTCCTGCATGGTATGGTATATAAAGAAAGTTTCTTATATAATTTGAATCCTGCAGAATTATTTAATTGTATCTGATTGTGTGTGCTGCAACAAACTCAGACATAGTCCAACCCCCTGCTCACACAGGAGACTCTGTACCATTCCAACCAAGTTTTTAAAAACCTTGGGGGAAGCTAACCCCTCCTAGAAGAATGAAATGTTTTGAGAAATGTTTAGAAAAGACAGGATGAAATATATCCCCTAAAAGAGAAATAAAAATCTTAAGGGAGACAGAAACGCAGAGCCTCAGCTCCTTAGTACAGATACTGTACTAAGCTGAGGCCAGTTTTCAGAAATACAGATTTGGTAATGCATTACTCTCTGCAGGAAGGCAGGGTTACCCTTCAGTCATAATAGGAATTTCCCAACAAGCCCCTTCAGTGCATCAGCCAAACTTCAACCAAACCTGTCTCAGACAAATACCTAGGATTTGTACTTTTCCTATAGAGCCAGCTATGATCCCAACACCCAATAGAATTCATGTTCTTGCACAGGAACAGGAAGTTCAAGTGCAAAGCCCAAGAGAAGGTATAAATACCTTCCCCCCACTCTCAACTCCATGTGGTCACCTGCACCAGGACCACGTGCTTTGTGGTTCTGCTTCACCATTAAACCATCTTTCCAATCAGCCTCCATGTTTCCAGTGTCTTTCTCCCAGCTTGGAACTGAACCAGATGGATATTTCTTCCAACAGCCCCCAGTGATGGGACACCCCACAATTTCTGAAGGGAATTTGTCCCACTGGTGATTAATTGTCCCCACTGTAAGGAAGTTTATCTTTAATTCCAGATTGCTTCTCTCCTGGATGAATTTTCATCCATTCCCTCTGGTGCTTTGGAGAATAAGTTGACTCCCTCTTCTTTGTAGGAGCCCCTCAAATGTTAGAAGGTTGCTATAATGTCACCCTTTCTTTTCACTAGACTAGATACCCTGTTTCCCTCAAAATAAGACCCAACTGGAAAATAAGTCCTACTATGATTATTCAGGATGCTCGGAATATAAGCCCTACCCCCAAAAGTTAAGATTATCAGCCAGGTGGATGCATTTAGTATCATATTTTTCCCAAAATAAGAACCAGAAAATAAGCCCTAATGCGTCTTTTCGAGCAAAAATTAATATAAGATTCGATCTTATTTTTGGGAAAACACAGTATTTTTATTTTTATTTTATTTATTTTTATTTTATTTATTTGATTTGTATACTGCCCTACTCCCGAAGGACTCAGGGCGGTGAACAGCCAACAATAAAATACATAAATACACAAAATTTAAAAACCCGATAAAATCAAATTAAACTTTTTGGCCCAGACAAATTAAAATACCCCAATAATTTAAAAACAGATTAAAATTTACATATTTAAAAAGGGAAGAGATCAGGCCAAGCCCGCTTGATGGAATAAAAAGGTCTTCACAGCACGGCGGAAGGAGCGCAGATCCGGGATCCTCCGTATCTCCGGGGGGAGCTCATTCCAGATGGTAGGTGCCCCCACAGAGAAGGCTCTCCCCCTAGGGGCCGCCAGTCGACACTGTTTGGCTGACGGCACCCGGAGGAGTCCCTCTCTATGAGAGCGTACTGGCCGGTGGGAGGCTATTGGTGGTAGTAGGCGGTCTCGTAAATAACCAGGCCCTAAGCCATGGAGCGCTTTAAAGGTGGTAACCAAAACCTTGAAGCGCACCCAGAAGACCACCGGGAGCCAGTGCAGCTCGCGCAGGAGAGGTGTTACATGGGAGCGCCATGTCGCTCCCATTACCACCCGCGCGGCCGCACTCTGCGCCAGTTGGAGCCTCCGGGTGCTCCTCAAGGGGAGCCCCATGTAGAGAGCATTACAATAGTCCAGGCAGGAGGTGACAAGGGCATGAGTGACCGTGTGTAACGAGTCCCAATCCAGAAAGGGACGCAACTGGCGAATCAGTATACCCAGTTCCTGCAATTGTTCTTCATACATTACAGCTTCTAGGCCCCTAATCATCTTTGTTAGATCATTGAGCAAAACAGGATTGTTATGGTGTAGAACAATGTTTCTTAAAGTGTGATCTGAGGATTCCTAGGGTCCCCCAAGACCCACTTAGGATTCAACAAATACATTTAAATGCCAGCCATTAAAGACATTTGCAAAAATTTAAAACAGTGTCTCACTTGTTTACCAACGTAGGTCTTTTCACGCAAGCTATTTTATTTCTGTTGATCTTTAATGGGGTTAATGTTGCACTGAAATGATTGAATAAATGTTCTACGAGTGAGTCCATTTAATTTTTAATGCAGGAAATATCAATAAATATTCACCCAAGCTGTTTTGGGATCCTCTATCGTTTTTAAAAAAAGGGGAAGGGGGAGGTAAAGTTTAAGAAATTTTGGTTTAGAAAAACAAGGGGAAAAAAATGTAGCATTGCCCAAAGACAATTCGACTTTAACTTCTGGAAATTTCAAGTCAACAAAGCTGCAGTCTTGAAATACAGGAAGTTCTTGACTTATAATAATTTGTTTAGTGACCGCGACAACAGAATTGAAAGAAGTGACTTCTGTCCATTTTTCACACTTATGACCTTTGTAGCTTCCCCATAGTCACATGATCAAAATTCAGACTCTTGGGTACTGATCAGAGGAAGGTTTCAGCAGGTTCTGACCAGTTCTGGAGAACCAGTAATGGAAATTTTGAGTAGTTTGGAGAACCAGTAGTGAAAATTCTGACTGGTCCCACCCCCATCTATTCTCTGCCTCCCAGGTCCCAGCTGATCGGGAGGAAGTGGGGATTTTGCAGTATCCTTCCCCTGGAGTGGGGTGGAAATGGAGATTTTACAATATCCTTCCCCTGCCACGCCCACCAAGCCATGCCCACCAAGCCATGCCAGTGAATTTTTGTTCTTTTTTTTAGAACAATCAACTATTGGCAGGAATGGAACACAATTCCATCTTCCTGAATCGGAGGTAGGTTTCAGCAGGTTCTGACCAGTTCTGGAGAACCGGTAGCAGAAATTTTGAGTAGTTCGGAAAACGGGTAAATACCACCTCTGACTGGCCCCACCCCATCTATTCTCTGCCTCCCGAGTCCCAGCTGATGGGGAGGAAATGGGGATTTTACAGTATCCTTCCCCTGCCACGCCCACCAAGCCACACCCACAGAACCAGTAGTAAAAAATTTTGTAACCCACCGCTGGTACTGATTCATGTTTATAATGGTTGCAGGGTCCCGGGATCACATGATCTCCTTCTGTGACCTTCTGACAAGCAAAGTCAATGAGGAAGCCAGTTTCACTTAACAACCGTGTGACTAATTTACAACGTTAGTGATTCGCTTAGCAACTCTGGCAAGAAAAGTCGTAAAACAGGGCAAAACTCACTTAACAAATGTTTCACTTACAATAGCAAGTGTTGGGCTCAATTGTGGCCATACATTGAGGACTACCTGTATATATGTCATATGTATATATATATATATATATATATATATATATATATATATATATATATATATATATATATATATATATATTGTTTTCTCAGGTTTTCGTGGGTGTTTGTATGTAGGTCTTTGGTTATTCGGGTCTTCTCCCACGTAAAATTGGAAGTGTCTTGGCGAAACGTCGCCAAGACACTTCCAATTTTACGTGGGAGAAGACCCGAATAACCAAAGACCTACATATATATATATATATACATACATACCTGAATATATAATAATACTGTAATAATTATATGCTTAAAGTATATCAGTCTTATAAGAAGAAACCGGACTGCCATTTGTCTAAAATATTATAGGGTCTCCCTTCAGTTTATGCAATTTTACAGATTAACAGAGTTGGAAGGGACCTTGTAGGTCATCTCGTCCAACACCCCACTCAAGTAGGAGACTCTACACCATTTCTGACAAATGGCAGTCCAATCTCTTCTTGAAAGCCTCCAGAGATGAAGCTCCCACAACTTCTGAAGGCAACTTCTGTTCCATCGGTTGACTGTTCTCACTGTCAGAAAGTTCCTCCTTATTTCCAGGTTGAATCTCTCCTTGATCAGTTTCCATCCATTATTCCTTGTCTGGCCTTCAGGTGCTTTGGAAAATAGGCTGAACCCCTCCTCTCTGTGGCAGCCCCTCAAATACTGGAACACTGCTATCATGTCTCCCCTGGTCCTTCTCTTCACTAGACTAGCCATGCCCAGTTCCTGCAACTGTTCATCATATGCAGTGGTGGGTTTCAAAATTTTTTACTACTGGTTTTGTGGGTGTGGCTTGGTGGGCATGGCTTGGTGAGCGTGGTAGGGGAAGGATACTGTAAAATCTCCATTCCCACCCCACTCAAGGGGAAGGTTACTGCAAAATCCCCATTTCCTCCCAATCAGCTGGGACTCAGGAGGCAGAGAATATATGGGGGCGGGGCCAGTCAGAGGTGGTATTTACCGGTTCTCCGAACTACTCAAAATCTCCACTACCAGTTCTCCAGAACTGGTCAGAACCTGCTGGAACCCACCTCTGATTGTATGTTTTAGTCTCCAGTCCCCTCATCATCTTGGTTGCTTTTCTCTGCACTCTTTCTAGAATCTCAACATATTTTTTATAGTGTGGTGACTAAAACGGGATGCAGTATCCTAGGTGTGGTCTTCTTACTAAGGCTTTATAGAGTGATATTAGTACCTCACTTGATCTTGATTGTATCCCTCTGTTTTGTATCCCTCTGCTTGAGCAGTGGGTTGGACGAGAAGACCTCCAAGGTCCCTTCCAACTGAATTATTTTGTTATTTGGCATTCTCTTATGCTAGTGACTGGGGAATTCTGGGAACTGAAGTCCATACCTCTTAAAGTTGCCAAGCTTGAAAAAAATTGAAAAAAATGTAAGGGGTGTGCATAAGGGCACCACCGTGCCTACCCTTCCTGTCCTAATATTCCTTATTACCTACTCTTTTCATTTATTCAAATTATGTTTATAATAATAAACATAATCTTATACATGCTTGACAAATAAATAAACTTAACTTCTAGTGTGGATGAGGCTAACGCATGCAGAAGGATCAGCCAACGTGAAAGGTTCCCTCTCTCTCTTCTCCTCCCTCTCTCTCTCTCTCTCTCTCTCTCTCTCTCTCTCTCTCTTCCTTTGTCTCGCTCTCTCCTCCTTTTGGGACTCTTCTTTGCTCTTTCTCAGATGGCAGGTGGCAGGGAAGGAACAGATGCTCCATACCAGGACTTTGAACTGATGCCTTGTACAAGAGCTTCTAAATTAGGTTCGTGGGCTGCTGGCCATTCTTGATCAAAGTGGCACTACCAGCTGGTGCAAGTCAAGATTTCATGAAGGATGAGCCATTTGCAAGGTTGCCCCTTGCTTTCTTTAAGGAAGATTTGTGCTTTGTAGGGCTGCCAGAAAGAATGCAGCTTCTGTATTTTGGAATTTGAAGCTCATTCATCTTGGGCTTCTCTTAGGGAATCTGGAATCCATGTTTGAATGGGACATAGAACAGAATAACTGAGTTGGAAGGGGCCTTAGAGGTCAGAAAATTTCTCCTAATTTCTAGGTTGAATCTCTCCTTGTTCAGTTTCCATCCATTATTCCTTGTCTGGCCTTCAGGTGCCTTGGAAAATAGGGTTGACCCCTTCCTCTCTGTGGCATCCCCTCAAATATTGGAAGACTGCTATCATGTCTCCCCTGGTCCTTCCGTACACTAGACTAGCCATGTCCAGTTCCTATAACCGTTCTTCATATGTTTTAGTCTCCAGTCTCCTAATCCTCTTGGTTGCTCTTCTCTGCACTTATTCTAGAGTCTCAACATCTTTTTTTTACATCGTGGTGACCAAAACTGGATGCAATATTCCAAGAGTGGCCTTACCAAGGCATTATAAAGTGGTATTAACACTTCATGTGATCTTGATTCTATTGCTCTGTTTATGCAGCCTAGAACTATGTTGGCTTTTTTGGCAGCTGCTGCACATGGTTGGCTCATATTTAAGTGATTGTCCACTAGGACTCCAAGATCCCTCTCACAATTACTACTATTGAGCAAAGTACCCAGGGGTGGGTTCCACTTACATTTACTATGGGTTTGCAGCATGATTGCGTGCTCTTCTGCACATGCTCAGATTACCCATGATGACGTCATGGCGGGTGGGCAGAGCCTCCCACTGTTTTTACTACCGGTTCTATAGAACCGGAACGAACCGGGAGCAACTCACCACTGAAGGTACCACATATACTGTCAGTCCCAGAGGAGATCAACCCTGACTGCTTTTTAGAAGGTCAGATCCTGAAGATGAAACTCAAATACTTTGGCCACTTAATGAGAAGGAAGGACTCACTGGAGAAGAGCCTAATGCTGGGAACGATTGAGGGCAAAAGAAGAAGAGGACAGCAGAGAATGAGGTGGCTGGATGGAGTCACTGAAGCAATCGGTGTTCCCGGGGATGATAGAGGACAGGAAGGCCTGGAGGAATGTTGTCCATGGTGTCATGATGGGTTGGACACGACTTCACGACTAACAACAAGAACAACAACACCTGTGCATTTTGTTTTTCTTGCCTAAATGTAGAATCCCATCATTTGATCCCATCAAATGTTTACAGCTTCCTTCACTGGTGACTTCCTAAGGTTGATTCTCTAGATTTAGTGAAGTTGCTAAGATCCATCTCCATGGATCTCCATGTAGCTATTATTCATTCATGATATTTTGCCAACTGAGAAACTGAGTTAGTTCGGGAAGCAGAGGACATATATGGATGCAGCTCCTGAAATAAAACTACAATGACTTCCTGGATCTTTTCATCGCCGTCTAATAGGATACCCGTTTTGCTAGGCCATAAATATTTAAGAGGAGCTGCTTAAGGCACAATTAAGAAGTTTAATTGCCTTTAAACGCAAATGCCTGAGTCCTCCAATGGCCCCCCCTCCTCAACATGAATCAAACAGTTGTTTGAGGTGGAGCCAATGAAAGATAACATTATGCCCGCATTAGGGATAAATTTTAGGTTTGATCCTAGCAAAGGTATTTTTTAAGAGATGAACAATTCAGCAGAGTCTTTAGAGGCAGCTCTTCCCCATTCTAACGGGTGAGTAATATTGGATTTTTTTTCTTCAATCCCTTAGTAATTATATCAGGAGGACATATTTATTACAAATTATTGATTTTATAATTACTACGGCTGCTGTTCACATTACTTCACAATGAAAACCTTTTAATATACCACGTTCTTCACTGTTATCTGGCAGAGAGAGAGAGAGAGAGAGAGAAAGAAAGAGAGAGCGAGAACAATTTGCAGAATGGCCAAGAGTTAGATTTTTATCGGCATCCTGCCCGCCCCCTTCCTCACCCCTGTTCTTTTGGCCAAGGATCTAAGTCCAGGAGGGTGGGGAGAGAGAGAGAGAAGATGAAGAAAATACTGCTAATAGCACTTAAATCAAGACAAATGTTGGAAGTCTCAAGGTCATTCCTGGAAGATTATTAGAGTCAACCCTCAACAAGGGAGACAGATATTCTTCCCCTCATTTAATTGTAGAGTTATTTTATGGCTAACATCTCTGTGATTGGAAAGTTATAGCTTGAAATCAGCTGTTGGCTCCCCATGTATGGGGAGAGCCACAGACAAACATGGGGGCAATGTTGCTGGAAGAAGATATATCTCTTATGAGGTTGACTTCTTGGTGCCCTGGTGCAGATGTCAGGGGCAAAAATATAAATCTGAGTGGTCTATAATTGCTTCTTTCATTGCTGTTTCATTGCATTCAAGGCAGGACAATGGCTTAGTCTTCCTCACCAGGTAAGTCCTTGGAAGAAATGATGAGGTATCGGAGACAGAAGAAATAGTGGCTCCCATCTGCCACTGGCGGTGAAATGAACCTTCTTATGAAGGTAGATTGCACCCAATCCATCATCATCTGAACATTTTCCATTTCTTGTTCTAGATGAGGTTGCAGACAGAGCCAATGTGCTTCCAGAGGCCTTCTGGATTCATGGTGTCTGCTCAAAGAGCAAGGGGTAGCAACAGCCAAAAAGGACAATTGCGGGGCAATTATACATGATTGGACTAGGAGAATCTACTTGCAGTCACTCATGTCACACTCACAGTCACCTACCAATTGGATTACTGCAATTGGTGCTCTTAGATCAGGTATGTCAAACATGCGGCCTATGGACAGCATACTGTTGTGGTCCACCAGCAACCTGCAGAGCTGGCAGCAGAGTTGGACAGTGAGGAGGCTGGGGAGGAACATGGGCCAGTCCTGGAGTCAAGGGAAGGCCCAGACGAGAGCTCTGTGTTGGAGGCAGAGATGGGGCCAGGGCCATCTGGGAGCGATGCATGGACTACGGAGCCTCCAGAGGTGGATAGCAGAGAGGTAGAGGAACAGGAGGAGCCTGTTCCTTGTGTGCACATGCACAGAGCTGCTAGAAGGCAAGAACAATTAAAACAAAAGGGACGACTTGGGAGTAAGGCCTGGAGATGATTGGCCCCTCCCAGAAGGCTTAAAAGAGCAGCAACAGCTCTTGGGTTCTTTGTAGGAAAGCAACGTTGCTAAATTTGTTTCTTGTCTTGCTACATTTGTTTCTTGTTGGTGTCTCTTGCTTCTGAACTTTTGCCAAGAAAAGCCTTGGGCAGGGTGCCAAAGTAGACAAAGGTTGGTGATAAGGCTGAAGGACTGTTTATGAAGAATATGTTTTGGACTTAATTTGGACTAAGCTGAGAATGGAGTAATTCTAATAAAATATGTTTGTTTAGGACTGATTGTGTCTGGTAATAACTACTTGGGCCTAGGTCACAACACATACAGCCCGTGCTGGCCACACCCACTCTGGCCCCACAAAGGCAAAAACAATCATGATCAGAGGTGGGATTTACATACTGTTACCACCGGTTCGCCCAGCACTAGAAATGTGAGTGTGCATGTGCACACCATCCGCACATGCATGCGGTGTCACAAAACATGGCAATTCTCTCATCCACACATGTGTGTGATGTCAAACAACACAGCAATTCACTCATGCGCACCATCCATTCATGCGTACGATGTCAAAAACACTGTCAAAAACACAGCAGTATAGGATGGGTCTGGGTGGGTGGGCAGCGCATATCGCTAGTACTGGTTTGCTCAAACCGGTCCGAACCAGCTGAATACCACCTCTGATCACGATACATCATGATACAACCCACAATATGATTGGGTTTGACATCTCTGTCTTAGATGGTGCTGTCCTTGAAGACTACTTAAAAAGATTCAGATGGTACAAGATAGCAACAGCAATAGCACTTCATGGTGCTTTACAGCTCTCTCTAAGTGGTTTACAGAATCAGCATATTGCCCCCAACAATCTGTGTCCTCATTTTACTGACTTGAGAATGATGGAAGGCTGAGTCAACCTTAAACTGATCAGGATCAAACTCCAGGCTGTGGACAGTGAGTTAGCCCTGCAGTACTGCATTCTAACCACTGTGTTACCGTGATGCTTTTAAAATTGTTGAAGTAGAGAAACACTGTCCTAGAACATTGCACTATACATTGGGGAAACAAAACAACCACTTCATGAACGCATGGCACGACATAGGAGAACCAACCCAAGAGGACTAGATTCAGCAGTCCATCTGCATTTAAAAGAAACAGGCCACTCTTTTGAAGACAGCAAAGGCCACATTTTGGGCAGAGAGGCCTGCTGGCAGTCGGCAGAATTAGCCTGCAATACTGCATTCTAACCACTGTGTCATCACAGCTCAAGTAAATATGACTGCCAGTTATTCAACATATTGGACATATCTGCTTCACAAGTTGCATTGGTTTCAAGTATGCTTCTGGATATAATTCAAAAGAGACTGAATAGCCGTTTGTCCAGAATGAAACTCCTACCATAAACAGGGGGTTGGACTAAAAGACCTCCAAGGTCTCTCCCAACCCTATTATTCTATGCTCTATGTTCAATATTTATCTATATTTGGCTTTCTCAATCTCTCTATTGTTTTCCTTTGCATCCTCAACTGATTGTTGTAAGCATATGTATACCATATGTATTATTCTGAAAGTTAATTGTTTTCTTTCCCACATGTCAACTCAGTCAAGTACAGCTAAAATGTTTAAAATTGAAGAATCTACAGAAAATTCTCAGAAGCATAACCCCTTCCGATGAATGCAGAGAGAGAAGAAAATTTTATTGTAAAAAAAAAAAAGATCTTTATTTAGGGTTCTGCAGAATATTTCAATTTTGAAACATTTGCTAATTGTTAGATATGTGGTGTTACAAACTTTCTGAAAAGGTTTCATGCTCAACTCAGAAATGGGTCTGAGATTCTTCTAGAACAGGGGCAGAGGTGGTATTCAGCCGGTTTGGACTGGTTTGCACGAACCGGTAGCAGAAATCCCCGCTCTATGCCATCCTATTTAGGCACCTTTTTGAGGCTGGGCACATGCACAGAAGGCGCGTGAGCAAAGCACATGCATGGAAGGCTGAACGCATGTGCTGAAGGGGTGCATGCATGAAGCAGTGGGTGCATGCCAGGTGAACCAATAGTAACAAAATGTGAAACCCACCACTGAAAAGGGGTGTCAAACTCAAAGCCTATGGGCCGGATCCGGCATGCAGGGTGCTTAGATTTGGCCCACAGGGCCAGCCTGGAAACAGCAAAGGACCATCCTGTGTGCCACTGCCAGCAAAAACAGAGCTCAGGGTGGGATGTGCTGCAGGAGGCCATTGCAGCCTAAAACAGGGCATGGGTGGGCCGCATGCCACCAACCAGGCTCCATTTTCACTGGCAGAGGGCTGTTAAAAGAAACTAAAAATGAAACAAAATGAGAAAAGTTTCCCCTTTTGCCTTTGAGCATGCAAGAAGGGACAGGAAAAGAGAAAGGGAAAGAGGAAAGAAAAAGAAAAAAGAAGGAAAGATGGGAAGAGAGCAAGGAAGGAAAAATAAGAAAAGAGGGGAAGGAAGGAGAAAGGAGAATGAAGAGGGAGGGAAAAAGAAGAAAAGGAAGGAAGGAAGGAAGGAAGGAAGGAAGGAAGGAAGGAAGGAAGGAAGGAAGGAAGGAAGGAGATTATAATGAGAGTGAGCAAAATGTGTCATTCATGAAGCTTTAGTCCTCCATTTGAATTCACAAATCAACAACTAGTTCATTCTTGAAGTTCAAAAGCTTGAGTAGGAGGACAACACAGCTTTAGACCCACAACTGATATCTATGAAAAACTGGTGTGTGTATGTGTGTGTATGGAGTGGGTGTCCAGCAATATATCTGCCAAGTTTGCAGATGGTGGCATTTTAATGTCTCACCATGCCCTGAAAGAAATGGTGACTGCCAGCATCAACAGGAAGAAATTGAAGTCCACCAGTTGTCCAGCACCATAAAATTAAGTTCACAATGCCTGTAGAAAGTTAGCACCCACTCCACTCCTAGAAGAATGAAATGTTTTGAGAAGTATTAAAAAGGAAGAATATTATATTTCCCTGGATGAGAAATGGAGAAACATGGTTGTTGTTTTTTTAGTGGGAGAAAGCAGCCCCCACCTTTTTTTAATAGCCCACAGCAGATGTCAATATTTAAGAGATAAAGAGATAGATAGCTCTAGTCATAAGCAAATACCCTCACCCTAGATCCAACAAAGATAGGATTAGCCCTCAGCCGCAATAGGAATTGCCCAATGCCCCTTCATTGCATTAGCAGTCCAAACTTCAACCAAACTTAGCTCAGACAAGCACCTTGTACTTTGTCTATAGAGCCAGCTATGACCCCCACATAGCTCCTACATGGCTGCATGGGAGTCTGACAACAACCAATAGAATAAATGTTCTTGCACAGGAACAGGAAGCTCAAGTGCAAAGCCCAAGAGAAGGTATTAACCTCACCTACTCTCAACTCCATGTGATCAGCTGCCCAGAACCCATGTAGTTCTGCTCATCATTAAACCATCTTTCCAATCAGCCTCCATGTTTCCAGCATCTTTCTCCTGACTTGGAACTGAGCCAGATGGAGATTTCTTCCCACAATGCTATGCTAGAAGTTCTGCTTGTTACACCAGAAAGTTAATACTGACTCTGGGGGAATGAAGTTATTGGGAAGGCAGATCAGGAATGCCACTTCATAAAAGTCACTCTTCCTGGACAAGACTTCTGATAAATAAAATCTACATGAATGTACTACACGAATCAGGTGTTAATAACATTCTGTCAAGCCTTGGTAAGGCCACACTTGGAATATTGCATCCAGTTTTGGTCACCACAATGTAAAAAAAGGTGTTGAGACTCTAGAAAGAGTGCAGAGAAGAGCAACAAAGATGATTAGGGGACTGGAGGCTAAAACATACAAAGAACAGTTTCTGGAATTGGGTATGTCTAGTTTGATGAAAAGAAGGACCAGGGGTGACATGATAGCAACATGTTGGAGCACCCACAGCTTCTGGAGATAAGCCATTCCAATGATTAATTGTTTTCACTCTCAGGAAATGTCTCTTTAATTCTAGGTTGGATCTCCCTTTGATAAGCTTTCATTTGTTACTTCTTGTCCTGCCCTCAGGTGCTTAGGAGAATAGGTCAACACCATCTTCTCTGACAACTCCTCAAATATTGGAAGACTGATAAAGAGAATGTTTCTATCTCAGGGTTGAAAATGAAGGATGCTTGGTACTCTCTGAGCTTGGTTGTTTTCTTGTAGACATTTCATTACTGAAACCAGATAACATCAACAGTGCTGGTGCTGACGGTATTACTAGCTAGCACTCACGATGTTACTTAGAGCCTTGGTGGCGCAGCAGACTAAAGCACTCTGAATTAACACCAGCTGCCTGCAATTATTGCAAGTTCAAATCTCAAGGTTGACTCAGCCTTCCATCCTTTCTAGGTAGGTAAAATGAGGACCCGGATTGTGGGGGCAATAAGCTGACTTTGTATAAAAAAGAACACCGCTTGGGGGGGGGGCGAAAGCCCTACTAAGCAGGTATATACAAAAAGTATGAAGGCTATTGCTTAAAGCATTGTAAGCTGCCCTGAGTCTCCGGAGAAGGGCGGCATATAAATCCAATAAATAAATAAATAAATAAATAAATAAATAAATAAATAAATAAATAAATAAATAAATAAATAAATAAATAAATAAATAAATAAATAAATAAATAAATAAATAAATGTAATGAACCATCTGCAAGAAAACAACCTAGCTCAGAGAGAACCAAGGACCTCCCTTATTGGACGACTGCTATTATATCACCCCAATCCAGAGGTGGGAGTCACATACTTTAGCAACTGGTTCTCCCAGCACCGGAAATGTGAGCGTGCATGCACGATCACTTCGCTCGTGCGCACGCCGTCTGCGCATGTGTGCGGCGTCACAAAACACGGCAATTTGCTTGCGTGCGGCATCAAAAACACAGTGATATAGGATGGGATTGTGTCCGGGAAAGTGGGCAGGGGTGCGCCCACCTGCAGGTCGCCACTACCGGTTCACCGGTCCGAACCGGCTGAATACCACCTCTGCCCCAATCCTTCCCTTCATTAATCTAGACATATCTAGTTCCCTCAATTGTTCATTTTATGGTTTAATCTCTAGACCCCTTTATTGTTCTTCTCTGCACTCTTTCTAGATGTTGAGACATTGGAAAAAGTACAAAGAAGAGCAACTAAGGTGATTAAAGGCCTGGAGACTAAAACATATGAAGAATGGTTGCAGGATTTGGGTATGGCTAGTCTAGAGAAAAGAAGAACTACGGGGGACATGACAGCATATATTCCAGTATTTGAAATGCTGCCACAAAGGAGAGGGGTCAACTAATTTTCCAAAGCACCTGAAGACAGGAAAAAGTAACAATGGATGGAAGCTAATCAAGGAGAGAAGCAACCTGGAATTTAAGGAGAAACTTCCAACAGTGAGGACAATTAACCAGTAGGACATATTGCCTTCAGATGTGGTGGGTGCTTCATCCCTGAAAATTTTTAAGAAAAGATTGGACAGGCACAGAAGTGGTATTCAGCCGGTTCCGATCAGTTCTGGAGAACCAGTAGCAGAAATTTTGAGTAGTTTGGAGAACTGGCAAATACCACCTTTGGCTGGCCCCGCCCCCATCTATTTGCTGCCTCCCGAGTCCCAGCTGATCGAGTCCCAGCTGATCGGCTGGGTCTTCTTTTGTTGCCCTGCACATAGAGCTGGAAAGCAGGTTAGTGGGGTGGGGAGAAAATGGGGATTTTACAGTATCCTTCCCCTAGGAGTGGGGAAGGAATGGGGATTTTTTTTTTTTAATTTGAATTAACAGCTGGTGTTAAATTACAGAGCTCTGTCTGTTGAGCTATCCAGGCTCAGCATTACAATATCCTTCCCCTGGAGTGGGGTGAAAATGGAGATTTTACAGTATCCTTCCCCTGGAGTGGGGAAGGAATGGGGATTTTTTTTTTTTAATTTGATTTATATACCACCCTTCTCCGGAGACTCAGGGTGGCTTACAATACATTAAGCAATAGCCTTCATCCTTTTGTATATTTATACAAAGTCAGCTTATTGCCCCCACAACTGGGTCCTCAATTTACCTACCTTAGAAAGGATGGAAGGCTGAGTCAACCTTGAGCCTGGTGGGATTCGATCTTACTTTAATTGCAGACAGCTGGTGTTAAATTACAGAGCTCTGTCTGTTGAGCTATCCAGGCTCAACATTACAGTATCCTTCCCCTGGAGTGGGGTGAAAATGGAGATTTTACAGTATACTTTCCCCAGGAGTGGGGAGGGAATGGGGATTTTGCAGTATCCTTCCTCTGCCATGCCCAAGCCACGCCCACCTAGCCAAGCCAAGCCCACCAAGCCACGCCTACAGAACCGGTAGTAAAATATTTGAATCCCACCACTGGACAGTCACCTAACTGAAATGGTGTAAGATCTACTCGGTGAGCAGGGGGATAGCCTAGATGATCTCCCAGGTCCCTCCCAGCTCTATTCTGATTCTGATTCAAGAGTCTCAGCATTATACAGCATGATTCCTAAGTAAAGTTTTGAATTAGCATAGATTCAGCATGAGGTCAGATTTGTTTGGGTGCACGCCTGTGCATAAACCGCCCCCTAAATACACAGCCTTCAAAAATGCTAAGCTCTAGTACCTGCGATTTTTATTGCGTAGCTCCAAGAACAATTCATTCAGAAAATCAGCTCTGCAACTGTTTTTTTTTTTAAAAAAAAAAAATTAAATGCCTTCCTTTGCAATATTTATGGTGTCGTTTTTAGGCTTTAGTAGGAGATACACAAACCATAAAGCTAAACTAACAATTAACTCCGAGCGCTAAATCTTTGCATTGGGTTTGTGAAAAGCAAGATTAGGAGGGAATAATCAGCAAGCGGCTGGCTGCAGAAAGAGCCGAGTCTTGAAGAAGGCTCCGTAATTTAAATGCCGAACACAACACTAATTGGAAAATGAGATTTCAATCAGAGGTCCATTTGACATTTCGCTTCTCCGGCCCACTCAACAATAACAATAACATTTAGCGGAGAAGGGTATGGCATTAGGGGACCAAAAACATGTTGATGGGCATTCAGAAATTCTCAGCAACAGATGCCGTGTATATTTAATTTTATTTGCCAACTCGATAAAACAAGAAAAGAAAAAAATTAATGGAAATGATCTGACATCTTATTTATTGGTCCACGCGTTATCATCCTAACCCACCAAATTGGAAAAAAGCCAAAGGTCTGGTTTTAAATTAGATTAGATCTCTCTCTCTCCCTCTCTCTCTCTCTCCTCTCTCTCCTCTCCCTCCTCTCTCTCCCTCTCTCCCTCTCCCTCTCTCCCTCTCTCTCTCTCTTCTCTCTCCTCTCTCTCCCTCTCTCCCTCTCTCCCGCTCTCTCCCTTCCTCTCTCTCTCTCTTCTCTCTCCTCTCTCTCCCTCTCTCCCTCTCTCTCCCTCCCTCTCTCTCTCCCTCTCTCCCGCTCTCTCTCTTCTCTCTCCTCTCTCTCCCTCTCTCCCGCTCTCTCTCTCTCTTCTCTCTTCTCTCTCTCCCACTCTCCCTCTCTCTCCCTCCCTCCCTCTCTTTCTCTCTCCCTCTCTCCCGCTCTCCCTCTCTCCCTCTCTCTCCCTCCCTCCCTCTCTCCTCTCTCTCCCTCTCTCCCGCTCTCTCTCTCTCTGTCTCCTCTTTCTCCCTCTCTCCTCTCCATCTCTCTCTCCTCTCTTTTTCTCCCTCTCTCTCCTCTTTCTCTCCCTCTCCCTCTCTCTCTCTCCCCACCTCTCTCTCTCACACACATATATACTCTGAATTTTATAACCCTGAATGAAGAGTGTAACCATTACACTGATACGGTCAACACAATCAAAGGCCTTTCTATAATTAGTGAAACACATATTGACTTGGTTTTTATGTTCTTTGATTTTCTCGATGATTTTAGCATTAGCAACGATGGCTCTTTTTTCCTCTGCCACTTCTTCAAAACCAACTTGAACATTTGGAATTTTCCTTTCCCTAAAGGCAAAGGTAAAGGTAAAGGTAAAGATTCCCCTCGCACATGTATGCTAGTCGTTCCCAACTCTAGGGGGCAGTGCTCATCTCCGTTTCAAAGCCGAAGAGCCAGCGCTGTCCAAAGACGTCTCCGTGATCATGTGACTGGCATGACTAAACGCCAAAGGCACACAGAACGCTGTTACTTGAACACTCTGTCAAGTCTCCTTATATTTTATTTTATTTTTAGTACTGATCTGTGGATTGTCTTCTTCCACCCTGTTGACCACCGTGTCATTCTCCAGATTTTCTGGCATGGTTTCGTTAGAAGCTTTTAGATGCTTTTTATGTTGTTTGCCCCATTTCTTCCACAAGATTCCATGGTCGGTCGGTCTGTCTGTCTGTCTGTCTGTCTGTCTGTCTGTCTATCTATCTATCTATCTATTATCTTTCTTTTCCTTCCTTCCTTCCTTCCTTCCTTCCTTCCTTCCTTCCTTCCTTCCTTCCTTCCCATCTATCTCTCTAGCTAGCTTATCTATATCTCTCTATTTCTATCCATCCATCCATCCATCCATCCATCCATCCATCCATCCATCCACCCACCCACCCACCCACCCACCCACCCATCCATCCATCCATCCATCCATCCATCCATCCATCCATCCATCCATCTATCTATCTATCTATCTATCTATCCATCTATCCATCTATCCATCTATCATCTATCATCTATCATCTATCTATCCATCTATCATCAGATTGATCTATCTATCTATCTATCTATCTATCTATCTATCTATCTATCTATCAGCTAATGATAATAGTGATGATAGATAGATGATAGATGATAGATAGATAGATAGATAGATAGATAGACAGACAGACAGATGCTAGATAGCTAAACAAGATAGCTAACCAATTTATGTAGCCATCCAACTCATACATAGATGACTTCAGGAGGTTTACAACATACAAATTTAAAGAATCCATCATATAATATTAGCCATCAAAAACACCTTACCGTACCCCGCTCTCCCCATGGCAGCAACAATACAATCAGATTAGCCACTTGATCAGCATCATTTCCATTTTTGATCCCCAGGCCTTCTGATAAAACCACATTTTAGGGCCTTTTGCAAAAGGAGCAGGGTGGGAGACAACCATGTGTCACAGAGAAAGATGTTCCGTAAAGACTGGGCCACCACCGATAAGAGCCTTTTTTGTGATCTCACCAGATGACTATCCCTAGTTGATAGGGCCCATTACACGCCCTGACTTCCTGCCCTGGTGGGCTGGCTGAATGTAATAGGAGGTGGTCCTTCAATCAGTCTTCATCTTCTGATACTAGAGCTTCTCGTACACAGGGACTATCTTCTAAACTATCTCAAATGTTGATCCTTATTTTAGAGAACATCAAAAAAGTGGAAAGAGAGCAGAGAAGAGCAACAAAGAAGATTAGGGGACTGGAGGCTAAAACATATGAAGAACGGTTGCAGGAACTGGGTTTGTCTAGTTTAATGAAAAGTAGGACTAAGGGAGACATGATAGAAGTCTTCCAATATCTCAGGGGGTGCCACAAAGAAGAGGGAGTCACACTATTCTCCAAAGCTCCTCAAGATGGGACAAGAAGCAATGGGTAGAAATTAATCAAGGAGAGAAGCAACCTAGAACTAAGGAGAAATTTCCTGACAGTTAGAACAATTAATCAGTGGAACAACTTGTCTCCAGAAGTTGTGAATGCTTCAACACTGGAAATTTTTAAGAAGATGTTGGATAATCATTTGTCTGAAGTGGTGTAGGGTTTCCTGCCTAAGCAGGGGGTTGGACTACTAGAAGACTTCCAGGATCCCTTCCAACTCTATATTCTATTCTATTCTAAAATACTCATTCCAACTTTTTCTGATCTTCTTTGAATCAGCTGCTGTCTTAATTTCAGGTTGGAACTTCTTTCTGAGTTCAGAGATCTGGAAGACCTTCCTTGTCTCTCGGTGTCTGTATCTCGTTTCTTCTCACATCTCTCCGAAATTCTTTGCTCAATTCCTTTGTGAGATCTTTGTCTTTCTTGACTTTGACTTCCCTTTTCTTCTTGGCAACTTCCATCTGTTCTGACCCAATGACTTTTAAAATCCCAATTACCATTTAGCTGACCAGGGCGATGCACTCTCTTATGCCATTGCCAAGTTTTGTTTAATAACCAGCAAGATTCGGCAGGACCTCTTAAGGAACAGTTTCAACTGATTAATCTTGCACCAGGATTAATAATAGCAATAACTATTAACCCTCTTGTGTATTTATATCTACAATAGCTACGTTTATAATGGCCTTTTCACTGAAGGTTTAACGTCAATAATCTCAGGGTTCCAAGTATTTGCCTGAACACTTGAGGAAATTTCCTTGATCTGGCTGAGGTCAATGTATGTTTTATTCCATTGTCTCTTATTTTAGAATAGAATAGAATAGAATAGAATAGAATAGAATAGAATAGAATAGAATAGAATAGAATAGAATAGAATAGAATAGAATAGAATTCTTTATTGTCCAAGTATGATTGGACACACAAGGAATTTGTCTTTGGTGTATATGGTCTCAGTGTACATAAGGAGAATAAAATACATTCATCAAGAATAAAAATACACAACACTTAGTGGTAGTCAAGGTTACTAATAATCTATCAAATCATACTAGGAAACAATTAAAAACAATATAAATTGAAAGATACAAGCAACATAGTTATAGTAATAAGTGGGAAGAGAAAGATACTAGTAAGAAAGAGAAGAATAATAGTAATACAGTCTTAGTAAATTATTTGACATTGTTGTGGGAATTAGTTTTTAAGCAGAGTGATGGCATTCAGGAAAAAACTGTCCTTGTGTCTAGTTGTTCTGGTGTGCAGTGCCCTATAGCGTCGTTTTGAGGGTAGGAGTTGAAACAGTTGATGTCCAGGATGTGAGGGGTCTGTAAATATTTTCACAGCCCTCTTTTTGACTCCTGCAGTATACAGGTCCTCAATGGAAGGCAGGTTGGTAGCCATTGTTTTTTCTGCAGTTCTAATGATCCTCTGAAGTCCGTGTCCATCTTGTTGGGTTGCAGAACCAAACCAGACAGTTATGGAGGTGCAGATGACAGACTTGTTGCTGGTATCCTTCGATTTATATTGACTGTTTCCTAATATGATTTGATTGCTTATTTGTACCCTATGACTATCATTAAGTGTTGTACCTTATGATTCTTGATGAACATATCTTTTCTTTTATGTACACTGAGAGCGTATGCACCAAGACAAATTCCTTGTGTGTCCAATCACACTCCGCCAATAAAGAATTCTATTCTATTCTATTCTATTCTATTCTATTCTATTCTATTCTATTCTATTCTATTCTATTCTATTCTATTCTATTCTACTCTATTCTACTCTCTCTACTCTACTCTACTCTACTCTACTCTACTCTACTCTACTCTACTCTACACCCCTGGTTCTGGTGACTGATCGAGATTGGATCCTGCAATGAACACACTAACCATTTGGCAACAATCAATTAACAGAACTCACCCATGTTTAAGATTGCTGAGAAGATGTGTGCCAAGGCACCCAAATCCTTTAAAAATTAGCTCTGACAAAGGACTCAGGTAGCCTAAGTAGCCTCTAATTTCCGACAGAAGCTGAGGAAGATACTTCCTTAGCAAACCATGAAGACAGCAAAAGGGTAGCGAAGATGAATAGGCTTCTTTTGAGCAGGGCTCCAAGTCTTACCTTCCATAAATCAGCCTATGTAAGCCAGTGGTTCTTCCCAATTTCCATCAATTTTTCCCCCTCTTTCATTGAAGAGCATTGACAAAGAACCTGCTGCCACTTTAAATAAAGGGCAACACATTTATTATGACAGAAGCTTTTGTGGATTAGAGTCCAGAGTCCATGAATTAGGGTATATCAAATGGAAGCATTATTTATTCAAGCGTGCATATTAGAGATCCGCGACTGGCGTTCCCCGAGTGATTTGTTTATGAAGGGGAAACATTCCCCTCCAAATAATCTAGATAATGTTCTTCTATCGAGGGCATTATAATGCAAGAAGATTCAAATAACTTAAATTGTAAGGCCTGCAGAATATATAATATACGGCAAATGAAGTATACAGCATAATGCGTAGGAAAGATATAATATGCATAATACATCATGTATAATTTTTCAATCAGCATTGGAAGCCAATCAAATAAATCAGACTGCATTTGTTTGTGTATTTATTTGAAGGGCTTCTCCGCCAGCAGAAGAGATTCTGAGCCGCATGCGACACCCACCTCTGTAAACTAAGATTACAACTAAAACCAAATGCACCATCCATACACAGGCATACACTCGACTTAGGACCACAATCTGAGCCATACATTTCTGTTGATAATTGAGTTATTTTTTAAGTGAGTTTTGCCCCCATTTTGTTCAGCGAATCAGTGCCGTTAAGTTACTTGGATGGTTGCTAAGTCAATCTGGCTACCCCATTGACTTTGCTTTTTCGGAAGGTCGCAAAAGGTGACCCCATGACCTTGGGAACACTATAACCGTCATAAATATGAGTTAGTTGCCAAGCATCTGAATTTTGATCATGCCATTCTATTCTATTCTATTCTATTCTATTCTATTCTATTCTATTCTATTCTATTCTACTCTACTCTACTCTACTCTACTCTACTCTACTCTACTCTACTCTACTCTACTCTACTCTATTCTATTCTATTCTATTCTATTCTATTCTATTCTCCTCTCCTCTCCTCTCCTCTCCTCTCCTCTCCTCTCCTCTCCTCTCTATCCTATCCTATCCTATCCTATCCTATCCTATCCTATCCTATCCTATCCTATCCTATCCTATCATTTGGTTGTTTTAACCATGCATTCCACTCCTGAGTTTTCTTCTACCCACTTTCTTAGGGTGATGTTCAGAAACATCCCAGGAAACCACCGTAAAGTCAACAAAACGCCATCAAAAACTTAGAAGCAGAGTTTAAAATAACAGTCACTAAAATATCAAAACCAACAAAGATGAAAAAGACCTTTTTTTAAAAAAAGCAAAGAATAAGCAGAGCAAGAGAGAGAGAGAGAGAGAGAGAGAACAAGCAGTTATAAGAAGCAGCTGTAAGATACAGATGGGTAATAAACTTTATTGCGTGTTCAAAAATCTGCAGGAATAAAAGCTGTTATTGTCTGGTGCTGAAAAGCAACAAAGTTCAAGCTAAGTTAAATGTTCCTTTCATAATTGAAGGCTACCCTGAAAAAAAAATATATGTTCCACTCACAAAGAGCTTAGGAACTACATCGCTGATCTCCGAGTAAAGCCCACTGAAGAGTATTACAGAACTATAGATTTTGACAAGGGCAAATTGATCCCAGGTTCCAATTTTGCAAAGAAAGCCAAATTCCAGCATCGGTAACAGATGGCCATGCAACCTCCGAATAAGCATCTCTAAGAAAGATGAGTCCATCCCCTTGCTCAATCATCGTTTTCACAATCAAGCTACTTTGTTAAGGGAGCTTTTTCTAGCATCCATTTGTCACTTGGAACCATTATGCTGTGCCTTGTCTTCTGAAATGATAGAGAACGAGTTTTGACCTTCTCTGCAACTTCCTGTGGGGCGTTTGAAGAAGCCGACCGTGTTTTATTGATCTGAAACATTTAGATCGCCATCCCCCACATCTTCCCACCATCTCCGGGCGACACCCCATCGAAAATTAAAGCTATATATAAACCTAGAAAACTAAACACATTGGAACCTTAAAAACGACAAAGCGTGCAGTCATCTAATTAACAGAGGGATACAATCAAGATCAAGGGAGGTACTAATACCACTCTACAAAGCCCTAGTAAGACCACACCTAGAGTACTGCATCCAGTTTTGGTCACCATACTTTAAAAAAAGATGTTGAGATTCTAGAAAGAGTGCAGAGAAAAGCAACCAGGATGATTAAGCGACTGGAGACTGAAACATATGAAGAACAGTTGCAGGAACTGGGCATGGCTAGTCTAGTGAAGAGAAGGACCAGGGGAGACATGACAGCAGTGTTCCAGTATTTGAGGGGCTGCCACAGAGAGGAGGGGGTCAAGCTATTTTCTAAAGCACTTGTAGGCCAGACAAGGAAACTGAACAAGGAGAGATTCAACCTAGAAATAAAGAGAAATTTTCTGACAGTGAGAACAATCAACCCATGGAACAGAAGTTGCCTTCAGAAATTGTGGGAGCTTCATCACTGGAAGTTTTCAAGAAGAGACTGGGCTGCCATCAAAAATGGTGTAGGGTCTGCTTGGGTGGGGGGTTGGACTAGATTACCTACAAGGTCCCTTCCAACTCTATTAATCTTTTTCTGAATCTCATCCCTGGGCTTGGAAGAAAAAAAAAAACAACAGGTCTTCAAAGCTTTATGAAAAGTTAGGAAGATGTTCTCCTTCGGTCTTCTCCTCTCATGGCTAATAATGTTTTGCTCTTTCAATCTTTCTTTATAGGACTTCATTCTTACTTCCTTGATCATGGTTTTGCTGTCCTTGCTTTGAACTTGTTCCATTTTCTAGAAACCTTGCTTAACCCAAAGGTTCTTTTTCAAGAGGCAACTGGACTTTTCTTATTTTTCTTCAAAGACATTTCACTTTTCATCCAAGAAACTTCTTCAGCTCATTTTTTTTTACTCTATATTGTTGTGGGAACTTCATCACTGGAGGCTTTCAAGAAGAGATTGGATTGCCATTTGTCAGAAATGGTGTAGGGTCTCCTGCTTGGGCGGGGGGTTGGACTAGATGACCTACAAGGTCCCTTCCAACTCTGTTAATCTGTTAAAAACATATTTCTATTTTATTCAAGACAAGGTTAAAATGCAAAACTCCAAACCAAAATAAATAAATAAATAAATAATCCTACAGAAAACAAAAACACAAAAAACACAAAACAATCAAAACTATCAAGAAGAGCCTTGATAGTACAGTGGTTTAAGCACCCTGTTATTAACACAGCTGCCTGCAATTACTGCTGGTTCGAATCTCTCCAAGGCTCAAGGTTGACTCAGCCTTCCATCCTTTCTAAGGTAGGTGAAATGAGGACCCAGTTTGTGGGGGCAATAAGCTGACTTTGTATAAATATACAAAAGGATGAAGGCTATTGCTTAACGCACTGTAAGCCGCCCTGAGTCTCCGGAGAAGGGCGGCATATAAATCAAATTAAAAAAAAAAAGAAACATTAAAAAAGGTGTGTCAAACCACAAGACAAGGTGATTAGCAAAATTATGGAGTGTGCGGAAATGGATAAGCTCACAAAGAGATACAAGAAAAAGATGAAACAGAATATTATTTAGTCTGGGAGAAATGGTATAAATGGTTGGAGGAGAAAGGGGGAAAAAAGGGGGGGCAAAAGAAAACTGAACAATGGTTAAATTAGGTGGAGGAATGTGGAAACAAATGGGAAGATATAAAAATTGTGGAAAAGAAATTAGGTACCTGTTTATGTTAAATGCAAATAAAATATTTAGATTAAGAGAATATATTATAATGGTATATATATGATATACTATAAATATATGTATAAAAGGTATATTAAGATAAGAAAGAGAAAATGTATAAATATGGATTACTGATGTGAAGAAGTTGAAAAGAAGATGTAAATATCTGTTTTCGTTTGTTTTTAAAAAAACTGTTTAATAAAAATTATTTTTAAAAAGGTGTGTCAAACAACAACAACAAAAGCACACAAACACACACATTATCCCCTCCAGTTGATTACTAATTAATTCATTACTACAGTATTAGTACGACTTGTTTCACCTCTTGTGGAACAAGCACTCCCAAAATATTTAAACTATTAAATCTATAACTGCAGGAATCTTCTCGGCCTCGCTTGTAGGAATAGTGGTTGTAGCTAGCAATCCACACAAACAATGGATTGATTCTTTTCAATAGAAGAGCTATTTATTGAAACAAGAGATGGAATCCTTGCTGATCTATTACAAACCAGCGAGGTTGGATTTGATTAGAAACCAGCAGATCCGAGACTGTTGTCCTGTCTTCTTGCTTTAAGGGGTAGCCGTGCTACTCCATACTAGAGAAAGACCATTTTGTGGTAAATATAGACATATACAGATGTAGTATTGTCTCCCCATTCATTGGCAGAGCTATTCCATTTCTGTCATTCATTCTCTGCTCTCTCTCCTCTCTCTCTCTCTTTCTCTCTTCCCTCCCACCCCCAAAGATTGCTCCCATGCTAGCCTGATCACAGTTTGCTATCTCTAATGACTGCTTTGTCTGCCTCGGTGTTGTTAACGACAAATGTAGCCATTTGAACAGAAGCTCAGCTTGAAGCACAATGGCTTGGGAGCTGGTTCCGGCAGCAGGAGATCTCTTTTGTCCCTGCCTAAGGACTTTGAAGATCAAAACTGAAGGGGGAAAAAAATGAGACCCTGTTTAGGAGAACAATCTTTTGGGGTGTTCACCGTTTCAGATAACTTCATTCAGCCAACCAAATATGGAATGGAAGCTTGGATACTCACCATCAGCAGTGTGCAGCAGCTGCCAAAAAAGCTGCATAAACAGAGGGATAGAATCAAGATCACGTGAAGTGTTAATGTCACTTTATAATGCCTTGGTAAGGCCACCCTTGGAATATTGCATTCAGTTTTGGTCGCCACGATGTAAACAAGATGTTGAGACTCTAGAAAGAGTGAAGAGAAGAGCAACAAAGATGATTAGGGGACTGGAGGCTACAACATATGAAGAACGGTTGAAGGAGCTGGGTATGTCTAGTTTAATGAAAAGAAGGACTAGGGGAGACATGATAGCAGTGTTCCAATATCTCACGGGCTGCCACAAATGTGAAGAGGGAGTCAAGCTATTCTCCAAAGCACCTGAGGGTAGAACAAGAAGCAATTGAGGGAAACGCATCGAGGAGAGAAGCAACTTAGAACTAAGGAGAAATTTCCTGACATTTAGAACAATTAATCAGTGGAACAACTTGCCTGCAGAAGTTATGAATGCTCCAACACTGGAAATTTTTAAGAAGATGTTGGATAACCATTTGTCTGAAGTGGTGTAGAGTTTCCTGCCTGGGCAGGGGGTTGGACTAGAAGACCTCCAAGGTCCCTTCCAACTTTGTTATTCTATTCTATTCTATTCTATTCTATTCTATTCTATTCTATTCTATTCTATTCTATTCTATTCTATTCTATTCTATTCTATTCTATTCTATTCTATTCTATTCTATTCTAAATGAGAAAATGCCTGGGGTTATTCACCAAGATGTTGTAGTGCCAAGGATGAAAGACTAGGATCAGGGGTGAAATCTACTTACCTTCCTTATTGGTTCGGAAGTGTACGCGCCATTGTCACATCCTATTTTTAACCCTCTATGCATGCGCAGAGGGTCAAAAATGGGTTACTTCCTGGTTAAAAGCAGGAAGTAATGGCATCCGGGTGGCTAGGCGGAGCCTTACGGAGCTGCCGCTACCAGTTCACCAAATCATGCACCATTGTTGCTACCAGTTCGTGTGAACCGGACAGAAGTGGCAGGATTTCACTCCTGACTAGGATCACACGTGTGAAATTCCAATTAAACTGATGTATTACTACTAATGCCTAAGCACAGAAATCTACTCAATATAGAACAATAGGATTGGAAGGACCTTAGAGGTCTAGTCCAAGCTCCTACTCACTGTCAGCACTATTTTGGTGCTTGATAAGGGTCCGCAGAGTTCAAGAAGGGTTGAACTTCACCCATTTGTGAAGAGAATCTAGACTGATTCCTGTTCTAAGGGTGTTTTTTTTAGGAGGCAATTATGACTGCCTGGAGCCACCTGCCCTTAGTTCTGTCTCTCTATATATTAGTGTTTCTCAACCTTGGTAGTTTGAAGATGGGTGGACTTCAACTCCCAGAATTCCCCAGCCAGCTGGGGGATTCTGGGAGTTGAAGTCCACCCATCTTCAAGCTTCCAAGGTTGAGTAACACTGCTCTATATGGAAGACCACCAGAAAAAATAAACCAGATCTTTTTGGGTGGTGTGAATCACAGTATATCGGATATATCTATATTTTCTGGTGGTCTTCCATCCAGATGTTTCCTAAGGGAAATTAGGCTGAACTTTCCTGATTTCAGCCATGGATGGCTGGATGGTGCCACCTGCTAGGACCCATCCACCTTACCTACATATAACTAAAATTGGACAGATCCTTTCTTATTTATGGGAATCTCTACGTTTAGAGATTTTTCAGGTGGCCATCAGAGAGATAAGACCTGGGGAAGTCTTTCCTCGCTGCCAACTCATCCTACTATTTCTATTATGGCTACTCCTTTGATGAGAGGCCTCTTTTAATGGTCTTGGTAACAGCTGTTCATGCATGATGAAAGTTCAAGTAAGAGTCTTGATGTCAAGTTAGCTTTCCTTCCTGAATGGCAGAATGGAAGAAGGCTAACGATGGTTATTCCAAGTTGCAATGACACTGGGGGAAAAAAAATGACTTAGTTCTCAGGTTTGTATGTATTTTTGGTGGGTTGAAGCAACCCAGGATCTTGTGATCACCATTTGCAACCTTCCCACTGGCTTCCAACAAGCAAAATGGTGTTAAGATATTTAGACTTAGTAGCTGGAACAGCGAGATTGTACAATGAGCCAGAACACACAGTTGGGGTTGATCGACTGAAGAATGCTGGCTCCTGTGTGAGGCAATCTGTGCTGTGATTAGTTGCTGCAGGTGAGAAGGGGGAGTTTCCCTTTTTTCCCGCCTTTTTCTATCACTGTGTGATTTACCTCATGATGTAGGAATGTGCCTGACTGTCTCGTATATACTCTGTGTGTGTGTGTGTAATATTATATGTATACTGTACACACACACACACACACACAGTATATACGAGACAGTCAGGCACATTCCTACATCATGAGGTAAATCACACAGTGATAGAAAAAGGCGGGAAAAAAGGGAAACTCTTTTTTAACTCTATATATAGAATTAAAACTCTATATATAGAGGAAACTCTCTCTCTATATATATATATATAATATACAGTATATCCATTTATATAAAACTTCATTTGCATCACCATCTTGGACTCCATTTGGAGAAAAAAGTCCATGGCGGAAGCCAGATTTGCTTGATGACCACATAATTCACTTAAGCATGGTGATTCGCTTAACAACCAGGGCAAAAATGGTCGTAAAAGCAGGCATGAGTAACTGAACGACCGCCTTGCTTAGCAATGGAAATTCCAATCCCAATCTTGGTCATAAGTCAAGAACTCTTTGCAGAATTGGCACACACTGAAACTATGTTCAAATATTTGACCATTTCATCGTGACGGGGGTTATTCTTTATCTAATAAATCCAAATTTCTGACCAGGGCTGCCTTAAAATTTCTGTTTGATTTGTCCTTTTTTACTGCTCAGGTGGGAGCCTGCTCTGAATATAATGTCAATTAATGGGTCCTTGTTTCCCTTCTGCTTATTCATCTCGACACAATGACCTTAGTACATTCAGTCCTTTCATTTCTGGAAATCCTGCCAGTTCTCAGGTTTGCCTTTTATCTTTGAATCTTAGAGGAAATTGCTCCCTTGGCCTCAGCTACTCACTGGTTATTTCTTTGGCAGGAGCTCAATGCACAACCTCTATTTTTTTATCTCTAGCTCTAGCTCTCTATCATCTATCTCCCTATAATCTCTCTCTCTCTCTCTCTCTCTCTCTCTCTCTCTCTCTCTCTCTCTCTCTCTCTCTCTCTCTCTCTCGTTATATATATATCTATATATCTATATATCTATATATCTATATATCTATATATCTATATATCTATATATCTATATATCTATATATCTATATCTATGTCTGTCTGTCTGTCTGTCTGTCTGTCTGTCTGTCTGTCTGTCTATCTATCTATCTATCTATCTATCTATCTATCTATCTATCTAGGTTCTACCTACGTAAACCAAGATATTATGCAGCCCTAGTTCAGTGAAATCACAATTCACTAGTTTCTGGGCTTTTTTTTTCTTTTTCTGGCAGCTAGCAGACCCTTTGCTGCCCATTGGGAGACTAAGATAGATCTATTTTGGCTAAAGAGACATACACATAAAACCTACGAAAATGAAAGAAAAACAAATATTGTACCTTTATAGGGAGGATACATGAGATGAGGGTGTGGCTAACTGATGAGGCCTTATAAGGCCGAAATAGATCTGTCTTAGTCTCCCAATGGGCAGCAAAGGGTCTGCTGGCTGCCAGAAAAAAAAAAAAGCCCAGAAACTAGTGAATTATGATTTCACTGAACTAGGGTTGCATAATATCTTGGTTTACTTAGGTACAACCTGGCTAAAGAGACATACACATAAAACCTACGAAAAAGAAAGAAACACACACACACACACACACACACATATATATGGTTTTCGCGGGTATTTGTATATAGGTCTTTGGTTATTCGGGTTTTCTCCCACGTAAAATTGGAAGTGTCTTGGCGACGTTTCGACAAAGTCTCATTCGTCATCTTCAGGCTGGTGTTTTCGGCTTCGTGCTTCTAGGAGCAAGGTCCTTGATGTGTGCCCATCACCCACACAGGATGTTACGAAACAGCTGACTAATCTGCAAACATCAATTCCATCAATTAATCAAGATGTTACAACACAGGCAACCAACCCGCTCACAGCAACAAAGCCAGCACCCCACACCTCCCCACCAGTATTTATAGAGAAACGGCAGCTCCGATCACGTTTTCCTCGCACAAGCACGAAGCTGAAGACACCAGCCTGAAGATGACGAGTGGGACCTCATCAAAACGTCGGCAAGCTACTCTCAATCTTACATGGGAAAAGACCCGAATACACCAAAACTTGCATACCTCTACCCGTGAAAATCTACGAAAACAAATATCTTCAGGCTGGTGTCTTCGGCCTTGTGCTTCTAGGAGCAAGCAAATACCCGCAAAAACCTCAGAAAACACACACACACACACACACACACACTCACTATCATCTCTCTCTCTCTCTCTCTTCTCTTTTCTCATCATGCACATAACATAGAAGATTGCAATGCAAGAACTTCATTCAAGGCTGTCTGTCTCTCTTTCCGTCCTTCTCTCTCCCTCCCTCTTGTTATCCATCCATCCATCCATCCATCCATCCATCCATCCATCCATTCATCTATCCCTATCTATCCCTACCTACCTACCTACGTATCTATCTATCTATCTATCTATCTATCTATCTATCTATCTATCTATCTATCTATCTGATAAACACAGATAAACCTCCAAGTGGCCTCAACAACCATCTAACAGGATGCAAATGACCAGCTGTCTGCAAGGAATATAAATCCTTCCATTCCCCATCATCCAGTCAGAGCTGAAGAAACTTCTTAGATGACAAACAAAACTTCTTTAAAAGAAAAAGAAAAAAACCAAGAAAGACCAGTTGCCTCCTGAAAAAGCACCTTTGGGACAACCATGACCTGGATGACTGAGAATCTCTACAGACTTTCAGCAATGTGGTTCCATCAACTGCCTTTGGATCATGGGGCAAATTCTTGACTTATTCAGGAATTTCAATTAATTTGTCTTTCTAGTCTAAGAAAGAGGAGTAGGAGTGACATAATAACAGTTCCAAGATTTGAAGGGCTGTCACAGAGAAGAGGGGGTCTTCTATTATCCAAAGCACCTGAGGGCAGAACAAGAATCAATGAATGGAAGATCATTAAAGAGAGCTCCAGCCTAGAATTAAGGGGACATTTCCTGAAAGGGAGAACTATTAATCAGTGGACGACTTGCCTCTAGAAGTTGTTGGGTGCTCCATCACTGGAGGTTTTATAGAAGAGACTGGCAGGAATGGTATAGGGTCTCCTGCAAGGGGTATGGAGTTGGACTAGAAGATGGACTTAGAAGGTCCCTTCCATCCCTATTATTCTATGTTTGATGTTCTATGTTCTTTACACTTCCTAAATTTCATTGCTTGAACATTTAAATGAGCCATCAAAGATGCATCTGTGCATTGTTCGGGCGATAACTTCTTCTGGAAAAGCCCTTTCTCCCCCCCCCCACATAAAGCTGCAGATAGAAATAAAGGCATTTGAAATGTGATGCCAACCCAAGTCACAAAGAGAGAGAGAGAGAGAGAGAGAGAGAGAGAGAGAGAGAGAGAGAAACAGAGAGAGAGAGAAACAGAGAGAGAAAGAGAGAGCGAGAGAGCAACAGAGAGAGAGAGAGAGAGGCCAGCTGCCCACGTCCTTGGGTGATAGATGAGGCTCTAAGTCATTCACTCAGCTGTTTTATGACTTGCCTCTAAGTTCTGATGACTTCCCAGCAGCTGTGCGTCACCAAATTCCCATCAAGGGCCAACAATTGTCCTGCTAAATAATAAGAATGGCTAATGACACCAATTAAGAGCTGTAAATGCCATTTACACTTGTTTGTTATTTTTTTTTTCTCAAGTCAATAAGGGTTGCGGACGGCAGAAGCGCCCCCCCCCCCCCCCGAGATGATTTCGACAGGAGCCGTTTTGTGGGGACATTTTAATTGAAATATGACACAGTATAATAAAAAAGAGATTACAAAGAAATTGCCTTGCTGATTGGGTCAGCTGGGGAACACTGTCAGATGCACTGAGAGATAAACTGCACTTTGGAAGGGGGACGGCAGGCAGACGGGCTGACATCAATTACATGGGAATTGATGGGAGGGGACGGTGGCGTAGCTTGGAGACGGGATAATGTCCGGAATGCAGAATTATTTCGGCTGCTTTCTTCTAAACTTAGTCCAAACAGCAGAACTGGGGAAGGATGCTGAAACTCTAGAAAGATTGCAGAGAAGAGCAACAAAGATGATGAGGGGACTGGAGGCCAAAACCTAGGAAGAATGGTTGCAGGAATTAGGTATCAACTTTCTGACATTTGTCTAATCTAGTGAAAAGAAGGACCAGGGACGACATGATAGCAGTGTTTCAATATTTTTTAAAAAGTTTTTTTTTTTTTTTTAGACAAACGAACATTTAATACATCACTTTTCTCTTCCCTGTGACATCTCGGTATTATCTTCCAAAGTTCTTTCTTTTTCTGAATAGTTGTCATTACGTCTATCTTGATCCTTATCCAGTCCACAATATCAATGCATCACTAACATAGTATTCAACTCATCACATATTTTTACATACTTATATAATTAATCATTTATATCTCTTCTCCAACCAATAATAAAAATCATTCCATATTTTAAAATATTCTGCGTCTTCTCTATCTTTAATCATCAGAGTTAATCTATTCATTTCTGCACAATCTAAGATTTTTTTTTAAATTATTTCTTCTTCCAAAGGTATTTTCTCCGCTTTCCAATTTTGTGCATAGACAATCCTTGCAGCTGTTATTACATGTATTATCAGATAAACTTTGTCCTTGCTAATTTTGTCAGGTAGGATACCCAGTAGGAACAGCTCTGCTGTATCATTTCCTCCAACCAAGTCTTAAATTTAATCCAATAGTTTTTAGCTTCCAGAAGCAGTGTTTAAAATATTTGAGGGGCTGCCACAAAGAAGAGGGGGTAAACCTATTCTCCAAACCACCTGAAGGCAGGACTAGAAGAGATGGATGGAAACTCATCAAGGAGAGAAACAACCTAGAACTAAGGAGAAATTTCCTGACAGTTATAACAATTAATTAGGGGAAACGACCTGCCTCCAGAAGTGGTGGGTGCTCCATCCTTGGAGGTTCTTAAGAAGAGATTGGATAACCATTTGTCTGAAATGACATAGGGTCTTCGGCTTGAGCAGGGGATTGAACTAGAAGACTTCCAAGGTCCGTTCCAACTCTGTTATTCTGAAATGGACTTTCCAAAAGGTTAACCAAACCGATGGGCAGAAAGGAAGGGGAGACTGGACTTCCATAATATTGCCCAGGACAGGACCGCATCCTCAGCTGTTTCTCAAGGGCAGGACTCACTGTCATAACATGGGAACACCTCCAGAAACGTCCATGGGAAGAAATCAAAGGAGGTGACTCCATCCAGCCATCTCGTTCTCTGCTGTCCCCTTCTTCTTTTGCCCTCAATCTTTCCCAGCATTAGGCTCTTCTCCAGTGAGTCCTTCCTTCTCATTAGGTGGCCAAAGGATTTGAGTTTTATGTTATTTTAGCTAGCTAATTTCCTCCCCCCTTTTTTTTCTCCCATCTTTTCTTCCTGTCTTTAAAACACGTCTCTTGAGCTGTAAACCAGACTTCTAAACTGTGAGCAATTGTGTGTGTGTGTGTGTGTGTGTGTGTCAGCAGAGTTGAGATCTATAAATGGAATAAGTGTTAAATAAACAAACTTTGAAGCACTGTTGATGGAATTCTGCATGCTTTACCCAATTCCCATCACTTCCTCCCTTCACACTGAGGACTGAATGACAAATTACTTTGAAAGCCAATTAATAAGCCTGTTTGTATCAGACGTCTTTTTGATGGGGGTGGGTGGCAATGGAAATGGATGATGTAAACACACACACACAGACACACAGAGGTTGGCATGGCTAAACAAAGAATGAAAGAATGGGGGGGGGAGGAAAGAAGCAAAAGATGACAGCCTCTTTAGATCCCAGCACTGGGAACTGGATCTAGATAACAACTGTTCTACAACAGCAATAACAACTTTGCAAGAAAGGGCACAAATAAAGGTTCTTTCCTAAAATAGTTCTCAAATGGGAAGGTTTGACATGACAGAAGTGAGAAAACATAAGGTGGATGCGTATTTTTGGACTCCCAGTTCGGTTTTGCTTTAAATTAAAATTTGTTTTCGTTCTGAGTCCACCTGCTTCTTTCTTCTGTCTTCACTCCTACCCCGCTTTTAAAGAAATCTCCTTAATACAGCACTTAAAGGCTAAGTAAAATACTTGCCGAGATGCAGTACAGAATCATAGAAGCACAGGACTGGAAGAGACCTTGGAGGTCTTCTAGTCCAGCGATCACCAACTGGTGGGCCATGAGAAAATTTTGGTGGTCCGCAGAAAAATTATTTGCATTTTTTGTATTGCATTAGATCAAGGGTCCTCAAACTACGGCCCCTGGGATGGATACGTGCAATGAACGCTTGTGTTGCTGCAGAGAGTCTCCCCCTTCGGGGTCTTTTTGTGTGGGTTGGAGGGGGGCAGAAATTCCAACTTTGGGTCTGCTTCAGCCTCCTGGTGTGGGGCTTTGGGAGAAGGCTGGAGGGACGTGCCACTGGTGGCGAAGAGCCGGAGGGCCTCGTTCCAGTGGGACTGCATCATGGCCTGGAACTGGCTGACCATCTCAGCCCACTGAGCCTCCAGGCGCCGGTACCTGGCCTTGCACTCCCACAGGTCTTCCCTCTGCTTGGAAAGCCTATGCTCCTAGTCCTCAGTGAGGTGCTTCTGCTGAGCCTCCTTCTCGGCCAGATCCAATTTGAACTGAGCTGTTTTGCCAACTCTTTCTCATGGTGGCTGCTTAGCTCCAACAACTGCTTCCTGTTAGGGCCCTGTAGGAAGTTAGCACCCACCCCTTTCCTGGAAGAGTGAAATATTTTAGGAAATATGAAAAAGGCAGAATATTATATTTCCCTGGATGAGAAATGGATAAGCATATTTTGAAGCAGCTCCCACCTTCCTGCCCCCCACCCTTTGTCAATGGGCCAGAGGCAGAAATCCAATCCTTTGTCAAAGGACATTTGCAACACAATAGCAACAGAAACTAACACAATAGGACTAATCTAGACAGAAACTCACCACATGGCACCTGGGAAGATTACATCAGCCAGCAAGACTAGCTAAGACCCCCAACCCCTGGGAGTCTGACAACCAATCAGGATACTCTTTCTGGGCCCCAGGAAGTTCAAAGCCAGAGAGAGCATAAAACCCGAAAAACTCGCTGTATCTGCCCTTTTCTGTTCAGGAACTCAAGCCATGTGATCCTGTCCACCATTAAACCATCTTTCCAAGGAGTCTCCATGTTTCCAGTGTCTTTTTCCCCACTTGGAGCAGAACCTAGAAGGAGATTTCTTCCAACAGCCCTAAGAAGCCCAGGTGGGCAGGCGAGGAGTGGCTGGGAGGGGAGGGGCAGGTAGTGGCCAGTGAGGTGCCCCTCGACACGCATGACATTGAGTTGGCCATGCCCACCCAGTCACATGCCCACCCAGCCAGTCATTAGGCAGCTCATATTAGTGGTCTGCTGGGTTTAAAATTATGAATTTACTGGTCCCTGAGGTCCGAAAGATTGGTGACCCCTGTTCTAGTCCAACCCCCTGCTCAAGGCAGGAAACTCTATATCATTCCAGACAAATGTTTTTCTTCTTGAAAAACTCCAGTGATGGACCAACCACCACTGTCTGGTTTTTGCTCTGCAATCCAACAAGACAGGCACAGACTTCAACAGATAGTTAAAACTGCAGAAAAAACAGTTACTACCAACCTGCCTTCCACTGAGGACCTGTATACTGCATGAGTCAAAAAGAGGGCTGTGAAAATACCTACAGACCCCTCGCATCCTGGACATAAACTCTTTCAACTCCTACCCTCAAAACGACGCTGTAGAGTACTGCACACCAGAACAACTAGACACAAGGACAGTTTTTTCCCCAACGCCATCACTCTGCTAAACTAAAGAAATAATTCCCTCAACATTGTCAAATTAACTACTAAGACTGTATTACTATTCTTCTTCTCCTCGTCCTTACTAGTACCTATATCTTCCCAGTTATAGCTACATCCATGTTGCTTGTATCTTTACAACTTATATTGTTTTTATTGTTTCCTAGAATGATTTGATTGCTTATTAGTATCTTATGACTATCATTAAGTCATATGTATCTTATGATTCTTGATGAATATATTTTATTTTTTTCTTTATGTACAGTGAGAGCATATGCACCAAAGACAAATTCCTTGTGTGTCCAATCAGGAGGAGGAGGAGGAGGAGGAGGAGGAGGAGGAGGAGGAGGAGGAGGAGGAGGAGGAGGAGGAGGAGGAGGATGGAGGAATAGCACTTAGATTTATAGCATATGCTGCTTTAGAGTGCTTTAGAGCCCTCTCTAAGCGGTTTACAGAGTCAGCCTCTTGCCCCCAACAATCTGGGTCCTCATTTCACCCAGGATGGAAGGCTGAGTCAACCTTGAGCCTGGCGAGATTCGAACTGTCAAATTGCAGGCAGGCAGCAGTTCGCAGAAGGAGCCTGCAGTACTGCACTCTAACCACTGTGCCACAGTGGCTCATTATTCCATAGAATCTTCAATACTCTCTGAACTTGGTTGTTTTCTTGCAGCAGTTTCATTCCCCAACTGGGTAACTCTATACTCATATTCAGGTACTGCATCCTTATTTCAAATACTACCTCTATTAGGAATTCCTGCAAGATACAACTCATATGGCAGAATAGCTGTCATTTGATCCCATCCTCTCAGTTTTAAATTGAATTCGGTTTTAATTGGGTTGTTTTAAATCTTGGGCCGAAATTATTTAATTGTTTTTTAAACTGTTTTTAAATTTTATATGCAATGTTTTATCTCGGCTGTACACCGCCCTGAGTCCCACAGGAGAAGGGCGGTATAGAAATAAAATAAAATAAAATAAATAAATAAAATAAATAAAAATTTTGCTAATCCTTTTCT
Source organism: Pituophis catenifer annectens (assembly GCF_029215685.1). NCBI lineage: Eukaryota > Metazoa > Chordata > Lepidosauria > Squamata > Colubridae > Pituophis > Pituophis catenifer. Next base: position 291,620,181 of record NW_027256882.1, on the reverse strand, counting down.
TATAGGAACTCTTGCCAGCTAGAGGCCCGCCTCACATTTATCAATTTTCATGTAAGGAAAATTGAGGAAACCTCTGTCTTTTGAATAGAATAGAATAGAATAGAATAGAATAGAATAGAATAGAATAGAATAGAATAGAATAGAATAGAATAGAATAGAATAGAATTCTTTATTGGCCAAGTGTGATTGGAGACAAAAGGAATTTGTCTTGGTGCATACGCTCTCGGTGTACATAAAAAGAAAAGATGCATTCGTCAAGAATCATAAGCTACAACACTTAATCATAGGTAACAAATAAGCAATCAAATCATATTAGGAAACAGTCAATAGAGTCAAACAGTCAAAGAGCCTTGGTAGTACAAGGGTTTAAGGCACCTTGTTATTAAGCTGCTTAAGACCAGCTGCCTGCAATTACTGCAGGGTTCGAATCTCGCCAAGGCTCAAGGTTGACTCAGCCTTCCATCCTTTCTAAGGTAGGTGAAATGAGGACCCAGTTTGTGGGGGCAATAAGCTGACTTTGTATAAATATACAAAAGGATGAAGGCTATTGCTGAGCACATTGTAAGCCACCCTGAGTCTCCGGAGAAGGGCGGCATATAAATCAAAATAAAAAAAATAAAATAAAAAAAATATGAATCGTAAGGATACCAGCAACAAGGTTACAGTCATACAGTCATAAGTGGGAGGAGATGGGTGATAGGAATTATGAGAAGATTAATAGTAATGCAGACTTAGTAACTAGTTTGACAGTGTTGAGGGAATTATTTGTTTAGCAGAGTGATGGCGTTTGAGAAAAAACTGTCCTTGTGCCTAGTTGTTCTGGTGTGCAGTGCCCTATAGGATCGTTTTGAGGGTAGGAGTTAAAACAGTTTATGTCCAGGATGCGAGGGGTCTCTAGATATTTTCACAGCCCTCTTTTTGACTCGTGCAGTATACAGGTCCTCAGTGGAAGGCAGGTTGGTAGCCATTGCTTTTTCTGCAGTTCTAATGATCCTCTGAAGTCTGTGTCCGTCTTGTTGGGTTGCAGAGCCAAACCAGACAGTTATGGAGGTTCAGATTAAAGACTCAATAATTCCTCTGTAGAACTGTAGAACCTGTGTGGCTTTCATGTGCCAAGTAAGCCTAGGAGGTTTTCTGGCTTGCTTTGGTTTGAGGAAGTTCTCAAGGACTTTTGGAAACCCCCAAAGCTTTCCTGAGCTTGCTCGCCTTTCCCCGGATTGTGCTGACAATTTACAAGAGATTGATGAGGCAAAACTTGCTGTGCAAAACTGCACATTGACATTTCCATAATATATTGGGTACCATCCATATCCAATGGAAGACAAAGGCAAATATTCACTTGATCGGGATAGGTCTGATCAGCCCTCTTGTTGATTTAGAGCAGCAATGATTCTGTTTCTTAATTATAATTTCTCCTGAATTGCTTGTACACTAAAGCTGAGCCCATTGACCTGTGGTTTCAAGGATCACCTCTGGTGGCTTTTATGAAATTGGTCTTGCATTAGCTTTACTTTCAAAGGCCTCTGGTGCAGAGGCTAATTTTACTGGTAGGTTACACACTGCCGTTAGTAGTTGTGTAATTTCATACTTGATTTCTTTCAGAACTCTTGAGTAAATAGACACCATCTGGCCTCTATTGCTTCCTATTGTTTCGTTTATCAAGCTGTTGTGTAACCTCTTCTGTTGGTACATCCTGTTTGTGAGCGTTCGTTTGATTTATCACTGGCAAAGAGGCGGTTGTGAAGAGACCAGAGGGCAGAGAGGTGGCATGATAGAAAACATTACAAATGGAACTGTGATCCAGGTTACATTAACCCATAACCACAGACCTGCGGTCATAGTGACCGCAAGTTTTCCAAAATGTTTGGAACACCCCTATTTTTAGAAATGGACCATTCTGGTTGCGAATAGCTTTTGTTTTCCAGCCAATAAGAGCGTATGCAGCATCGCGCTTATGTAAGTTATTTGGTGTTTTTTGTAGCGGCGTTTGAATTTGAATTGTGGTCATTTTGACGATAGATAGATAGATAGATAGATAGATAGATAGATAGATAGATAGATAGATAGATATGTTTCTTTTTCTTTTTCGTAGGCTTTTATGTGCATATTCTTTCAAACCAGGTTTTACCTACGTAAGCTAAGATGTTCTACAGCCCTGGTTCTGTGAAATCTCATTCACAAGTTTCTGGGCTTTTTGTTTCTTGCTGACAAACAGCAACTCTGTGCTGCTCTTTGGGAGACTCAGCTATTTCTGCCTTATAAGGTGTCATCAGTGAGCCACACCCTCTTCACAGAACCAGGGCTGTAGAACATCTTAGCTTACGTAGGTAAAACCTGGCTAGAAAGAATATGCACATAAAAGCCTACGAAAAAGGAAAAAAGATACATTATACCTTTACAGGGAGGATACCTGAGAAGAGGGTGTGGCTCACTGATGACGCCTTATAAGGCAGAAATAGCTATATATATATATATGTATGTATGTATGTAGGTCTTTGGTTATTCGGATTTTCTCCCGCGTAAAATTGGAGGTGTCTTGGCAACGTTGCGATGAAGTCTCATTCGTCATCTTCAGACCTACATACAAACACCCGTGAAAACCTCAGAAAATATGTGTGTGTGTGTGTGTGTGTGTGTGTGTGTGTGTGTGTGTGTTGGGGCCACGTTTTCCACCAAAAAGAGTGCAATTTGGTGACCCAAACTTCAAAGAAACTGTTCTAACATGGTATGAAGAAGCAGAGAGTGATCTGAGTGAAGTGGAATCAGATTGCAATGAAATTTTTTTAATGGACGATGAGGAACCCACAGCCGCCGCCGATTCTGACATCAGCGATGATGAAGCTCCCGATGAAATGGATGACCGGGTACAATCTATGTCATGCAATAATTTCTATGGCAAGAACAAATTCAAAATCTTCTGCACCTTTTGGAAGCAATAGATCCAGAACCGATAGTCACAATATTTTTGTGCAATTACCTGGACTACGGCCAGCAGCTAGAGCGGTCATTATGACCTCATGTCTGTAATAGCATAGCCGAAATAATATGTCTGCGGTTAAGGGTTAAACTGCATCCAGTTTTGGTCATCACAATGTAAAAAAAGGTATTGAGACTCTAGAAAGAGTGCAGAGGAAAGCAACAAAGATGATTAGGGGACTGGAGGCCAAAGCATACGAAGAAGAGTTGCAAGAATTGGCCATGTCTACTTTAATGGAAAGAAGGACTAAGGTGTTGTGGCCCCGCCCTCTGAGCCTGTCCCATCGGAGAAAGAAAGCTCCGAGCATGAGGAAGAGGAGTCAGCCAGGCCTCCCTCTCCAGGCCCCTCCCCTCTGGCACTGTCTCAGGTGCCGGCTGAGGGAGAGGAGATTAGCAGGGAGACAGGTGGCTCAGATGAGAGCGGAGGAGAAACATCATTCCTGGACGCACGCCTCCGAAGGCGTGATAAACGATTGCAGCAGCTCAGGAGGCGTGCTAGGGATTAGAACTGAGTCACTGGACCACACCCCAGAGACTATATAATAGAGGGTGGTGGCCAGTGATCCTTGTGACGAACAAAACTAACCTTGGATAGTCACTAAAGCCTCGTTCGGAACTGCTGGGAGGAATATTTATTGTTGTTGGACGTTTGGAAGCTGAGTATTTATCTTTCTGTTTTTCTGTGGAAATAAAAGCACTTGGCAGACGGCGTGTATATTGCTGCCAAGTTGGAGATAAAGAGCTGGGTGTGTTCCAAGTGCTTCCTTAACCCTCGGCTGGCTGTGTTTGTGTGTGTGTGTGGACGGGGATGGGGACAGATCATAGGGATGACATGATAGCAGTCTTCCAAAATCTTAGGAAAAGGAAAGAAGAGGGGGTGAACCTATTCTCCAAAGCACCAGAAGGCAAGACAAGTAGCAATGGATTGAAACTAATCAAGGAGAGAAGAAACCTAGAACTAAGGAGAAATTCCCTAACGGTGAGAACAATCAACCAGTGGCATGGGTTGTCTCCAGAAGTTGTGGGTGATCCATCACTGGAGATTTTTCAAGAGGAGATTAGACAGCCAATTATCTGGATTGGTATAGAGCTTTCTGCTTGACCAGGGGGTAGAACTAAAAGACCTCTAAGGTCCCTTCCATCTCTGTTATTCTAGGCAGCACTTGGCAATTGCCATCTTAATGAGCTAGATAGTGTTTGGATGCTGTCATTGAGATCTGGTGGTTATGGGAAGAATGATATGGACCCCAAAGGTCTTCAACACTGAACTGAAGGCAGCTATGGCTAGTGATAAGGAGAGGAGATTGGCCAATGGTTTTCTTCATCTCCATTTCCAATTTCTCCAGAAGAAAAGTGATTGGAAAAGAGCTTTGGCTCTGAACTAGCATGACTCAGGGGGCACAAGGGTCTGGGATAGTTGTTCAATCAGTAATAAGACACTAAGATAATCCATTCTACTACCTTTACATCCTATCCCGAAGGCATCAAGCAGTTCTAACAATGAGAAAGAAAGAAAGAAAGAAAGAAAGAAAGAAAGAAAGAAAGAAAGAAAGAAAGAAAGAAAGAAAGAAAGAAAGAAAAAGGAAGAAAATTATAGGTTTTCTCAAGAGGACTAAAATGTACTGAACTGGCAGCTCTTTATTTCTTAAGTTGTTTTGTGCAGTTGATTGTGGATGGGTGTTTTTTATTATTATTATTTTTTTTTAATAAACTTTATTGAGGTTTTTTACAAAACAAAAAACAAAAAAAATATAAAAAATAGAAAAAAGAAAAGAGGAAAAACAAACATTCAAACAGAAACATAAAACATAAAACACATAAGTATGATAACATTTTCAATTAGTATCGGATGTGCAGTGTTTTAACTATTTACATAAATAGTATTTGGTGACATTTCAACTCACTTTTAACCAATATTTAACACACCTTTAGATCTTTCTTTCATTTTGTCATGCAACCACTTGTACCACCTTTCCCATACCATATAGTAAACTGACTTCTCATCATTTAATTCATAAGTTAATTTAGTCATCTCTGCGCACTCGAGTATTTTCTTAATTGTGAGCTCTTCTGGTGGTTGAGTTTTCTCTTTCCAGTACTGTGCGTATGCCAATCTAGCGGCTGTAATTATGTGGATCATTAAATGTATCATTTCCTTTCTATATGGTTTCTTTATTATTCCCAGGAGGAAAATCTCTGGTGTTAGTTCAATATCTTCATCAATTATTTCTTGTAACCACCTCCTAGTTTTATTCCAGTATCCTTTCGCTTCCGGGCATGTCCACCACATGTGAAAGAAGGTGCCTTGACCATGGCCACATTTCCAACAGTTGGGATGTATATTGGAATATATCTTTGCTAGTCTGGCCGGGGCTAGGTACCATCTATGCAACATTTTGTAATGGTTTTCCTTATATGCCACCGCTCTAGTAAGTTTAAGATTTCTGTTCCATGCCTCCTCCCATTCCCCAAAATTTATATCACGCCCTATATTTTTCTCCCATGCAATTATTTGGTTCTTTGTGACATCTTCGAACTTACCCTCGCCTAATAAATAATTGTATAGTTTTGCCAGAATCTTTTTATTTGTTCCCATCAGGACTTTATCCAATCCATTTGGTCCAAGTTCTAAACCGTATTGTTCTTTATCTCTCTGATATCTGGATTTTATTTGTGAGTAGGTCCACCAATCTAGGATTATTCCTTGCTCTCGTAAGGTGTCATTTGGTTTAAGCCTCCCTCCTTCGTCCAAAATATCTTTGTATCTGCCCATTTTCTCCCTCTCCCACCTATTTGGGTGGGTCAGGGCCTCCATCGTTGAGAGCCAATTTGGAATTTTTTTGTAATATTTCTGCCTAATCTGAGTCCATGTTTGAACCAAGGAGTCTCTAATTTTATGTCTGTGGAAATGTGTCTTCCTTTTCTTCTCCGTGTCCCAAATGTGGGCGTGCCAGCCTTTTTTCAAATATATATATATATATATATATATATATATATATATATATATATATATATATATATATATATATATATTATTATTATTATTATTATTATTATTATTATTATTATTATCTCTTTTATTCATTAAAATGAAACTCAGTCAACTGAACATTTAAAAATGTATCACAAATATCATTCACTGGCGCTGATGGTTGATATGGGTTGCTGCCAGCATCTTCCATCATCATCATCATCATCATTATTCCTTGCTTCTGGTAAAATTCCCTTGCCCTGTGCCCTGGATTTAGAAGTTCCTTTGATACTAACAGCTTCAGGGGGTCCAAATTGTCATGTACCCACTTAGGTTTATGTCCCTGCAAAGACCATCTGCTATATCTGGAACCTTCTACACAATTGGTCTCTTCACTTGGCTGCTGTACATTGTCATGTGAGGAGGAGGAGGAGGAAGAGGAGGGAGGAGGGGGAGGAGGAGAAGGAGAAGGAGGAGAAGGAGAAGAAGAAGAAGAAGAAGAAGAAGAAGAAGAAGAAGAAGAAGAAGAAGAAGAAGAAGAAGAAGAAGAAGAAGAAGAAGAAGATCATCAAGATCATTTCCAAATATTTGGAGGCAAAAAGAAATCTACCTAGAACCCTGGTGAGATCAGACAAAGATAATATGGACTATTTCTCTTCCAGTGGCCTCACAATAACTACAATGTAGCCAGAGAGTCCAACTGGTGCCTAATCCTCATCTAAAAATCCATGGGGACACAAGCAAATTCGACTAATTATGTTTTCGTTAGAAGATGGCTAGGAAGATCTTCCATTTCTTGTTTGCATGCTGAATGCTCCCATCTTCAATGAACTTCCTCACTGATGTTCTGCCTTTCTCGTAGCATCTCCTGCCCTGGTGATGTCACTACGCATCTGTCCTCACACTAATTGGAGCAGATAAAAGGTTATTCTCCTACTGATTTTATAAAAATATTGCTCCACCCTTCTGGCACTATGACAGCTATTTAAGAACCTTTGAATTACAGAAAGTGGAAAATGCCATAGTTTTGTTTTACTCTCCTTTATTTTCAGGGGATGAATGGAAATTTGGACAGCTCCTCCTTCAAGACACTAATATCATCTCTGCCTCCATTATTAATTCCTCTCTTTGAGTTTAATTTACATGCTCCCTTTGAGTCGGTCCTTTGCTTAATTTGACTGATTTCTAGCATTCGGGCTTCTGTCACACCTTTTTCTTCCCAGCAAAGGAGAAGAAGCGATTTCAAACAATGCAAAACTAAAAAATAATTTATGCCCCTGTTTTTGAAAGCTGCCAAAATCCAGCAGAGTAGAAGTTCATCATTTACTTGGTCTGTCTTTAATGCTGTGTTTAAAGGGTGGGGAGGAAATATGCAAGAAAAGATGAGACAAACACCTGTTAGCAAAAATGTGTTCATTCACAAAAGAAACAAGCAGAGAAAAATTAAAATATATGATCAATTCTTGGCTTCCTTTGTTTTTTTTTTCCTTCAGAAGTAAAAAAATGGTTGCCAATTTTTTTCCCCCTTGCTTTTCTTTTGATTGTTCTCTGGTACAGTGAATGTGGGATGATTCTATTATTGAGATTTTCGGAATAATGGAGTTGGGTGGGACCCCGGAGGTCTTCTAGTCCAGCCCTCTGTTCAGACAAGAAGCCCCATATAGATTTTCCCCTTAATTCTAGGTTGCTTCTCTCCTTGATTGGTTTCCTTCTATTGCTTCTTGTCCTGCCATCTGGTGCTTTGGAAAATAGGTTGGGCTAGAATTCAAAAATGGATTTTAGAAATCATAGGATGTAGAATAGATTTGAACCCGGAAATGTTTTTACTAGGCATGAAACCAGAGAACTTAAACAAATCTAATTGGTATCTCGCTCTCCACATCATCATTGCAGCCAGGATCTCGTTCGCGCAAGAATGGAAATCCAAAAATATCCCATCGGAGGCTACATTAATTGCAAAGATCATGGATTGTGCAGAAGCAGACAAACTTACTGGACTTTTGTGAGATAGACAAGAGCCGGGGTTATATAGGAGCTGGGACGGATGGTATGCTTGGCTGCAAAAAAAGAAATCTTAAGAAGAATGAAAATATTAACCTTAATGTGAACATGGGTAAATATTTACAGGAGTATTGCATGACAATTGAGAATTTTTTTTCTGGTTAAACTTTTCTTTCTTTTGATGAGTTAGCTTAATGGAAGTTTGTACTTTCTCCAGGCGAAAATTGATACTTTAAAACTCTATATGTATTATATTACTCTCTGCAATTCTATCCATATTATTATAATTTTTTTCTGTATTTTTTAATAATTTTCAATAAAAAATTTTTTAAAAAAAAGGTTGACCTCCTCGTCCTTGTGTTATCCCTTCAAATATTGGAAGATTGCTATCATGTCACCCTTAGTTGTTACATTCATTTTCCAAACCAACCCAGAAATTAATAGAAGCCTATATTTCCTGCATTTTGCACAGCACTTCTCTAGTGGGAAAAAAAGTATAGATAATGTGGACATCTACGTTGGCTGGGGCATGTCGTGAGAATGGCTGATGGTCGGATTCCGAAAGATCTCCTCTATGGAGAATTAGTGCAGGGAAAGTGCCTCAGAGGGAGACCACAGCTGCGATATAAGGATATCTGCAAGAGGGACTTAAAGGCCCTGGGAATGGACATTAACAACTGGGAGACCTTGATCTCTGATCGTTCAGCTTGGAGGCTAAAGACGCAGCATGGCCTTCTCCAATTCGAAGAGACACTTGTTCGGTAGGCTGAGGCAAAGAGGAAGTCCTGGAACCAGCGAAAACTGGAAGATGGGCAGGGGACAGAATGTATCTGCCCCCAGTGTGGAAGGGATTGCCACTCTCGAATTGGCTTTTTTAGTCACACCAGATGCTCTTTTAGGACCTCTTTCCAGAGCACGATACCATAGTCTTTTGAGACTGAAGGATGCCAGTGAATGAATGTGGACAAAAATGTGTATTAACCACAGATATGAAAAGAATGCAAACGATCAGCTGCAAATGATCAGCAAACAGCCTTGGTAGTACAGTGGTCTAAGGCACCCTGTTATTAAGCTGGTTATTAAGACCAGCTGCCTGCAATTACTGCAGGTTCGAATCTCGCCAAGGCTCAAGGTTGACTCAGCCTTCCATCCTTTCTAAGGTAGGTAAAATGAGGACCCGGTTTGTGGGGGCAATAAGCTGACTTTGTATAAATATACAAAAGGATGAAGGCTATTGCTTAACGCATTGTAAGCCGCCCTGAGTCTCCAGAGAAGGGCGGCATATAAATCAAATTAAAAAATAAATAAATAAAAATAAAAGGATGCAAATGACCAGTTGTCTGCAAGGAGTATAAATCCTTCCATTCCTCACCATCCAATCAGAGCTGAAGAAGCTTCTTGGATGAAAAGCGAAACGTCTTCAAAGAAAAATCAGAAAGTCCAGTTGCAATAAGCACCTCTGAGACACAGATATGAAAAAGAAAAAGGTTTTATATGGGTAATCCTCGATTTACAATCACAACTGAACCCAAAATGTCCATTGCTAACCAAGATGATTGTTGAGTTTTGCCCCGTTTTATGACTTTCCTTGCCACATTTGTTAAAGTGAATTAATGCAGATGGTAAGTGAATCTGGCTTCCCTATTGACTTTGATTGTCAAGCGTTGCAAAACGGGATCACATGACCCCGGGGTACTGCAACCGTCATAAGTGTGAGTCAGTTGCATCTGAATTTTGATCATGTGACCAGGGGAATGTTGCCATGGTCATAAGTGTGAAAAAAGCCATGTCACTTTTTTTCAGTGCTGTTGTAACCTTGGTCGCTAAACAAATTGTTGTAAATCGAGGAGAATCTGTATTTGAAAAAAATGCTTGGGAAAAAAATATTTAATTTGTAACTATGGGTAGAAAATCTTTACTGTAGGGAGAACATGCATGAAATTTAGTATTACTGTACTTTTCGGAGTAAAAGACGCATTTCCCCCCCAAAAAAGTGGGTGAAAATTGTGGTGCGTCTTATACACTGAATGTTGCTGAAGCCCCACCCAACCGCCAGCCCCCACCATTCGGCCATTTTCGGCCTCCGCGTGTCGTGTTTTCGGCCTCTGCATGCCCCGTTTTTGGTGTCCGTGTGTTGCATTTTCGGTCTGTTTCAGGCGGAGGGGATTGGCGGCAGTAGCAATCCCCGCTGTCTGGAACCGGCTAAAAATGTGATGCGCGGAGGCCAAAAATGGGGCGTGCGGAGGCCAAAAATGCAACATGTAGAGGTGGCGATTGGCAGCGATGTGTTGTGGCAATCCCGGCAGCCTGGAACAGGACTATAACGGAGCATGTGGAGGCTGACGTGCAGAGGCCAAAAACGTGACGTACGGATCCTCTGGTGATCCAAACAGCTGATTGGAAGTATTCCAGGAGGCCGATCCAACAGCCAATCAGGCTGCGATAACATGCTGAAGCTGACCAGGCTGTTTGCTGTTTGCTGCAAGGACGCTAGTCAGATGAATACCGATGGATGCTGGTAGGTAGAGGCAGATTTTCTTTTTCTTGTTTTCCTCCCCAAAAACTAATGTGCGTCTTAGACTCTGGAGCATTTTATACTCCAAAAAATACGGTAATTTTCTTATAGTGTTTTTTTTTTTTAATTGCACTCTGCTGGACATTCAGTGCCCATGTGTCGTATTGTGTGTGTATATATCTAAAATAGAATTGATTTTAAACCTAAATTTTATGGGGTGCTTAAAGATATTTCTGAAGTAGACGAGATAATATTGACTCAAGGATAACAAAGCAGATATTAAAAGAACAGGAAATTGTTTAGAATCAATCCCCCTGGAGGAGTGATGAATGCTCTTTCGCTAGTTGTGTCCAATAAGATGTTACACAATCATATTTTCTATTTCTTAGTTATTTATGAAATTTATACACTGCCTCCAGATGTTAAGGGATTCTCCATGGCTTACAGCACTGATAATAACGCACGCCAGTGATGTTTTCATATAAACTGCCCAACTGAAGAGGAGGAAATTAGCTCAATGATCTGGCTGGGGAATTGTGGGAGTTGAAGTCCACATATCTTAAAATTGCTGAGTCCTAAACATCCCTTCTGTTTCTCTTCTATATTGTAAACTTGTTCTGTCCCCGTACCACGCACACACCCCCAGAGACGGCCCAGAGTTAATAAGCCACACGACAAAACTCTTTGATGATAAAGCTGGCAGCAACCCAGTGGCTAGCTGCCAATTCAGACTTTACTCACAGAAAACAAAGATTAGACTGCCAGCATTCCGATAAAACAGGCAGAGTTTCAACAATACAAGGATTAGTCCAAATGCAGTCCGATAAAGCAGGCAAAGTCCAGTAAAGCAGAGATCATGGAGTATTTCCAGTTTTTGCTCGTCACAAACTGAACCGGCCACCACACCCACATTTATACCCTGTGGGGTGTGGTCCAGTGACTCAGCTAATCTCTGCCATCCTTCCCCTCTGCTGTGCATGCTTCTCCCTGTGCCTCTGGTGAGGGTCCCAGCCAGCACTTATCTTCTTCGTCGCTGTCCACCTGTGGCTGCGGGGACGTGGTTGGCTCTGAGCCTAACGTTTGGCCTTTGGTGTCCTCCGGAGACATTGCCAGAGAGGAGGGTCATGGAGAGGGAGGCCTTGCCAACTCCTCCCCCTCACTCTCAGAGTCTGCATCTGTCGATAGCCCAGGCTCAGGCAACGGAGCCACAACAAAACTTAATGTGGGACATGCAAGAGAAAACTAAAGCGTGGAATAGAATCTGGAGTCTAAAACATATCACCAACGCTTGAGGGAAGTACAGTAGTGGCCAAAATTGTGGAAACCTTTTGGGAAAAGTGTATGTTCTAAAACTAGCTAATAACACCACTTTTTTGGGGGGTAATAGTCCCATAAAATTATATATCAATGGAAAGATCATTTAATCAAGAATGTAATGCAATAACTTTTATGAAGGATTTGCTATTAGAATAGCAGTTACAGTATAAAGAAGAAAAGTGAAACACATAGAAAAAATGAGATATGCTGGCTAAGATGTTTATCTGCAGCAGCAGCACTATTCTCCAAGCATGTGTATAATAAATAAATGACATCACAATAAATTGTCATCAGTTCCTACTTTTCCATTTATTCTTTCCAACTAGAAGTGGTTGAGTGCCTGTCGAAACTTTTGGCTTTCTCTCACTCTTCTTTGGTGCAAAAAGGTTTAACTCTCCAAACTAAATATTTTTCCCCCTTTTCCTCCCCTCCCACCTGCTTCTTATTGTGCTATCTTTGATTAAAGTTAGAAACTTTTTAAAAATATATGTTCATGAAAGATAGATCAGAACTCCCCAGTCTGATGAAATAATCACATGCAACCAACTTGGGTTTTTTTTTTAATGTGCATTATTCCAGTAAAGAATAAGCTTTAAAAATGTTCTGAATATGTTACTAACTATGACTGCAAGACATATAGAGCAATGATCTATTATAGTGCATTAATAAATACACAATTACGTACAGCAGGCTGACTGTGAAAGCAATGGATCATACTGAGGGAAGTTATCGGTCGAGGTGCCATTTTTGAAGGCGTATATATAAACCGTACAATTTATCGAGAAATAGCTAACGACTTGCCATTTTTCTTTTCCTTTTTTCCTTTCCTTTTTTTTTATTCATCTTGAGGTTTTTATTTTTCTTAAAAAGACTTTGGACATGAAGCAAATCATTATACAGTACACCATCCTAGCAGAAAAATCCTAGCCATTTTTTTTAAAAAAAATATTTCATTTTCAGCAATATACTAAATAGGATATGTTGGGGTCCTGGTGGTGCTCTCGGAAATGGGTTGTTTTCTTGCAGATGTTTCAGTACCCAGCTAGATAACATCCTCAGTGCTAGTTGGGTGATAAAACGTCTGTAGGAAAACAACCAAGAGATGCTTAGGATTTGCAAACTGATTAATTCCAGCTGTGAATCTGGAATTAATGGATAACAATTAATTAATGGAGAAAAAAAATAAATACTGTAAGCACAAATATATCAACAGGTTTGTACTACACAGATGAAACAGGATTTCAACCCTAACCCTCCTTTTCTCCCTCCCTCCTTCTTTTCTTTCTTTCTTTCTTTCTTTCTTTCTTTTTCTTTCTTTCTTTCATTCATTCTTTCTTTCTTTCTTTCTTTCTTTTTCTTTCTTCCTTTCTTCCTTTCTTCCTTTCTTCCTTTCTCCCTCCCCTCCCTCCCTTCTTTCCTTCCTTCCTTCCCTTCTTACTTTTCTCTTTTTTCTTCTCCTCTTCTCCCCTCCCCTCCCCTCCCTTTCTCTTCTTCCCTTCCCTTCCCTTCCCTTCCCTTCCCTTCTCTCTTCTCTTCTCTTCTCTTCTCTTCTCTTCTCTTCTCTTCTCTTCCCTTCCCTTCCCTTCCATTTTCCCTTCCCTTCCTTTCTCTTTTCCTTTTGCAAATTTAGCCAGTTCTTTTTTTTTTTTTAATCCTTCAACCAAAAAGAAATTAGTCATAATGGAGCATTAATAAAAGTTAGGAGAAATGTCTTTACCAGCAGAACACTATTCTTATGTTGGAAACCGAGTGCAAGGAATTGTCTTGTGATTCAGAGGATATTTATTTTTTACAACGAAGGCAGTACATGGAGGCCTGTTTAGCACTACACAAAATGTTCACTTAAAAAAAAAAGTGTGATTTTGCTTTAGATGAAAGCATACATGAGAATTAGAGCGAAGGCAAAATATTTCCTGCAGTTTTGAAAGGGCGTTCAGTTTTAAACAAACGATATTTGCTAGTTACCGCACATTCCTATCAAAATAATATTAATATTATTTAGATTTATTATAGCTGCCTAGTCCAAAAGACTCCAGAATTATATAAGCAGGAAATTATAATAATGATTATTCCATATAAGATAGAATCAAACTCTCACAAGGGAGCTTTATTTTAATTAACATATTATTGGTTATTGATTGAGAAGCAAAAAAAAAAAATTACCTTGCAATCAGGGAAAAAAACAAACAAACCTTGGCATAGAAAATCGCTCAAACATCATTGATCTAAATTGTAATATTTTAATGTAATAAGGAATTGCAACGTTGAGAAAATATGATGCAGTCACAAAGATATTGGATTGGGACTACTTCTAATCCCTCTTCAACCAAATTGACTTGGGTGTCAGTTTTGGAAGCCATATTAGGCTGGAAGCTCCAATGCTGCCACCTTCTCAAGTGTGGGAAAGTAGGAGGGGGGATTAAGGAGAGGGGGTGTTTTTTTTTTTTTAATTTGATTTATATGCCGCCCTTCTCCGGAGACTCAGGGCGGCTTACAATGCGTTAAGCAATAGCCTTCATTCTTTTGTATATTTTATACAAAGTCAGCTTATTGCCCCCACAAACTGGGTCCTCATTTCACCTACCTTAGAAAGGATGGAAGGCTGAGTCAACCTTGAGCCTTGGAGAGATTCGAACCAGCAGAAATTGCAGGCAGCTGATGTTAATAACAGGGTGCACTAAACCCCTGTACTATCAAGGCTCTTTTTAAAAAATTTGATTTATATGCCGCCCTTCTCCGGAGACTCAGGGCGGCTTACAGTGCGTTAAGCAATAGGCTTCATACTTTTGTATATTTATACAAAGTCAGCTTATTGCCCCCACAAACTGGGTCCTCATTTTACCTACCTTAGAAAGGATGGAAGGCTGAGTCAACCTTGAGCCTGGCGAGATTTGATCTTACTTTAATTGCAGACAGCTGGTGTTAAATTACAGTGCTCTGTCTGTTGAGCTATCCAGGCTCCCTGTGTTAGTAGACATAATAGCATTCTTCCTGTCGGTCAAGGTCAGGGCGATCCAGCATCTGGAGAAGGAGTGGTCAGGGGGCTGGATCGAGATGGAACGGACGTTGATTGGAGCACGTGATCGACTGGGGGGAAAAGGGATGGTTTTGGGAGCTTTGACTTACTGAAGGAAAACCCGGGCTTTTCAGATTCGGGTTTTCCCAGATGTGGCAGTTTGCCTTTTCTAGTAAAGAGAACTTTGGAAAATGTTTGCTTCCACATCTTTACTTGGAGTTGGGGGTTTTCTGGAATGCTGACATTGGGTGAATTTGGACCAATAAGTTTATCTCAGCCCATCCCACCTTATAAGGCTGTTGTAGTAGAAGCCGTGGTGGCATAGTGGTTAGAATGCAGTATTGCAGCCTAATTCTGCCCACTGCAAGGACTTCGTTCCTGACCAGCTCAAGGTTGAATCTACCATCAATCCATCCATCCATCCATCCATCCATCCATCCATCCATCCATCCATCCCTATCTATCTATCTATCTATCTATCTATCTATCTATCTATCTATCTATCTACCTACCTACCTACCTACCTACCTACCTACCTACCTACCTAGAATGCAGGATTGCAGGCTGACTGCCCACAGCCGGGAGTTCAATATAGCTCAAGATTGACTCATCCTTCCATCCTTCCGAGGTCAGTAAAATGAGGACCCAGATTGTTGGGGGCAAGTGGCTGACTCTGTAAACCTCTCAGAGAGGACTGTAAAGGAGGAGGAGCCTGAGTGGCGCAGCAGATTAATGCTACTGTTAAAAAGGTAGTATTTAGCTGCCTGCAATTACCGCGAGTTCAATTCTCACCAGGCTCAAGGTTGACTCAGCCTTCCATCCTTTCTAAGGTAGCTAAAATGAGGACCCGGTTTGTGGGGGCAATAAGCTGACTTTGTATAAAATATACAAAATATACAAAAGTATGAAGGCTATTGCTTAATGCATTGTAAGCCGCCCTGAGTCTCCGGAGAAGGGCGGCATATAAATCAAAATTAAAAAAAAAGTGGTATATAAGTCCAAGAGTCTTGGTAGTACAGTGGTCTAAAGCACCCTGTTATTAAGACCAGCTGCCTGCAATTACTGCAGGTTCGAATCTCGCCAGGCTCAAGGTTGACTCAGCCTTCCATCCTTTCTAAGGTAGGTAAATTGAGGACCCAGTTTGTGGGGGCAATAAGCTGACTTTGTATAAATATACAAAAGTATGAAGGCTATTGCTTAACGCATTGTAAGCCGCCCTGAGTCTCCGGAGAAGGGCGGCATATAAATCAAATTTAAAAAAAAAAGGTGCTAGTGCGATTACTATTGCTAGAGCTAAAACAAAAGATTATCCTTCTGTCAGCCAGCCTGTGCCATTGCAGGAAAGACAGGACATAAATCCAACAAAATACAAAGAAATGTAAAGCATCAATTAAAAAAATTGTTAGAAATGCAACACAGAATTTGTGTTATCTTTCTTGATTCATCATTTTAAAAAAAATAGGCGGATCTAAAAGGATCTCAATTTACTTCCTACTTATATGTCAAGTCGCCCTCAACTTGCCATTCCCTTAGCAACTATTCAAAATTACAATAGCGTGAGGGGGGAAAAGTGACTTAGAACTAGTCTTTGCATTTACAGCCATCGATCTACTCGCTTTTGCATGCTTTTCAATGCATTTCCATTTTATCTACTCATTTTGCCCTCTATCCTCTTTGGAAGAGCTTTCTAGCTCCCGCTGCCTTGAGAAACTTCAAAACATTCTTAAAGATCCATCTCATCCTGGACAGTTTTTTTCGAACTATTACCATCTGGCAGATGGTACAGGACAATAAAAACAAGGACAAATAGGCTGAAAAAACAGCTTCTATCCCAGGGCAGTAACTATATAAATTCTACTGTATAGTGCAATATTAATGCTATATCAGGGGTTTTCAATTCAATTGTATAGAATGCGAAGGATGTGTGTTTTATTTTTATAGTTAGAATGTACACCGAAGATGGCATTTAATTTCATTGTACGAGGTGCAATGACAATAAAGTAAAGTAATTTTGCGTGCTAGGTGGGCAGGAGCTGGGGCAAACAATGGGAGCTCAGTCGTGTGGTACTTGGGTCTTGAACCCGGGCTGTTGGCTTTCCAGCTGACAAGCCCAGCGTCTTTAACCAATAGGCAAATCTAGAACCTGGAGAAAGATTTTGTTGTGACCTAGGCTTCCTGAGTCATTAAAACACACAAGTAGTCCCAAAAACCTCTTTTATTGCAACAGCTGTGAATTACGTTCATTCACAGCTGGGTCCCAATTAGTTGCATAAAGTCTTTCGGAAGAAATCCTTCAGGATAATCAACAACCTTTATCTCCCTTGACACTCTGCCAAAGACCTACTTGGCAAAGCCATACGGAGTCCAGAATCAAACAGAGATGCCGACTGGGAACAAAATTAACAATGTTGCTTTCCTGCAAAGAGCCCATGTGCCTTTGCTCCTCTTTTAAGCCTTATGGGAGGGGCCAATCATCCAATCATCTCAGGCCTTACTCCCGAGTAGTCCCTTAGCTTTTAACTGTTCTTGCCTTCTGGCAGCTCTGCGCATGCATGCACTAGGAACAGGCTTCTCCTGTTTCTCTGCCTCTCTGCTGTCCGACTCTGGAGGCTCCGAGTCCATGCATAACTCCCAGATGGCCCTGGCCCCATCTCTGCCTTCGATGCAGAGCCCTCGTCCGAGCCTTCCCAGACTCCAGGATTGGCCCATGTCCTCCCCAACCTCCTTACTATCCAACTCTGCTGCCAGCTCCGCAGGATGCTGATGGACCAACATCTGATTTTACACCTGTGCAGCATTTGATGCAATGCTCCTACCGCACAACTTCCCTCTAGCCCCCAATGAAGTTTTCTACTCCTAAGCAAATACAGGTCTCACATGCACCATTTGGAGAACATAAAAAGGGGATGAAACTAAACAAACCAAAAAAAAAATTGAATAGAAGGGCAGAGCGCAAATCATCTTGCAAGATCAAACCGAGGCCCAAAGCAATCCAGAATCTCCGTCCGATGGCCGGTACTCAGTTGTGACTTAATAATTGTAGCACAGTCACAAAGTTACTCTTCCCTATTCTAATTTTACGAGCAATTACTTTTGCCATCTTTTAGCTTTCCCTCCCCAGCCCAAATTATTCCTGGCTGTAAACTTTCTTTCCTTCGATAACACCGATATGCTTTTGTTCCTTTTCACTCTGTTCTGTCTTTAATAACCAGGACAAGCTCCCTACTTAGATAATCTCTCTGTACTCCTGGTGTAGAAGCCCCTCCTGTAAATGGGGAAGACGAGCTGTCCGTACAGTTTCCTTCGGCTAATGGCAACTTTATTAGACGTCGACAGCGCGAGGATGGCCCACGCGGGGATATTAACACCTGGATTTACACTCCAGAAGACGGAGCGCGCTGAAGCCGTTCATGACACGGAATTACTCAATAATAGCCTTTGGAAACATAAATAATCAAGGGGGCATCATTTGGGAAGATAAAAGCCGGAGAACATGTCTAGCTAATTGACCATGATGGAGTTGTAAGAGTGAAATACGGCCCAATCTCCACACAGAATCCTTTGTAGGGCTCTCTGTAGAGAAAACGTGGGGTGTTTCCCCAAACTGGAGAAGTTTATAGCTCAAGAGGGAATCTTTGGAGAGAACATAAGTGTCAATACCATGCAGGTTAGATTTCACATTGGCCAGAATGGGCCAGCAGTGGGTGTTAACAACATCTAAGTAACTTTGACAATGATCTAGAATCCAACAGGTAGAAGAAACAGGGAAGAGAAGATTAAGACTGGAAACCCTGCAGCATTTTCTGTCTTAATATGAGCGGAGGAAACAAAAACCACAGGATTTATTTTACCCCTGAAGGCAATCCCATCTATCTGTTATAAGGCAAAAAAAATTGTAAGATTGCTTTAAGGGAGGAGGTGGGGAAACATAGGGAATGGTTTACCATTTCTTCCTTCTGGTGCCTTTTCTCAAAGGTGCTTTTTCAAAAGGCAACTGAACTGTTTGTTCCTTGAGGAAGAAGATGTTTCGCTTCTCACCCAAGAAGCTTCCTACCAGAAGTGATGAAGCTTCTTGGATGAGAAGCTAATCTTCCTCCTCCTCCTCCTCCTCCTCCTCCTCCTCCTCCTCTTTTCCTCCTCCTCCTCCTCCTCCTCCTCCTCCTCCTCCTCCTCCTCCTCCTCCTCCTCCTCCTCCTCCTCCTCCTCCTCCTCTTCTTCTTCTTCTTCTTCTTCTTCTTCTTCTTCTTCTTCTTCTTCTTCTTCTTCTTCTTCTTCTTCTTCTTCTTCTTCTTCTTCTCTTCATATAATCATAATCATAAGTTTATTTCTCAAGCATATATAAGATAACAGGTAAAAGTATAAACATAATTTGAATACATGAAAAGAGTAAGTAGAAAGGAATATTAGGGACAGGGATGGTAGTGACGCTGGTGCACTTATGCACGTCCCTTACAGACCTCTTAGGGGTGGGGTGAGGTCAACAGTAGACAGTTTAAGTTTAACAGTAGACAGTTTAAGTTTCTTCTTCTTCTTCTTCTTCTTCTTCTTCTTCTTCTTCTTCTTCTTCTTCTTCTTCTTCTTTCTTCTTCTTCTTCTTCTTCTCTTCTTCTTCTTCTTCTTCTTCTTCCTCCACTCCTCCTCCTCCTTCTGCCACTTCTGCCTCTAATACTTCTACTGATTCTCCCCTCCTCCTCCTCCTCCTCCTCCTCTCCTCCTCCTCCTCCTCCTCCTCCTCCTCCCTCCTCCTCTTCTTCTTCTTCTTCTTCTTCTTCTTCTTCTTCTTCTTCTTCTTCTTCTTCTTCTTCTTCTTCTTCTTCTTCATCATATAATCATAATCATAAGTTTATTTCTCAAGCATATATAAGATAACAGGTAAAAGTATAAACATAATTTGAATACATGAAAAGAGTAAGTAGAAAGGAATATTAGGACAGGGATGGTAGTGACGCTGGTGCACTTATGCACGTCCCTTACAGACCTCTTAGGGGTGGGGTGAGGTCAACAGTAGACAGTTTAAGTTTAACAGTAGACAGTTTAAGTTTCTTCTTCTTCTTCCTTCTTCTTCTTCTTCTTCTTCTTCTTCTTCTTCTTCTTCTTCTTCTTCTTCTTCTTCTTCTTCTTCTTCCTCTTCTTCTTCTCCTCCTCCTCCTCCTCCTTCTTCCTTCCTCCTCCTCCTCCCACCTCCTCCTCCTCCTCCTCCTTCTTCCTTCCTCCTCCTCCTCTTCCTCCCACCTCCTCCTCCTCCTCCTCCTCTTCTTCTTCTTCTTCTTCTTCTTCTTCTTCTTCTTCTCCTTCTCCTTCTCCTTCTCCTTCTCCTTCTCCTTCTCCTTCTTCCTCCCTTCTAGCATGTAGTGAGTAATGAAACATCTGCAAGAAAACAACCAAGCTCAGAGAGAACCAATCTAGAAATATGGAGAAATTTCTTGACAGTGAGAACAATTAACCAGTGGAATGGGTTGCCTGCAGAAATTGTGGGTGCTCCATCACTGGATATTTTTAGAAAGAGATTGGACAACCATTTGTCCAAAATGGTGTATGGACTCTTGCTTAAGCAGGAGTAGACCTAGTAGACTAATAGACCTCCAAGGTCCTGTCTAACTCTGTAATTCTGTATCTTCTCCTCAAATTTTCCTTTCCTGAAATTGTTTTGGAGATCACTGTTCAACTCCTGTTTTCCTCACAGAACGTTTCACCCAGGGTGTGAAGTATTGTCCAATGGCTTCATTCTGGATCATTGCTCTTCCCTTTCAGAGGAAGTCTCATTTACCTTTTTGAAGAACAGGGCCGACTTGAGTTTTGATTCTCAGAAACTTTTCTATTCCAAGTTCATCCAATGATACCTCTTGCTCAAGAAATCCCCACTGGACTTAACTGACATCCGAGCTGAAGGCATAATGGTTCTATTTACTGTCCTTCGTGTCTGGGCCTTGGAGAATTGGAGAATTGTTATTCGCCCTAGCTTTTCATTCTGCCTAGTTATTCATCTCTTTTATTAAAACCGTTGGGGCTAATTGCTTCAACTGCAACCCTTCGGGAGTGTCTTATTACTGATATTAATATTGATATTAATTACTTGAATGAGGGGGTAAGAAAAAAAATTTGGAGGGGGAAAAAAAAATCACCTCACTTCATCCTGTCTGTCTGGTTTTGCATAGAGAATGAAAAGATCCATTTGCATTTCATTTGAACCTCTGGCAATACTTTCATTTCCTTTCTTCCTATTTCACTTTTTTTTAAAAAAAAGACGTCTCCTTTCTTAAAATCCCTCGTGGTCAGGCGCTCTGTTAGGCAGATCAAAAGTTACTTGATTATGGTTTGTGATCAGTTTTCTTTGATTCTAAAGGATCAGTCTCCTTCAGTTAGGACTTAAGACAGTGACGAGTTTGCTTTCAAATAAAGTTGAAAAACAGGCCTGTCGGTCAATTTTTAAGAACCGGAGTTCTCCAAGGAGCAACGTCAATTACAGGTAGATCAGTAATTTGATGGTCCTTCTTTAATAACCTGTCCTTAAGGTAAAAGAGAAGCAGTGGTTCAGTGGCTAAGATGCTGAGCTTGTCGATTGAAAGGTCGGCAGTTTAGTGGTTCGAATCCCTAGTGCCGCGTAATGGGGTGAACTCCCGTTACTTGTCCCAGCTTCTGCCAACCTAGCAATTCAAAAGCACGTAAAAAATGCAAGTAGAAAAATAGGGACCACCTTTGGTGGGAAGGTAACAGTGTTCCGTGCACCTTTGCATTCAGTCATGCCGGCCACATGACCACGGAGACGTCTTCAGACAGCGCTGGCTCTTTGGCTTTGAAACGGAGATGAGCACCGCCCCCTAGAGTCGGGAATGACTAGCACATATGTGCGAGGGGAACTTTTACCTTTTACCTTTAAGGTAGAAAAGCTTTTTAGGGATGTAGAAATATTCTGAGCCTGTAGTACATTGAGCCCAAAATGCCAGCATTCCACATGTTTCAACCAAAGAACTAAAGATGGACATGACAAGAGTTTTATCACAAAACCATTACAAAGCAAAATTAGAATATAGAATAATAACATTACAAGGGACCTTAACAGAACAGAATTATGGAATACCAGAGTTGGATGGGACCTTAGAGGTCTTCTAGTCCAACCCCCTGATCAAGCAGGACACCCCATATCATTCCAGACAAATGGCAGTTCAATCTCTTCTTAAAAACTTCCAGTGTTGAAGCATTTACAACTTCTGGAGGCAAGTTGTTCCATTGATTAATTGTTCTAACTGTTAAGAAATTTCTCCTTAGTTCTAAGTTGCTTCTCTCCTTGATTAGTTTCCACCCATTGCTTCTTGTCCTGCCCTCAAGTGCTTTGGAGAATAGTTTGAGCCACTCGTCTTTGTAGGAGCCCCTCAAGTCCCTTCCTTCTTCCATCCTCCTTTTGAAGGGGCATGGGTGTGGCCACCATAGAAGGTGGTGAGTTGAGTAATTGTGCCAGCAGCAGGCGGAAGCAGAGGTAGGTGATCCAGACACACTGTGTAGGCCATGGGAAAGCCAAGTGTTGGTGGGCTGGAGTGGTGGGCGGCCATAGGAGGCCCATTGTGTGGTGACACCAGCAGTAGACAGAGGCAGAGGTGCAGGAGAGAGGCAGGCGATCTGGACGCACCATGTGGACCATGGGAAAGCCATGTGGTGGTGGGCTGGAGTGGTGGCACGCTGATGGAGGCCCATCTTCATGTCTCTTGGCTTGCCTGCAGCTCGCATGGTATGTCGGGATTGCCTGCCTTCCATTCATTCCATGTGTTGGGATCACCTGCCATGCCTTTTGCTCTGCGGAGCCCCAGAGAGCACCTATCAAGGGACCGGCAGGCTGTAGCTGCTGCTGGATACTATCAGTCCCCTAGTACTTGCTGGCTTTTGTGTGTGCACTGGGGGGTGGGTGGATCTCCCAGCCAGGCTGATCACAACATCAAAATAAGCCCTATGTCATGTTTCATCTCAAATAAATTGCACTCCCAAACAATTAATCTTTGCTGAAATATTCCATTTATTGAGTACGACAGATCTGGCCCTGACTTCGTCGTAGCCGATACTAACCCTTTGACCCCCAAACCCTTCCCTTTCCGTTCCCCAATTCTCATCTTCTCATTGGCCATCTTCCAAGTCAGTCTCCCCAGCTTCTGACCTCACCCCACAGGAATGTTCCTCCCTCCCATCCCATCTCCTAGGGGATATTATCTACAGAGAAAATAAGTAGGTGAGAAGTCAAGCTTCATCTTTTTATGGCAGCATCAGAATGCTGACACCCTAGTGCTTATTTTGGGGCCCAAAAGAAAATAAGACTGGGTCTTATTTTGGGGAAAACATGGTATCTTTATGCACAACTACAGTGTTTTTCAGCCAGTAGATGGCAGTGTTTACAAGTTTGCAATTAAGGTATATACTCCATGCTCTTTTGTTCTAAGCAGAGTTTCCTGTTTTCTGTTACAGTTATACAGTTGAGCAGTAAAGCACATGGTGACTGTACTGTTTGTTTGCTCTGTGGTGCTATGTAAAAAAAGAATTCTAACAGGGATGCCGCAATGAATATAAGTGTGAAAAATGGCCATAAGTCACTTTTTTTCAGTGCTACTGCAACTTCAAACAATTAAGAAAGAAATTGTTGTAAAATGACAACTACCTATAGTTAATTAAACTTTGCTTCATCAAGAGTTCTCCCTTTCTATTTCTTTTTCTCTCTCTTCTACTGTTTAAAAGAAAGAGATATCCAGATGTAAATGGACAAAGAGGTGATGCCAAATATTTAGGAATCCATAATTTACTTTGAGGAGAAGAAAAGTATTTTAGCATCTGGAAAGTCGTGTTATTTCCCATACACTTCCTTAGATGTTGCTATTTGAAAAGGATATTTTTTGCCTTCCTTCTAGTGTGGCATTTGATGATTTTATTGGTGGGTTGCATATGGGGAAATGCAGAGGGAGGTGAATTCATCAGGTTTTCTTCCTTCATGGAGTTTCTCCCAAAATAAAAACAATGAACAAAATGATGGAGAGGAACAAAGGCGAGAGAGGCAAACCTCATCTACACTCCTCATAAAATTTCACAGCTAGAGTAAGATAATTGTCTAATAAACCCCTATTCTTGGAGGAGGAATTTATTGTACAATTGCAATGATTTGGGCTGTGTCGGACAAAGACAATTCAAAGAAACACCGAGCAAATAAAGTTCTCTTTGATAAGGTAGTTTACACAACATGAAACGTTTCTTATAGATGTTCAGTTATATGGAATCAAACTCCTGGAGGCCCATCTCCTCCTGAGAAGTGAAGTCGTAAGAATAATAGAATAACAGAGTTGGAAGGGACCTTGGAGGTCTTCTAGTCCAACCCCCTGCTCAAGCAGGAGACCCTACACCATTTCAGACAAATGGCTGCACAGTCTCTTTTTGAAAACCTTCAGTGATGGAGCCCCCACAACTTCTGAAGGCAACTTCCGTTCCACTGGTTAATTGTTCTCACGATCGGGACGTTTCTCCTTAGTTCTATGTCGGTTCTCTCCTTCATTAGTTTCCATCCACTGTTTATTCTCTTTGGTGCTTTGGAAAATAGATCGACTCCCCTCTTTTTTTGTGGCAGCCCCTCAAATATTGGAACACTGCTATTATGGCAAGAAGGTGACCCTTTCTGGCCTAGAAGCTGTTTGTGCAGCTTTGAGGAACAAAGAGGGTTTGCCATAAAAGAATCCTGACTTTTGGACACCTTTGTTTCCTTACTGAATTCTGTAAACTTTACACCTCTGTGATTCTTTTTCTTGTTTGGAACAAACCAGGATTTCTTTTAACTATAGCAACTGACAAGCCCTGTAATTTTCTGAGGGCTCTCTGAGCTTGGTTGTTTTCTTGCAGACCTTTCATTACCCAACTAGGTAACATAATCAGTACTAGAAGGGAGTGGGGTTTGCTCTCTGTTTATATAGAGTAGTTTGCCCTATTACTGTGGATGGGAGTGTTCTTAGTAGTTCTCTGACTTGGCTGTGGTTTACTCTGAGCTTGTAGGTCTGGGTGAGGAGGTCTTAGCAAAACACACACATAAACAGCATCTAACAGTCAGAAGAATGGAGGAGGTGGAGAGGGTTGGTAGTTTTAAATTTTGGGGCATTTATATCTCGGAGGACCTCTCATGGACTATGAATGCTAACATGCTTGTGAAGAAGGCAGAGAAGAGGCTATACTTCCTGAGAATGCTCAGGAAGATAAATCTATCTCAGCATCTACTTCTGTCCTACTATCGCAGCACCATCCTGTCATACGGCATTCTTGCATACTATGGGAGCAGCTCTGTAGCAGACAAAAAGGCTCTACAGAGAATCATTAAAACTGCCCAGATATCATCGGACTCCAGCTACCAGCACCTGGATGACATCTTCGAATCTCGCTGTTTGAGAAAGTTGCATAACATTCTCCGAAACTCTTCCCATCCTGCTTACAATCTTTTTGGACTGTTGCCTTCTGGCAGAAGATACAGAACAATTAAAACTCGGACCACACGTCTTCTGAATAGTTTTTATCCCAGAGCTATAATTACACTCAACAATGAACTAAAGGGCCACCATCAGTGAGCTGTTGGACAGCATTACTTGGTCTGCTGTGTGGATGCTTGGGTGGTTGAGGGGTGGGGAATTTTTGGTGGGTATGTGTGTGTCTGGGGATGGTCATGTGTGTTGGGCTTGGTCTCTGGGTGTTATGTGAATTTCATTGTATGGGTATACTGTGTATATACATACAATGACAATAAACTATTAAACTAAAAGTCAGAAGAATGATGAAAAATCCTTCATTTCACAAGACATGATCAGACCATAGTTTCAACTCGGAAACTGTGAGCATCCTAGACCAAGCCAAGTCCATAAATGCTAGAGAATTCCTGAAAGCCTGACACTCAGACAAATCGGCCATCAACAGGCATATAGAGATAAACAATGTCTACATATCATTCCAAAGAAACAAGCAAAAAAGAAAGCCAAAAGGACCAAAACACCTCCTTACCAGCAAGCAACTCCCCAAGGAGAAGAGATTAACACAAAGTTTAACACTAGACCAACAATCAAGAAGCAAAACAAGGAACTACCAACTCAGACAAACAAACTTAGAGTAAACTACAGCCCAATTAAATTACCACTAAGCCTACTCCCACCAAGACTGAAAGGACAAACCACTAGTACATAAAATGAGAGCAAACCCCACCTCCTTCTAGCACTGATAAGGTTGCTTAGTTGGGTAATGAAATATCTGCAAGAAAACCACCAAGCTCAGAGAGCACCAAGGGCCCCACAGTTCAAGCCTGAGCTACAAATATTCTCTTCTAGCGGTGCTCTATTTTATTTATTTATTTATTTTTGAAGTTTCCTTCTGGAGAAATTCAGCGTTGAACCTGACATATTTGTCATGCTAGCCATGTATGCCGCCACTGAGTGATGACCCTTCCTCTTCAACCTTCTGTGGTCCATAGGTACAGAATCCGTCCCCTGAGTCTTGCCTACAGCTTGGCAGGGATTCAGGCGGAGCAGATTACATCTGTCCAGAATCAGTATTTTGCTAGCAACAAATCCCCACGCTGTTGACTTTCCTTGTCTTGCCCTATGTGTGCGTCTGTTTGTCTGTGCGTGCGTGCATACATTTGTTATACAGCACAATAAATATATTGGGGTTTTGTTTTTTACGTTGGGATGTTCCTGTTCTTAGTTTCAAGTCAATGTTCACTTTAAATATCCATTGAGATGTGAGCAGATGGAGACTGGTAAAACTCTACATCTGTATTACAACCGAAGAAGCTTAATAATTAAATGAACTGAAAGTACTGGTAGTAATATTGAATTAATGGCATCGACATCCTGAGTATGTGTTAGAACAATGCATATTCCTCTGAGTTGATGGGATACTGAGAACTATAGGTTGACTTTCAAGGTAGCCTCAAAATTAATAATCCTAACTCGCATTAAATTGTATGACTTGGCTTGATTATGAAACTGCATAGAGTGATTTTTTTTTTTAAAAAAAAAAATAGAGGTTGAAAGATAAAAGAAAAGGCAGAAAATATAATGCAGGTAGGGAAATGGAATGGAATGGAATGGAATGGGAAGGGAAGGGAAGGGAAGGGAAGGAAGGGGGAAAGGGAAGGGAAGATAGAAAGAAAAAAATAAAGGAAAGGAAGATAGAAGGGAAAGGGAAGGAAAAGGAAGGAAAGGAAGATAGAAGGGAAAGGGAAGGAAACAAGTTGTTCCACTTGTTAATTGTTCTAACTGTCAGGAAATTTCTCCTTATTTCTAGGTTGCTTCTCTCCTTGATTAGTTTCCACCCATTGCTTCTTGTCCTGCCCTTAGGTGATTTGGAGAATAGATTAACCCCCTTCTTCTTTGTGGTAACCCCTCAAATATTGAAAGACTGCTTTCATGTCACACATATAAATGCCCATACATCTTTGTAGCTTTTAGAGACCCAAAAGGCAACTACAAGAAAAACGTAGGGACGTAGAAATATTCTGAGCCTGAATTACGTTGAGCTCAAAATGTTAGCATCCACATTTTTCAACCTGAGAATTAAAGACAGACAAGCCAAGAGTTTTGTCACAAACCACAATCCTGGTAATCCTCGACTTACAACCACAATTCAGATCCAAATTTCTGTTGATAAGCAAGACATTTTGTTAAGTGAGTTTTGCCCCATTTTGATGACCTTTTTTGCCACAGTTGTTAAGTGAATCACTACAGTTGTTAAGTTAGTAATATGGTCGTTAAATGAATCAGGCTTCTCACTGACCTTGATTGGTTGCCAAAGGGGATCACGTGGTATATCACTTAGATACCGCTTCACAGTGCTTTACAGCCCTCTCTAAGCGGTTTACAGAGTCAGCCTCTTGCCCCCAACAATCTGGGTCCTCATTTTACCTACCTCAGAAGGATGGAAGGCTGAGTCAATCTTGAGCTGGTCAGGATCGAACTGCTGGCAGTGGGCAGAATCAGCCTGCAATACTGCATTCTAACCATTGTGCCACCACACTTTAGTGACTTATAACTAAGTGACAATAGCACTTAGACTTATATTTATTTATTATTTATTAATTTTAAAGTCCTTCTCCTGAAGGACTCAGGGCGGTCTACAGCCTAATTAAAAACACAAAGACAGACTAAATTTAAAAATAATTAAAATTATTAAATAATAGGCCCAATTTATAAAACCCCAAATTTAAAATCCCATTTAAAACCAATTAAAATCTTTACATTGATAGCCCAGCCTGGCAGAATATACCACTTCATAGTGCTCTACAGTTTTCTCTGAGCAGTTTACAGAGTCAGCATATTTTCCCCAACAATCTGGGTCCTCATTTTACCGACCTCAGAAGGATGGAAGGATGAGTCAATCTTGAGCCGGTGAGAATCAAACTGCTGAACTGCAGGCAGCCGGCAATCAGCAGAAGTAGCCTGCAGTACTGCATTTAACCACTGTACCACCACAGCTCAGCTTTAGACTGAAACCCTAATCTTAGGTAAAGATTAGCTATGTTTAATGTCCTTTTCACACTTTCCACCTCCCTAGTGGTGGGAGTTTGTCAAAGACCCTGGAAAGCTGAGAGCCCAGGTTCGAGACCCAAGCACTGTACAATGGGGTGAGTTCTTGTTCCTTGCTCTAGCTCCTGCCCACCTAGCAATTCAGAAACATGCAAGTACTAGTAGATTAATGGGTACCATTTCAGTGGGAAGGTAACAGCATTCCATGTGCCTCAACATATATAGTCATGCTGGCCACATGATCATGGAAGTGTCTTTAGACAATGCTGGCTCCCTTGATCCAGAATCAGATATGAGCACCATGCCTAGAATCAGACAAAACTGGACAGGGAAATTTAAAGGTAAATTAATTACTTTGTTTTTCTATTATGGCCTTGTTTGCTCCTTATGTTACTATCTCCTGTGTTCCCATCTTCGTATTAAGCTTTCAAGCTATTATGCTGAATGTATAACCTTTGTTATTACTTGTATCTAACAAAATGAAATTCAGCGTAGAGAAAAGTCAAGTCCTACACTTAGGCAAGAAAAACCAAAAGTACACATATAGACTGGGTGAAACCAGGCTTAGTAGCAGTAACTGGGAGAGGGATCTTGGAGTCTTATGGACAACCAGCTAAATATGAGCCAGCAGTATGCAGCGGCAGCCAAAAAAGCCAATGCAATTCTAAATTGCATTAACAGAAGGATACAATCAAGATCAAATGAGGTACTAATACCACTCTATAAAGCCTTAGTAAGGCCACACCTAGAGTACTGCATCCAGTTTTGGTCACCACACTATAAAAAAGATGTTGAGACTCTAGAAAGTGTGCAGAGAAGAGCAACAAAGATGATGAGGGGACTGGATATTAAAACATATGAAGAACAGTTGCAGGACCTGGGCATGGCTAGTCTAGTGAAGAGAAGGACCAGGGGAGACATGGTAACAGTGTTCCATGTTGCAATATTTTCAGGATCAGACTCAATAATGATAATAAGAGTTAGAGGTTTAAATATATTTCTCTTTAATTATAACAGGCATTCTATATTCACTGAATATTCACAGATAGAAGCAAAGAAAATGGTGAAGGTGGCTCCTTATATATACAAGGGGTGGAGCCAAGAATGGGAGTGGTGAATTATGAATACATTAGGAACCAAAGAATAAGTTAACCCCCGATGTCCCATATATACATTATTTACACATTAGGGAATAAGGCATTTACATCTCACAAATCCCCCTCTAAATGCCGGTTCGCTATACAACACCAATTACATTCAGATTCAGGACAATATAAGACATATAATTTTGATGTTAAATATTTGTGCTGTTTAGAAGGTAAAGGCTTCGTCAATATGTCAGCTAATTGTTCAGAGGTATCACAATGCACTGCTTTGATAAATCCATCTTGAGACAATTGTCTCACATGCTTAAATTTTATATCTATATGCCTGGACCTTTGTCCAATGGCATCGGATCTGGATATTTCAATGGCTGCTTTATTATCTTCATGCATAACAAAAGGCAAAGCAGGTTTTTTCCAAACATCTGAAATCAAATCATTAAACCATACAAGGTTATTTGCAGCTTTGGACAAACAAACATATTCCGCTTCTGTGGTCGAAGTGGCTACCAGTTCTTGTTTACCAGTGTACCAGTAAACTGGACAGTCATTTAATAGAAAAATATAACCAGAAGTGCTCTTTCTGCATGATATATCTCCAGCCCAATCCGCATCTGCGTAACATGTAAGTTTTGGTTCTTTATCATTACTAGGTTCTAATACTAAGCAAAAGTCTAATGTACTTTTCAGATATCTTAGAATTCTTTTGACTGCTTCCCAATGATACATTGTTGGTTTGCTAACATATCTTGACAATAAGTTGAGTGGTAATGCAATATCTGGCCTGGTCCAATTAGATATATAAAGAAGTGAACCTATGACTGATCTATAAAATGTATTATCCTTGAATTCAGGGGAAGATTCACCAGTGTTTCTAAGGAAATCAGTTTGCATAGGAGTGTCACAGGGTTTGGCATTGTTTAAATTGCATTTGTTCAGAAGTTCAATGATTTTATCTTTCTGAGTAAGTTTGAATCCCCTTCTAGTTTTGTTAATTTGTACACCAAGGTATTTGTTTACTTTACCTAGAGATTTCAACGAGAAATGTTCGTTTAGCTTATTTACAAAGGTTTCTCTTCTCTCCTTGTGTTTTCCTATATATAAAATATCATCTACATAAATTAATACAAATTCAATATGATCATCACTCTTTTTTACAAAGAAACAGTTATCAGCAGTGGTAGCGTTGAAATCCATGGTCTTAAGTACTTTTACCAAGCAATCGTACCATCTTTTGCCAGATTGCTTTAATCCGTATAGACTCTTGTTCAATAGCCAAATTTCATTCTTATTAGTGTATTGACTGTGTGGTGCTCTTACATATATTTCCTTATCTAGTTTTGCGTGTAAATACGCAGTCTGTATGTCATATTGAAATACATCAAGATTGAGTGCAGATGCCACTACTAGAGCTGTTTTAACACTCTCTGTTCTCACTGTGGGGGAGTATGTGTCAGTGTAGTCCTCCGGATATTTTTGTGCATAACCTTGTGCAACCAATCTAGCTTTGTATAGAGTATTGCCTCCTTCTAGATTCTTAATTTTATAAATCCACCTGGTACCTATAATCGTTTTATCTTTAGGTGCAATCGCAGGTGTAAACACATTTAATCCTTGCAAACTTTCCATCTCTTTTTTCATAGCTAGTTCCCATTTTTCTTTTTCTTCACGAGGGAGTTTTAATACTTCCTCATATGTATTAGGTGTCATTTGTTCACCATCCATATGCATTATGTAATCTCTGTATTTATTTGGTACTTGATTTCTATTGTTTCTAATAGCTCTTTCGGGTTTGCTATGGTTATCATGCAAATATCTTGCTTCCTTTTTTGTTAATGTGTCTGTCTTTATTTTGTGCTGACTATTTGTCCAAGTTTTGGTTTTGTTTTTATTTTTGTTGATATTTTGATTTTCTATTGTCCCTTCCTCACAAGATTTTGTATCTTTGCATTTATTTGGAAATATTTCATTAAGATGTAATTTAGACCAATTGGCCTGTTCATGGAACACAGCTGTTCTGGAGACTATAAATTTGTTATTATTATCAATGAATCTGTACCCTTTGGTGCCAGTTTCATATCCCATAAATCTTAATCTTCTGGATACGTTTTCTCCCTTTCTTCTCAACTGCTTAGGTATGTGTACGTCTGCAGTGACTCCAAATATGTGCATGTGTGCTAATTTGGGTTTCCTATTATACATCACCTCATATGGTGTTTTATTCACAATACTGGACCAGGTTCTATTTTGAGTGTAATTTGAATAATGTAAGGCCTCTGACCAAAATTGTTTGCCTAAACCAGCATCCTCTAATGTGCACCTAATCATGGTTTGTAGTGTGGAATTCTTTCTCTCTGCAATCCCGTTTTGGAACGCAGAAAATGGACTAGACGTGAAATGTAGCATTCCTCTATCCTTTAACCATTGGGAGAATTCTTTAGACATGAATTCACATCCCCTATCTGTCATAATTTGTTTTATTCTGATATTATGTTGTGTTTCTATGCGTTTGTAGAATTCCTTAAATTTCTGAAAGGTTTCATCCTTGTGTTTTAATGTGTAAACAAAACCATAGCGACTGTAATCGTCTACTATTGTTAGGAAGTAACGTTTTCTATAAGTGATTGATGGAGTTAATGGACCAACTAGGTCCATATGTACTAAGTCAAAAATTTTGTTAGTTGATCTGTTGGATTTTTTTGGTCTGGGACTAGTTTTTAGTTTAGTGGATTTACATACTGAGCATTCCAAATAATTTTCACAATTTTTTATTTTGACACCTTCTGCGTGTTCAGTCATTTTTTGTACTACAGGAAAACTTGCATGTCCTAACTTCCTATGCAAGATGTGAGCACACTCATCATGAATTGGTTTACCTATTCTTGGTTTCTTCTCATTGTGTGTATTTGCGTGATCATGAGATATTTTACATTCATCATTGTCACTGTTACTAACATTTTCATCATCTGCCTCAATACAATCTTCCATATTTGAATCAATGTTATGTAACCATCTTTCTTTTGTTATTAGATAGGGTAGGCCTCCTTTAATCATCACAGTGCCTACATTTGTTTTGTCCTTCTCTAAAGTTGCTTTCCCCTTTGAGAAAACTATATTGATGTCAGAATCTCTGCTTAGTTTTATGGCACTTAGTATGTTATGAGGTATTTCTGGAATTAACAATACCCCCTCTATTTTTCCTAGGCCAGGCAAGGTCACATTTCCTCTGCCTAATACTTGAACCTTTTCTTGATTAGCTACCTTTATTACAAATTTATCTTCTGTAAATGAAGACAATATATTTTTGTTATTAGTGGTGTGGTTGGTTGCCCCAGAATCAATAAGCCAATTATTGTTCTCATTTTGTTGTGTTTTAGTGCTGTCTTGTTTATTTAGTCCATTCAGTGAACCAGATTTTCTCTCTTTTGAATTTTCTCTACCCCCTCTACTATCTCTGTAATTTGGTGGGCTTCTATATTTATGTCTATCTGTGGAAGACTGTCTATAATTGTATTTGCTCCTATACTCTGACCTATGTCTCTCCTTTGAGATTTTGGGACAGTCTCTTCTATTGTGTTCCCTGGACCCACAATTATGGCATTTAAAAGCTTCATTGTATTTTTCCTGGAAAGCTACCTTTCTAAAAGATTTGTGTTCTGTGTGATTGCTGGAACGATTTTTTCTTGAATTGTCTTCTGCTATCAATTTGTTAGATAGACTTTCTATGGATAAATATCCTAGATTGATGGTGTCTAAGTGTGACATAAAACTATCCCATGATGAATCAAGTGAATTGATAATAACACTTTTCATTGTTTGATCTGAAATCACTTCCCCCCTCAAATGCAGCTCAGCTCTTATTTTGTTTAGAGATATCAAATGCTCACTTATGGAAACCCCTGGTTTTACTCTGGAAGAAAAGAAATCCTTAGACATTCTTGTAGTGGTAGCTACAATATCGCTGTGAAACAGATTAAACATGCATTGAATTATTTCTGAAACAGTTAGGTTTGGTTTGATGCTATGATACATTGCAGGAGACACGCTAGATATTATTAAGAAAAATGCTCTATGATGTAAACAATCTATTTTTAAAGTCCAAGGTCTTCTTGGAGGACTAGTGATAAAGAATAGTAAATTTTCTTTCATAAAGACAACCTGGAGCTGTTGATACCATTCTTGCAAATTAATGCCATCAACTCTAAGTTTTGGGAAGTCACTGGGTAAGTTTCCCACATTATTTTGTCCATTACTTACAACCTGAGGTAGTCCGTGGTCTCGCAAGTGCAGGAAATTGCAAAACGGCATGGGGATGCTCGCAACGAGTCTGCGCGGTTCTCTGGCCAGTTCAAGTCTTTCCGGACCGTCTACGTAGTTTCGCACATGCGCGTTGCTCATTTCTTCTTTGGCGTCGTCGTGGAAGGTTCTCTCCATTGCAGCTCGCTCGCTCCGCTCCTCTTCAGACGAGTCGGTTTCTGGCTCGGTTTTAGGAGTTTTGATGGCGGCGACTGCTCTTTTCTTTCTTTTGTGTGCGTTGGTACTTGATCCGGTCTGCGGTGTAGGGCGGAATCGACATGGCTCTCTGGGCTCGGGCGTCGTCGCTCTCGAAGTCAGGATGGGAGCGTGCAGGTCTTGAGGTATCGGCTTGTCCTCTAGCTTCTTCGTTGTCGCTTTGGAAATTTTTAATTTTGGCCCAAATGCAGCAAAAAGCGTCTTCATTGCTGACTTTACTCGGGATTTCGTTAAGTCGTCTTCGCTTTCTGATTCTGGTTCTTCTGAAGAGTTTGAATCTTCCTTTTCGCTTTCGTTGTCTGATAACGTTTTTCGCGCCAGAAATTTTGAACTGAGCATTTTGATTGGCTCTGCTTCGCTCACTTTGGAGGCTTGTTGGAACCAAGATGGCTGCCATTCAAAATTTCGCGCGGGATCACATCTTTTCTTTTTCATAACGACTTTCTCTGTAGTCATATCACTCACAGTTTTTTGGTCTTTGGGTTTCTCTTTAGCAATGTTTTTCTCTCTCGCTGCTCCGCTGTTTTTCAGCATTTCTTGGAGATTCGCGATGAGGCTTTCATCATTCTTCTGGCTTTTTAATAGTTTTAATATCTCTGACCTGAGTTCGTTATTTTCTATTTCGATTTCCTCCTGGTCATTATTTTCATTTATTAGTTCTTCTTCTTCAGTGGTGTATTCTTCGGATTCTCTCGAAATCGCATTTGTGGATTCGTTGATTATTTCTTGTTCAGTTTCTATTTCTTTGCTGTAGGCCCTGGTGTTGGGCCTATCTTTCTTAGACATCTTTAAGTATTTATTGAGTCAATTAACCATCCTCTGCTACCAGCTTGTTGCAATATTTTCAGGATCAGACTCAATAATGATAATAAGAGTTAGAGGTTTAAATATATTTCTCTTTAATTATAACAGGCATTCTATATTCACTGAATATTCACAGATAGAAGCAAAGAAAATGGTGAAGGTGGCTCCTTATATATACAAGGGGTGGAGCCAAGAATGGGAGTGGTGAATTATGAATACATTAGGAACCAAAGAATAAGTTAACCCCCGATGTCCCATATATACATTATTTACACATTAGGGAATAAGGCATTTACATCTCACATTCCAGTATTGAAGGGGCTGTCACAGAGACAAGAGGGTCAAGCTATTTTCCAAGGCACCTAAAGGCCAGACAAGGAATAATGAATGGAAACTGATCAAGGAGAGATTCAATCTGGAAATAAGGAGAAATTTTCTGACAGTGAGAACAATCAACCCATGGAACAGAAGTTGCCTTCAGAAGTTGTGGGAGCTTCATCACTGGAGGCTTTCAAGAAGAGATTGGACTGCCATTTGTCAGAAATGGTGTAGGGTCTCCTGCTTGGGCGGGAGGTTGGACTAGATGACCTACAAGGTCCCTTCCAACTCTGTTAATCTGTTTAAATCCAATCTTTGCTGGCCTCCTGTGGCAATTTGTGTCACTAGGCTGCAAAACAACCCCATGCTCTTTCTAAAGTAATTTTTAAAAAATTAAAGAGTTTTAGGTTTTTTAAAAAAGTAACTTTCCTTAACAACTTTCTTGAAACTGGGGTGGTAGGTAGCATTTCACCTGCACTGCTATTTCATCTATGTATATTTGGCCCTAGAGTGAGAAATAAGAGAGGAACTTACTTCAAACTCCTACTATTCCTACACCTCAAACATTTCCAAAGTGTTGTAGTGCTGTTTTCTGCTTCAGACACTGAAACGAGTTGAAACTTTTTTTCCATCCAGATACAAATAAACTCTCAATATTTGTGAGCAAAAAGCTACAAAGGCTGTTTTGTCCAGGCAGGAAATGAAACATCTCTTATGCTTCTGTTTTGTACACACTTCTAAAGTTGTTAGATTTTTGATGCAAGAATGGGAGAAAATAGAAGATTCACACATGAGTGATACCATATAGAAGGAACTTATTATTGGATATGCAAATGAGAGTGTTCTAAGAAGCATCTTCGGAATTGGCATTCTTTTATATAATTGATATAAAATGATAAAAGTTTTATAAGTAGTTGGCATGCTGCACATATTGATTCCTCCATGAGACCTCTCTAAGCAGATTACAAGCTCATCATATTTCCCCCCCAAACAATCTGAGTCCATCCTTCCATCCATCCTTGGAAGGATGGAAGGTTGAGTCAATCTTGAGCTGGTCAGGAACAAACTCCTGGCTGTGGGCAGAGTTACCCTGCAGTAGTGCATTCTTACCAATGTGCCACCAGGGCTGTTTCTGGTGACTCAGTTTGAATACTATCTGTGACAGAAAGAGGGTGAAGACAGGTGCTCCCAAATAGTTCTCAGAGCATATTCTTGATGTAGCTAGTAGGGTACTTAACTCTGTCAAGATTCTGTCTATAGGCATGGAACAATAGAGAAATCTCTTTAGAAGAATCACCATGTGTCTTTCTTGATTTGGGGAAGGGGTGTTGTTAGGGGTCCTCGGAGTGTCATAAAGCCCATCTCTAAAGCTTTTCAAAATAGCTTGCAAATAGACCAACTTTTATAGCAGCCTATTGAAAACACATGAATTTTCCAGAATAGATGAAAACAATATGACACTAAGTATCACAGCTGGATAATTTAAAAGACTTAGCAGAAGTGATACTGCAAATTTGGAATAGTGATATCTAGAAGGAGGAGGAGGAGGAGGAGGAGGAGGAGGAGGAGGAGAAGAAGAAGAAGAAGAAGAAGAAGAAGAAGAAGAAGAAGAAGAAGAAGAAGAAGAAGAAGAAGAAGAAGAAGCTCATACAATAGGAATTGCCAACATTGTGAGAATTATTTTGAATATCAATACAGAAAGAAGTGTATAGTATAATGGTTAAAGTGATGGATTAGGCCCAGCAAGACCTAGATTCAAATCCATCCTCAGCCATAGATTCTCATTGAGTGTGTTTGGGCCAGTCAATTGTTTTCAGCCCAGCCAATCACACAGGATTGTTATTGTGGAGAAAAAGGTAGGAAGGGAGGGAAAAATAAGGAAGGAAGAAAGGAAGGAAGGAAGGAAGGAAGGAAGGAAGGAAGGAAGGAAGGAAGGAAGGAAGGAAGGAAGGAAGGAGGGAGGGAGGGAAGGAAGGAAGGAAGGAAGGAATAAAGGAAGGAAGGAATAAAGGAAGGAAATGATATAAAACAAATATACACCTATCTCTAATTATAGAGAGAATATCTGTAGCTCAAGATACTTTCTAAGCTTGGTGGTTTGCTTGCAGACATTTCATTACCCAACTAGGTAATGTCATCAGTGCTAGAAGGGAGTGGGGTTTGCTCTCTGTTTATATACGCGTGGCTTGCCCTGTCGATGTTAACATTGGTGAGAGTGTTCTTAATGATTCCTCAATTAGGCTGTTATTTACAGTATGACTGTTTGCCTGACTTGTTATTTCATTGATTGGGGATATTGTTACCCCAATATACTCCTTTTACCCTATATGTTATATTTAACAAGTAACTTAAAGATTGTATCCCAATATACCTCAATCCCATTGACATCTGTTAAGACCTCCCATTAGTAAGCAAAAACAACACAACATAGAACAGACATAGAATGTTAGAATCATATGTATAAATGCTAAATTGAAGTAAGGGAGAAAAACGGATATGTAAGAAATGTTTATTGATGCAAAAATGTTGAAAAGAAGAAAATTGTAAAAAAAATCTATTTTAGAAAAAAAAAACCTGTTTAATAAAAAGTTTTTGCGGGTGTGCATATGCAAAAAATTAAAATTTCGGGTGTTTTCCTGCATCATTGTAAATAAGTTGGTTAAAATGTAAAACCCATAGCTTCCAAACGAAACAAGAGCCTGAAGATGACAGGGTTGTGAGCCTGTCGAAATGTTGCTATAAGAAAAACTTTTAAAGTCACTGGTAGGATTTTAGCTGAGGTTTTAAAGGACCTTGCAGAGTGCTCTGTAAGGATTTTTAGAAGATTTTAAGCTGGGATTTTAACCAGAATTTTAAACATTTTAACCAACTTATTTACAATGACGCGGGAAAACACCCAAGATTTTAATTTTTTGCATATGTATGTATATATGTATGTATATAGGTCTTTGATTATTCGGGTTTTCTCCCGCGTAAAATTGGAAGTGTCTTGGTGACGTTTTGATGAAGTCTCATTCGTCATTTTCAGGCTGGTGTTTTCGGCTTTGTGCTTCTAGGAGCACGAAGCCGAAAACACCAGCCTGAAGATGACGAATGAGACTTTGTCGAAATGTCGCCAAGACACTTCCAATTTTACGTGGGAGAAAACCCGAACAACCAAAGACCTACATACAAACACCCGAGAAAACCTCAGAAAACATATATATATATATACATATATGTTTTTCTTTTTCGTAGGTTTTATGTGTATTTCTCTTTAGCCAGGTTCTACCTATGTAAACCAAGATATTATGCAGTTCTCTCCCGTGGAATTTAGAGATGGATGACATCAGCTATTTGCCATGGAGTTTGCTGCATGCGCTGGCTGAGGAATTCTGGGAGTTGAAGTCCACAAGTCATAAAGTTGTCAAGGTTGGAGACCCCTGGACTAGTGAATCATCTCTATGGTTTTTTTTTCCCCAGAATGTATTTTTTAAAATCTCTTTCTCTCCTTTTTTCTAACTGCCTGCCATTCTATTAGGAATCCCTCTTCCTCTTTTTCTCTGCCCACCTTTTAAAAAAAGACATTATAGAAGATAA
Organism: Pituophis catenifer annectens; assembly: GCF_029215685.1. Taxonomy (NCBI): domain Eukaryota; kingdom Metazoa; phylum Chordata; class Lepidosauria; order Squamata; family Colubridae; genus Pituophis; species Pituophis catenifer. Next base: position 291,581,549 of record NW_027256882.1, on the reverse strand, counting down.
AACATAACTGTTTGAGTATCAACATCAGAGAGTTTGTCCGAGAGGGAAGACAAGATTACAAGGAGTATCTGCTTATGGGCAGTTAAATAACTCAGCCCGAGAACTCTAACCAAGCCCCAACTTATTTTTAACTCACCTTACTCATTCTTCTGATTAAAAAGAGCTGAGTCTTCCAGCTTTTTGTGCTGCAGAAACTCGGCGAACAGCCCCTGATAAACTCCAGGTGATTGGGCCTGCTGGGTTTGATACAGTGGTGAAATCCATTTTTTTTTTTACTACCGGTCCTGTGGGCGTGGCTTGATTGGGTGTGGTGTGGCTTGGTGGGCGTGGCTTGGTGGGTGTGGCAGGGGAAGGATATTGCAAAAAAGACATTAAGAATTGTAAAACTAATCTTGTGTATCTTCTTCTCTGGTAATATTACACTACTAACCAGAGCATACAAAACATTTGCTAGACCAATTCTCGAATACAGATCATGTCTGGAACCCACATTGCATATTGGACATTAATACAATTGAGCACGTCCAGAAATATTTCACAAGAAGTGTCCTCCACTCCTCTGCTCACAACAAAATACTTTATGCCACCAGACTTGAAATTTTGGGCTTAGAAAATTTAGAACTACGCCGCCTTCGGTATGACCTAAGCATAGCTCATAAAATCATCTGCTACAATGTCCTACCTGTCAATGATGACTTCAGCTTCAACCACAACAATACATGAGTGCACAATAGATACAAACTTAAAGTGAACCGCTCCAAACTCGATTGCAGAAAATATGACTTCAGTAACAGAGTTGTTAATGCCTGGAATGCACTACCAGACTCTGTGGTCTCATCCCAAAACCTCCAAAACTTTTTTTTTTTTAAATTTGATTTATATGCCGCCCTTCTCCGGAAACTCAGGGCGGCTTACAATGCGTTAAGCAATAGCCTTCATACTTTTGTATATTTATACAAAGTCAGCTTATTGCCCCCACAAACTGGGTCCTCATTTTACCTACCTTAGAAAGGATGGAAGGCTGAGTCAACCTTGAGCCTGGCGAGATTCGAACCTGCAGTAATTGCAGGCAGCTGTGTTAATAACAGGGTGCTTTAAACCACCGTACTACCAAGGCTCTAAAACTCTAAAACAGTCTTAGGTTAAAAATTTAAACCTAAGACTGTCTACTGTTGACCTCACCCCTGTCCTAATGTTCCCTTTAATTGTATTCATTTTATGTATTCAATTCATGCTTATACTTATATATATTACCTAATATGTACTCGACAAAATTAAAAAAAAAACTCCATTCCCACCCCACTCCAGGGGAAGGATACTGCAAAATCCCCATTCCCTCCCCACTCCAAGGGAAGGATATTGCAAAATCTCAATTCCTACAGCACTCTGAGGCCAGGCAGAGGTGGTATTTACCGGTTCTTCGAACTGCTTAAAATTTCTGCTACCGGTTCTCCAGAACCTGTCAGAACCTGCTGGATTTCACCCCTGGTTTGATAGGATACAAGTCAGGATGGCAGCATTTCTCTCACCCACTGCCCGTCCCATGGAGAAAACTGTCTTGTTTATCGCCCCACGGAAGAAGTGATGCCCTCCTAACCGCTGTAGCATTCCCTGTAATCATTTGTGTTATTATTTATAACAAATTATGTGTCAAGGACACAATGCCACAGTGGTTCATCCCATTAATTTTGTATGCAGGTCGGGAGGGAATAAAAGGCTATGAGCTGTTACTAAGCACACAAACTGACAATTTATTTCACCTGTGAACTGCAAAGTCCTTTTTGTAGTTCGGTTTTTATGAGGGACACACAGTCAGAGAGTTAGGATGTGGCAGAAGGGGAGTCAGACAAGCATTTTCCCTCCCTGTCACTCTTCAACCCCCATCCACCCAAAAGTCCTAGATCTGGGCAACAAACTTTTGCAACATATTCTTCACTTAATAGATAGCATTGCAAATTATGGGTATAAGCTCAGGATGCAGATAGGGAAGAATATAGTAATAGACTAGGGAAGGATAGGGGAGAAGGGAAAAATAGGGTATGGTAGGGTACTGAAGGGTAGGAGATGAGAGGAGGGAGGAGGGGAGGGGAGGGGAGGGGAGGGGAGGAGAGGGAAAGGAAAGGAAAGGAAAGGAAAGGAAAGGAAAGGAAAGGAAAGGAAAGGAAAGGAAAGGAAAGGAAAGGAAAGGAAAGGAAAGGAAAGGAAAGGAAAGGAAAAGAGGAAGGGAAGGATGAAGAAGGAAAGTGAAGGATGAAAAAGGGAAGGGAGTAAATTGTTAGATTATGGTTTGAGCCTAACAAGTTGTCCAGGCAATATATGTGTTCTGTGACTTTAATATGAATATGTATTATGTGACTTTAAAGTTTTCCTGCTGATTCATTGTAATGCTGAGTCATGCTGTAATTAGTTGTGAACGTATTTAAGAAAGGTACTGTAACATATTCAGTTGATGATATGCTACCGTTGTGTGAGGAGTTGCTATGATATGCTATCATCGTTGGATGGATCTGCTACCATTGTGGTTTGTGAACCAGAGTGAGTTTGTTATTCTAACCAACTACTGTTTGTGTGGTAAGAAGATATCTGTAACTTTGGACTGATTTAACTGGCAAAGACTTGGATTGATTTAAAGATTATGATATTGTTTTTTCACTATAAAGTAAACTTTTGATAAACCAGTTTGCACATCTCTTATTCATTGCTCTCAGCAACGTTTCTCTGTGCTCTACACTCTGCTGGTTGGTAACACAACAACAATATCCTTAACATAAATGAATGAAGGGG
>NW_027256882.1:291523765-291573765 GCF_029215685.1 Pituophis catenifer annectens | reverse complement strand
CGTAACAGCCGCCTGTAAATCCACATTTCAAATGCTTCTAGTCTCTCCAAGTGGCTTTCTGTCAGAGACCAACTCTCCGCTCCATACAGCAGAATAAGGGAAAACTTTTTAAAACTAAGGTAGTTCTTTTTTTTTTTTTTTAATTTGATTTATATGCCGCCCTTCTCCAGAGACTCAGGGCGGCTTACAATGTGCTCAGCAATAGCCTTCATCCTTTTGTATATTTATATAAAGTCAGCTTATTGCCCCCACAATCTGGGTCCTCATTTTACCTACCTTAGAAAGGATGGAAGGCTGAGTCAATCTTGACTTTTTGTTCTTGACTTTTTGTTGTTAGTTGAAAAGTCGTGTCCGATCCATCGTGACTCCATGGAGAACGTTCCTCCCGGCCTTCCTGTCCTCTACCATCCTCTGGAGTCTATTTAAGCTCACGCCGACTGCTTCAGTGACTCCATCCAGCCAACTTGTTCTCTGCCGTCCCCTTCTTCTTTTGCCCTCAATCGTTCCCAGCATTAAGCTCTTCTCCAGGGAGTCCTTCCTTCTCATTAGGTGGCCAAAGGATTTGAGTTTCATCTTCAGGATCTGGCCTTCTAAAGAGCAGTCAGGGTTGATCTCCTCTAGGAATGACCGGTTGGATCGCCTTGCAGTCCAAGGGACTCGCAGGAGTCTTCTCCAGCACCAGAGTTCAAAGGCCTCGATTCTTTGGCACTCAGCCTTTCTTATGGTCCAACTTTCACAGCCATACATTGCAACTGGGAGTTCTTGATTTACAACCATTCATTTAGTGAATGGTTACAACAGCACTGAACAAAGTGACATAGGAGACTTTTTTCACACTTACGACCATTGCAACATGCCCGTGGTCACGTAATCAAAATCCGGACGCTTGGCAACTGGCTTGAATTTATGACGGTTGCAGCATCCCGGGGTCCCGTAATCCTCTTTTGTGACCACCTGACAAACAAAGTCATGGAGGAAGCCAGATTGGTTTCACACCCGTGTGACTAAATGAACAGCTGCAGGGCTTCGCTTAACAAATGAGGGAAGCAAAGCTCGCTTCAAAAAATTTCTCACTTAATGACTGAGGGGCTCGGTTGTGGTCATAAATCGAGGACCCCCTGTAAAAACAAGTGTTAGGCCATGGAAAGATGTCCTTTTTTAAAAAAAATCCTTTTTTTCAGTTTCTCCTTCCCAGTTTTTCTCTTTGCTGTGTTTAAATTCCTGCCTCAAAGGTACTTTTTCAGGAGGCAACTGGAATTTATTATTTTATTTTATTTTTTTCCTTTGAAGATGTCCAGTTGCTTCCTAAATGAAAGAAAAAAAAAACACCTTTGGAAAAACCAGGATCTGGATGACTGAGAATCTCCATCGACTTTTAGCGATGCATTTTGGGATGAACACCCTTCAAATGATGCAGGAGTATAAACAGATTTCCAGAAAAATTGCAGACTACAGGAACCCTTCACACTTCAGTTTCAGAGGCAGGCAACACAGACTCATCCCCAACAGTGAAGGGACAGAGGGCAGTGTTCTTCCCCAGCTACGGACCCCAAAGAACGCAGCACACACAAAGTCTGTACAAACCTTAGTTTACTAAATTAAATCAGTCTTTGTCAAACAAAGGCTGTTAATTAACTTTCTTAACAGCCTACAAGAATCCAAAGAATAAATAATCGTAATCTTACTATGGTTGACAGAAAGCCCAAGAAGCAATTTGCAGGAAGCTGATAAGAGAACTAAGATCAAGACACGAAAGAGAGTGAACGAAGTTGTTCCTTGCAAATTGCTTCAATCGGCGTTCCTCCTAAAATAGGCTAAGGGAGTGGCCAATTAGCCCCAAGCCTTACTCTCGAGGAGACCTCCTCCTGAGGAGCCACTCCTGCCTCTTGGCAGCTCTGCGCGCCCGTGCATCGAGAAGAGGCTCCTCTTCTTCTTCCTCTTCATTTATGGGAGCTTCTGGAGGTTCTGAAGGCCCTGGCTGAATCCCCGCCTGTGGCACCACATCTTCTCCAGCCTCCTCATTGTCTGACTTGAGTTCCAGCTGCACACGCTGCTGGCGCAGCACCACACCAGCCTCCTTGTTGTCGGAATCAGCTACAATCTGCACAGGCCGCTGACGGGCCTACAACAGGCAGGAACCATCTTGCAGAAAACACAGCTCCACAACATGGTCCTTTCAGCAGGTTCAAGGAGGCTCCACATCCATTTGCACTGCACAGGTGACCCTGAGAACACAGACAAACCTCTGAATGGCCTCACAGGACTCTCTAAAACAGGGGTCAGCAACCTACGGCTCTGGAGCTGCAGGTGGCTCTTTCACCCCTCTACTGGTCGGCTCCCTTTCACTCAAATATGTGTCACAACCACCAATGTGCGACATCCACTGGTACGTGATTTATTGAGCTTTTCAATCCTTGGTAGGCCAACCATGGATAAATCCAAGAAAAGAAAAGTTTCAGGAAGAAAACAGAACGTTTAATTCAACTACATATACTAGTTTTGTGGCCCGCTCAAGAAATAGTCAGGCACAGGAAGGGTTTTGTGGTGCCCGGGGTTTTCTTTTCTGTGGGAAACAGGTCCAAATGGCTCTTTGAGTGCTTTTAAAGCAGACCCCTGCTCTAAAAGAATGCAAATTGACCAGCATGCAAGGAGAATAAATCCTTCCGTTTCCCACCATCCAGCCAGAGCTGAAGAAGCTTCTTGGATGAGTGTGAAACGTCTTCAGAGAAAAACCAGAAAGTCCAGTTGCCTCTTGAAAAAGCACTTTTGGGACAACCACGATCTGGATGACTGAGACTCTATAGCCTTTTTAATTTCCTCTCACCTGGAGGCCTGGAGACGAAACATAGGAAGAACGTTGCAGGATTTGGGTTTGGCTAGGCTAGAGCAGGGATGGGCAAATGTGGCTCTTTTACAACCTGTGGACTTCAACTCCCAGAATTCCCAGCCTTGGCTGTCTCAGGAATTCTTGGGAGTTGAAGTCCACAGGTTGAAAAAGAGCCACATTTGCCCATCCCTGCTCTAGAGAAAAGAAGAACTAGAGGGGACATGCAGAGGTGGAATTCACATAATTTACCTACTGGTTTGCCCAGCACAAAAAATGTGAGCTTGCGCGGGCATGCGCCCAACCTTCCATTCATGTGCTTTGCTCATACACGCATCCGGCCTCAAAAACCTGGCCTAAATAGGACAGCATAGAGCTGGGGTGGGGTAGGTAGGTAGGCAGATGGGCGGGCCCACCCCTGCAATTTCCGCTACCGGTTCCCCTTGAAACCAGTCCGAACTGGCTGAATACCACCTCTGGGGACATGATAGCAGTATTCCAGTATTTGAGAGGCTGTCACAAAGATGAGGGGGTCAAACTATTTTCTAAAGCACAGAGGGCAGAATCAAGGAGTTCAACTTAGGAACTTCAACTTAGAAGTTCAACTTAGAACTTCACCATCTACGGTCTGGCTTAAGCGTAGTACATAAAATCATCTGCTACAATGTCCTACCAGTCAATGAATACTTCAGCTTCAACCACAACAATACACGAGCACACAATAGATACAAACTCGAGGTAGAACGATCCAAACTTGATTGCAGAAAATACAACTTCAGCAACAGAGTGGTCAACACCTGGAATGCACTACCTGACTCTGTAGTTTCTTGCCCAAATCCCCAAAACTTTAACCTTAGACTGTCTACTGTAGACCTCACCCCATTCCTAAGGGGTCTTTAAGGGGCGTGCATAAGTGCACCAGCGTGCCTACCATCCCTGTCCTACTGTCCCCATTTATTTGTATCCATTTCATGTATTCATAATTATATTTACACTTGTATCTGTTATCAAATACATGCTTGCCGAAATACATGAATAAGTAAAAAATAAATCTTTTTGTTCAGATAACATTGACTATTTTAAATACCAAACGCTATCTAATTATGACTAAGTATATATGTAATACTATATTGTTTACTCTATATTTGTCCTCTTCTTTAGCCATATATACCAACGTTCCCAGTTACTGTAATATATGGATTCTTTTTTCTCTCTTAGGATATATGTTCATTTGTCCAATTCGGCACAATTCAATATCTTATTTATTATACGTTGATCTGACGGTGTATTTGCGTTTTTCCATTGCTGGGCAAGTGCCATTCTCGCTGCTGTTGTAATATAGATGAATAGGTGCCAATCTTGCTTGTCCACATCTTTTAGTTTGATTCCAAGTAAGAAAGTATCAGATATATGGTTTGTACTTGCTGCGTAGCTTCAATAGAAAGTTTTTTTAGTCTTTTGGATAATGATTGGTGCTGTTTTGTTAAGGATATGGTTAATGCATCAATCTCTTGTAAAGATAGTTCGTTCAGGTTCAAGGATTCCATGTTAGGAAAAATAGTTCTATGATTTTAAAATTTACAAAAAATTCATAGACCTGAGCAATAATTTTTCATTGTCTGCTACCATTTATCAGATATATATTGATGGTCGTGCTCATTTGGTTCTATGAGGAAGTTATTTGGTCAATACAGCTTCAGGTTCAAAAGGTTGTTTTTATTATTTACAAATATATACATGCATACGATAATGAACAGGGTGTCCTGTTACATATTTTTTACCCTAACTGTATGACTCAGATGTTGAGAGGAGAGAGAAGTTCACGTGTTGCCTCACTGAGAGATAGATGAGAGAGAGAGAGAGAGAAAAAAGGGAAGATATCCAAGTGGTTTCTAGGTAAGAGTCCAATAAGAGAGTTCATTGGCTGATATAATCACATGTGATGTCTGTAAAGACTTAACCCCTTCTAGTCTCTGATGCATCATATGCAGGCAATATCTGACAGTAAGAATCTGGAATTAGGAGGAAACTTGCTCCTGTTATCTCATTCAACCATTTTTGAATCTTTTCCCAAAACTTCCTGATCTGATGGCAGGCCCACCACTGGTGAAAAAAAGTACCCCTGACTGAGTTACACGTCCAACATTTGTCCAAGGATCCAGGGAACATTTTAGCTATCCTAGATTTACCGGGATATAACTATGAATAGGTATCTGGGGGATCGATACGACCCACGGTTAGTCCTTATATGTGGTTGTCTTTATGTGTTGTGTTGTGTACCCATATATAACTCATATCTGTTTGATAATTACATTATGTTTTTTTATTTGTAAATAATTAATAAAGTTTAAATTTTAAAAAAATAAGTAAAAAAATAAATAAAACCTGGAATTGAGGAGAAATTTTCTAACAGTGAGGACAATTAACCAGTGGAACAGCTTGCCTCAGAAGTTTTTCCAACTTCACTGGAAGTTTTTTAAGAAGTGACTGGACAGTCACTTATGATATAGGATCTCCTGCTTGAGCAGGGGGCTGGACTAGAAGACCTCCATGGTCCCTTCCAGCTGTATTCTGATTCTGATCCCTGCCTTTGCTAGGCTTATCCAGGTATCTGCTGCATCTCCACTTGGAGACACGCAGAGTTTCTGGCAAGGAGAAATGCTTCCAGTCGATGGGAAGCTTAAAACTGTCGGTGTCCAGAACTGTGCTTCTGGCACACACTTCTACAGGTGTTAGCGCAGCTCAAGCGAAGGGATGAATTACAGCCACCCAGCTGAGATGTAATAAAAGTATGAATTATTGACTCAGCATCCTCCTGAAACAGCTTTGGTCACAGCCTTGGTGTGTTCTGGACTTGATAGAATGAGATTTGTGAGATGTAAAATTACAATCAAAGAGAGTTCAGGATGAAAGATAACCTCCAAGGTTACGAACCTGACATCGCTTCCATTAAAGAGGAACGGCGAAGGGACAAAGATATTGATTCTTCGATTTCATGAATCTAAGGCAAGCTCAGAGGCTCAGCTTGACTAGGTGATGAGTGGGAAAAGTCATCTCCTCAGCAGACCAAAGGAATGGACGAGGGGAAAAATTGAGGAACAGGTCCAGGGCAGGCCCTTTTTAGGAAGGGTCAAGGAACCGAGTGAGAAATTGCAGGAGGAAGAGGAGGAGGAAGAGTAGAGGAAGAGAAGGTGGAGAGGAAGAACAGGAAGTGGAGATAAAGGAAGAGGAAGAGAAGGAGGAGGAGGGAGACAAAGATAAAGAGGAGAAAGAGGAGGAGGAGAAAAATGGAGCAGAAAAGAGGAGGAGGAGGAAGAGGAGGAGGAGGAAGGGAGGAGGAGGAAAATGGAGCAGAAAAGAGGAAGAGATGGAGGAGGTGGAGGAGTGGAGGAGGAAGAGGAAGATAAAGAGAAAGAGGAGGGGGAGAAAAAAAATAGCAGAAAAGAGGAGGAGGAGGAAGAGGAAGAGGACGAGGAGGAAGGGAGGAGGAGGAAAATGGAGCAGAAAAGAGGAAGAGGCGGAGGAGGTGGAGGAGCGGAAGAGGAAGAGGAAGATAAAGAGGAGGAGGAGAAAAATGGAGCAGAAAAGAGGAGGAGGAGGAGGAAGACAAAGACAAAGACAAAGAGGAGAAAGAGGAGAAGGAGAAAAATGGAGCAGAAAAGAGGAAGAGGCGGAGGAGGTGGAGAAGAGGAGGAGGAAGAGGAAGACAAAGAGAAAGAGGAGGAGTAGAAAAATGGAGCAGAAAAGAGGAGGAGGAAGAAGACAAAGACAAAATCAAAGACAAAGACAAAGAGGAGAAAGAGGAGAAGGAGAAAAATAGAGCAGAAAAGAGGAGGAGGAGGAGAAAGCAGGAGAAAAGAGCAGGAGAAAAAGGTGGAAGAGGAGGAGGAGGAGGAGGAAGAGGAAGAAGAAGAGGGGAGGAGGAGAAGGAAGGAGGAGGAGGAGGGGTTAGAGGAGACACTGGAGCAGTGGAACCAGTTAAATATTAATCTAAAATCAAATCAAGTAACCCTCCAGGTTTTAAAATCTTACCAGAACATATGTTGTTCTGAAATATTCATCAGACTACACATCCCCATTAGAAGCTGTTCATTCAACGTAATGCTGGGAATCATTGTGAGTTTTTTATTCTTGCTTTTGACCCGTATCCCTTGTTTGCTTTCAAAGCAATCCTGGAGAGGCCCCCGAAGCACCTGGGAAGAAGATTGGGGGAACTGATCCTGATGTTTCAACTTGTGAAGCTTTTCTAAAAATATGAAAATAGACCATTGGCACCACTTACGTTGCAGAAAGTAAGTACATCCCTTTTCCAACCCACATTTTTTTTTTCTCATTTGTAGCCTCACCTTGTAAAGGGTGAAAAATCTCAATTTTTCCCCAGGATTCATGCTGCCCTGTATTTTATTAAGAGAAAAATGACCCCATTTCTCTATGGATTTATTTATTTTTTTTCATTCTCCCATCCAATGGAATAACCACACTGTCATCTGCTCCTCAAATCTAGATTCTCCCATGCAGAAGCAGAGGCGTAAACCCTTTGTGCTTCTCTCTCCAAATGAATGAACAGAAAGCTTATTTGAGGGGGTGAAAGTTGACGGAGGAGGAGGAGGAGGAGGAGGAGGAGGAGGAGGAGGAGGAGGAGGAGGAGGAGAAGAAGAAGAAGAAGAAGAAGAAGAAGAAGAAGAAGAAGAAGAAGAAGAAGAAGAAGAAGAAGAAGAAGAAGAAGAAGAAGAAGAAGAAGAAGAAGTATTGATACCACTTTATAATGCCTTGGTAAGGCCATACTTGGAATACTGCATCCAGTTTTGGTCACCACAATGTAAAAAAGATGTTGAGACTCTAGAAAGAGTGCAGAGAAGAGCAACAAAGATGATTAGGGGACTGGAGGCTAAAACCTATGAAGAACGGTTGCGGGAACTGGGTAGGTCTAGTTTAATGAACAGAAGGACTAGGGGAGACATCATAGCAGTCTTCCAATATCTCAGGGGCTGCCACAAAGAAGAGGGAGTCAAGCTATTCTCCAAAGCACCTGAGGTCAGGACAAGAAGCAATGGGTGGAAACTAATCAAGGAGAGAAGCAACTTAGAACTAAAAGGAGAAATTTCCTGACAGTTAGAACAATTAATCAGTGGAACAACTTGCCTCCAGAAGTTGTGAGTGCTCCAACACTGGAAGTTTTTAAGAAGAGATTGGACAATCATTTGTCTGAAGTGGTGTAGGGTTTCCTGCCTAAACAAGGGGGTTGGACTAAAAGACCTCCAAGGTCTCTTCCAACTCTGTTATTCTATTCTAAGAAGAAAGGAGGAGGAGGAGGAGGAGGGGGAGAAGAAGAAGAAGAAGAAGAAGAAGAAGAAGAAGAAGAAGAAGAAGAAGAAGAAGAAGAAGAAGAAGAAGAAGAAGAAGAAGAAGAAGAAGAAGAAGAAGAAGAAGAAGAAGAAATAATAATCATTTGTTTATATCATTATTTTATCACTTGGAGAGTTTGTACTACTTTTTCTTATGTACAAAATAATCATATTTTCCCCTGCTTTGTGCTTCAGCATCACAAATATTTGAGGTTTATTACAGGTAGAAATTTTGGAGACAATGCTTCTCAAGGATAGCTCTTCCTTATAAAATCTTAATTTTAGGGGTTTTTTTTCCCCCATCCATGGAAGATGGAGGAAGTAGTCAAAGAATTTCATTCATCCCTGGTGACCATCCTCAAGTTGCAATGTAATATAATGAAAGAATAAGTCATAGATTTACATCGTAGCGTGTGATGTTTTTATACTCTTACATAATTCCAAGTTAGACATGAAAAATACTGTAATTCAAATTAATGCATTTCCAACATATGATCAATTACCTTGTACTTCCTGGCCCATTAAAATATATAGTTTTATGCCATCAATAACCAATGTAATAAAAATATATTTCCTTATTGAACATTTTTTAAGGCAAAAAAAAAAAAGGAAAAAAAAGCAATAACGGAAAAATTATAATCTCTCAAGTTCCTGGAGAAAAAAAAAAAGGGTTGTAATTGTTCCTCTATTGCATAATAAAATTGCAGAGCATATTGACAAAATTAATTCCCGAAAAAACGGTGACTGTCCATCTTTTATCTTCCACTAAAGCGTTGACACTTGGTTGGGGTTTGAAAAATAGACTAATAAAAAGAAATTACGGCGGGTTGCAAATGTGGAAGAATCGATGAAAATCTCCTTCCTTCCTTCCATTTTTCCCCCCCGCCATTTGGATATGAAAATAGGAAACAATGGAATGAGCCTTCTTTTGTCTTCAAAGAGGAACCTTTATGTTTACTCTTATTGTGATTTTTTTTTTTTTTTAAGAAAAATAAATTAAAAGAGCCTTGGTGGTGCAGCGGATTAAGTGCTGTTAAGTAGCACTTAGCTGCCAGCTGCCTGCAATTAGTGCAAGTTCAAATCTCACCAGGCTCAAGGTTGACTCAGCCTTCCATTTTTCCGAGGTAGGTAAATTGAGGACCCGGATTGTGGGGGCAATAAGCTGACTTTGTAGAGACACCGCTTATGGGAGGCCAAAAGCCCTAATAAGCAGGTATATACAAAAGAATGAAGGCTATTGCTATAAGTGCATTGTAAGCTGCCCTGAGTCTTCGGAGGAGGGCGGCATATAAATTGAACTAATAAATAAGTAAATAAATAAATAAATAATAAGTTCCTACGGAGTCGTTTCTTATTACCAACTTTGTATATCAGACACACATGGCTTTGCACAAGATATATATATATCTTGCTGTGTCTTATACATCAAATACAACTATTTTTCGCCTCCCGAAGCCCCGCCCAGTGCATCCCCTTTTTGTGAAAAATGGGGTGCGCAGATGGCTTTGGGAGGCCTGCAGAGTAGAGGTGGGTTTCAGCAGGTTCTGACCAGTTCTGCAGAACTGGTAGCAAAAATTTTGAGTAGTACGGAGAACCGGTAGTAAAAATTCTGACTGGCCCCGCCCCCATCTATTTTCTGCCTCCCAAGTCCCAGCTGATTGGGAGGGAATGGAGATTTTGTAGTAACCTTCCCCTGGAGTGGGGAGGTGATGGAGATTTTACAGTCTCCTTCCCCTGGAATAGGGAGGGAATGGAGATTTTACAGTATCCTTCCCTTGCCATGCCCACCAAGCCATGCCACGCCCACCAAGACATGCCTACAGAACCAATAGTAAAATAAATTGAAACCCACCACTGCTACAGAATGTTTCTGTGGTTTGGGGAGGACAAAACACTCCTGTTTTTGCAAAAGATGAATGAAAAACGGGCCCATTTTTCTCAAAATCAGTGCACGCAGAGGCTTTGGGACAGTGGTGGGTTCCTCCCGGTTCTGCCCGGTTCCGCCGAGCTGGTAGCGGTGACAATATGATGTCACCAAACCGGTTTTGACCCCCCGCCCTCCGCCCCCGTGCCCCCCCCCGCGTTATTCTTACCTTTTATTTGGCCCCACCCCCAATCTATTTGCTGCCTCCCGAATCCCAGCTGATTGGCTAGATGGAAAAAAGCTGTTTAAACTCTTGCTGCAGGGCTTCAAAGGGCCACCCTACAGCTGATCAGTGTTAAAAGGCAGTGTGGTGGTAGACCAGTGCCTCCAAAAACAAATGAGTAGACCAGTGCCTCCAAAAACAAATCAGTAGACCAGTGCCTGCAAAAATAAATGGGTAGACCAATTCCTCCAAAGACAAATGAGTAGACTGGTGCCTGCAAAAATAAATGAGTAGACCAGTGCCTGCAAAAATAAATGAGTAGACCAGTGCCTGCAAAAATAAATGAGTAGACCAGTGCCTGCAAAAACAAATGAGTAGACCAGTGCCTGCAAAAATAAATGAGTAGACCGGTACAGCTCTGCAAGCAGTTAAAAGCCTGGTAGACCAGTACCTCTCCTAAATCCTAAAGAATTGTCACATGATCATCATCAAGCCACGCCCACAAAATAAGCCACGCCCACAGAACCGGTAGTAAAAGAAATTAGAACCTACCCCTGCTTTGGGAGCCCTGCAGAGTCCTCCTGGGGGCTGGGGAGGGCAAAACCTCTATTTTTCTTGCTTACCTCTTCAAAATCATGGTGCATCTTATACACCGGTGCATCTTATAGTCCGAAAAATACGGTATATGTATTTTTCCTCATGGTTTCTCTTCCCTGAGAACACAAAAGGTTTTAACTTCAAAACTGCATCGCTTCATAGGCCTGCGGAGTAGACAGGCCTCCACAGTCAGGAAGGGGTAAATTAGCTGGTAGAACTTCCTTTGTCAGGTCTCCAAGAATTCTTCCTGGCCTCTGACTGAAATCAGAAAGTGGATGTGATGTGGAACAGTGACATCAATAAGTCTGCTAAGCTTTTGTCCCGGGCTTTTATTTTATTTTATTTTATTTTATTTTTTGAAATTGTCTTCCGTTTGTTCTAAGATGTTGCTTGAGGTCATCGCATCAATTCCATCAGGACAATAGGGAGGTCTGCTCGAGACAGCAGGCTGCTTTGCTTCAAATTGTCTTCTGCGGATTTCACACGAGGGTGGGAAGAACACGCAGGAAAACCAACCGATTGGAAGGACCCAGAAAAACCTTTTCTAAATCTCTTCCCACCAGGAGTTTTCAAACTTTCCACCTGGAGGAATGCTGGTGACATCCGATGGTCTCTGGACTTCCCGGATGGTGTCCAATTCAAATGCAAACCAACCCAATTTGGTGGGGTCCTTGTTGTTCTCTGAGCTTGGTGGCTCTCTTGCAGACGTTTCATGACCCAACTCGGAAACATCATCAGTGCTAGAAGGAAGGAGGGAGGGAGGGAGGAAGGAAAGGAAGGAAAAGATTAAAAGAGGAGGAGGAGGAGGAGGAGGAGGAGGAGGAGGAGGAGGAGGAGGAGGAGGAGGAGGAGGAGGAGGACAATGACTGTGGGGTCCTTGGTGCTCTCTGAGCTTGGTGGTTTTCTTGCAGACATTTCATGACCCAACTCGGAAACATCATCAGTGCTAGAAGGAAGGAGGGAGGGAGGAAAGGAAGGAAAAGATTAAAAGAGGAGGAGGAGGAGGAGGAAGAAGAGGAGGAGGAGGACTGCAAAGTCCTTGGTGCTCTCTGAGCATCATGGTTTTCTTGCAGACATTTCATGACCCAACTAGGAAACATCATCAGTGCTAGAATGAAGGAGGGAGGGAGGAAGGAAGGAAAGGAAGGAAAGGATTAAAAGAGGAGGAGGAGGAGGAGGAGGAGGAGGAGGAGGAGGAGGAGGAGGAGGAGGAGGAGGAGGAGGAGGAGGAGGACAACGCCTGTGGGGTCCTTGGTGCTCTCTGAGCTTGCTGGTTTTCTTGCAGACGTTTCATGACCCAACTAGAAACCATCATCAGTGCTGGAGGGGAGTTAATTTGGATCGTGGGATTATGGGGGATACAGTGATGATCATAACTCTGTGGGCTGATTTCAAATCACTTTTTTTTCAACGTTGCTGTAACTTCAAATGGTCACTAAATGAATGGCTGTGAGAGTGTCCAGTATATTTCAACAATACATGAAGAGATCCCAGCAATATTAACAGATTAACAGAGTTGGAAGGGACCTTGTAGGTCATCTAGTCCAACCCCTCCCCAGCTTAAGCAGGAGACCCTGACAGATGGCAGTCCAAGTCTCTTCTTGAAAGCTTCCAGTTATGAAGCTCATACATACATACATACATACATACATACATACATACATACATATCTCAAATTTATATTTCGCTGATAAAGAAATAAAGGGAGACTAGTATAGATCTATTTCAAGCTGTTTAGCTCTCATCAGCTAGCCATACCCTTACTCGGATTCGAACTTGGGCTGCCTGCATGTTAGGCAGTTGTATTAACCTCTGGGCCACACGTTTTCCTCCCTTCATCAGCTATATATCCTTACAATTTAAAAGAGTATGTGTTATTAAACACAGAGTACAGAACATAGAATCATAGGACTGGAAGGGACCTCAGAGGTCTTCTAGTCTAACCCACTACTCAAGGCGGGAAACCTTATATCATCCCAGACAAAGGGTTGCGTTGAGCCCTGGTTCGGGGCTCGCTATACCTGGGGGCATGGATGCAGTGGCGGGAGCAATGGTGGCAGCTTGCCAATGGCGGAGTCCTATCTGACGATGCCAACCGGCTGAGGCTTTCCCCACCGAATCTGTGCTGCTCAGCTTATTGGACCCAGCAGCCTTCCGCAGCGGCCATGTGCCACCCGATGGGCCATTACGGATGGCGAGGAGGGCCAGATGGGTGTTGGCCCTAGTGGTTACTGCGACGGCTGGATGTGTGCAGCTCCAATGCTGACGGGCGCCGGATGGTGTCTACCGGTGGGCATGGGCAGCTGGATGGACAAGGGCTTGGGCCCAAAGACTTGAAAAGGCGCTGGGAGGCAGACACTCCCAGTGCTGGCTTTACAAGGACTTTATTACCTACTTGTTGCATTCTAAGGCTTCGGCCTGTTTGTGGGGATTAAAGCTGGATTTTGCTGCAGTTGAATGCGTGTCCTGGTGCCATTTGTCCCTACCAGGCTAGCTGTTGTGGTCCGCCAGCAGCCTGCGGACCTGGCGGTGGAGTCAGACAGTGAGGAGGCTGGGGAGGACCATGGACCAGTCCTGGAGTCAGGGGAAGGCCTGGACGAGGGCTCTGCGTCGAAGGCAGAGATGTGGCCAGGGCCATCTGGGAGCAATGTGCAGACTCCGGAGCCTCCAGAAGCAGACAACAGAGACACAGAGGAACAGGAGGAGCCTGTTCCTAGTGCACACATGCGAAGAGCTGCCAGAAGGCAAGAGCAGCTGAAGCAAAAAGGACGACTCAGGAGTAAGGCCTGGAGATGATTGGCCCCTCCCATAAGGCTTAAAAGACCAGCAACGAGCCGATGGGTTCTTTGTAGCAGAGCAACGTTGATTCCAGTGCTTCTTGTCAGCGTCTCTTGAACTTTATGGGGGTTTTGCCAAGAAAAGCCTTTGGCAGGTTGCCAAAGACATCAAAGGTTGTTGACAAGGCTGACGGACTGGTTATGAAGAATTTTGTTTTGGACTAAGATGAGAATGGATTAATTCTCAGCTGTTTTAATAAAATAAGTTTGTTGAGGACTGAATTATGTTTGGTAATCACTACGTGGGCCTCAGTCACATCACTGGCCTGTTCCAGTCTATTTTTGAAAACCTCCAGCGATGCAGCATCCTCAATTCTAGGAGACAACTATTCCATTGGTTAATTGTTCACTCGGTCAGGAAATTTCTTCTTACTTCTAGGTTGGATCGCTCTTTAACAAGCTTCCATCCATTACTTCTTCTTCTGCCCTCTGGTGCCAAGGAGAATCCTAACTTAACCCATTCAAAGGACTGTTGCTTGTACAAGACAATTGCTGGTGAACTTCTTCACTGTTGAATAATAAATCAGTTGAAGATTTATTGGCCAGCCTAATCTTGAATTGTACCAAAGGCAGGGAGATAATGAAGGATCATAAACTTCTACCTTATTTGTTACTAGTAGCCCATCTGCTCCAAGCAATGTGGCGGTATTTTAAGGGGGTTATCTACCAGAGTCTCCTAAAAGAGTCCTTCTGAGGTTGTAAATCCAGAGTAGGATACTTGCACCAAGCTCTCCAAATTAAGACAAAGCAACATATGGCATTGGGACAGAGAACTACAATCTTCAACAGGTTTTCATGTCGGGATAAATGAATTTCTCATTTATATGACTTCCAGGAAGTCCTTGACTTATAAACATTCCTTTACCGACTATTTGAATTCACAACTATGCTGAAACATGTGACTTGCAACTGGTCCTCGCACTTAAAACTATTGTAAGATCACCACAGCCATCTGATCAAAATTGGGATGCTTGGTAATCAGCACAATAGTATATTTATGATTGTTGCAGAATCCTAGAGTCACATGATCACCATTTGCGGCCCTAGCCAACTTCTCACAAATAAAGTCAATGAGGGAAGCCATCTTAGCTTCAGTCAGAATTTGAGGTCTTCCAGTCCAATGTCTGGCTGTGAAAGTTGGACCATAAGGAAGGCTGAGCACCAAAGAATTGAGGCCTTTGAACTATGGTGCTGGAGAAGACTCCTGCGAGTCCTTTGGACTGCAAGGCGATCCAACTGGTCAGTCCTAGAGGAGATCAACCCTGACTGCTCTTTAGAAGGCCAGATCCTGAAGATGAAACTCAAATACTTTGGCCACCTAATGAGAAGGAAGGACTCCCTGGAGAAGAGCCTAATGCTGGGAAAGATTAAGGGCAAAAGAAGAAGGGGACGGCAGAGAACGAGGTGGCTGGATGGAGTCACCGAAGCAGTCGGTGTGAGCTTAAATGGACTCCAGAGGATGGTAGAGGACAGGAAGGCCTGGAGGAACATTGTCCATGGGGTCACAATGGGTTGGACATGACTTCGCAGCTAACAACAACAAAAGTCCAGTGATGGCAAACTTTTTAGAGACCAAGTGCCCAAACTGCAACCTAAATGCCACTTATTTAGCGGAAAGTGCCAAAGCGCTTTCTGCTGCCAACCCTCCCCTGCCACCCACTCCCCCGCTCCTCTCTTGAGCACGTCGCCCCTACTTCACACTCTTCTGACCTAGGCTTCCTTAGAAAGTATACAGCATAGTCCTGGCAAACCTCTTTAATTCATATGGCTGTGAATTATTGTCATTCCCAGTCCAACAGGCTTATCAAACAGTCTTGCAGGGGAGTGTCTACAAACACCCAACTTATCTCCCTTGGAATGCTGCCAGAGAACTAATTGCCACACGCAGGGCAAGGCCAAACTTAGCACAGAGTCAAACAGAACTTTTCCACAGGTTTCACCGACCAGATGAACTAATTGCTTCCTGCAAAAGCTCACATCCTATTCGCTTCTCTTTTATGTCTTATGGGAGGGGCCAATCATCTCCAAGCCTTACTCCCAAATCGACCCTGTTTTCTTAATTGTTCCTGTCTTCTGGCAGCTCTGCACATGCGCACACTGGGAACAGGCTCCCGCTGTTCTTTTGCCTTGCTGATGTCAGACTCCTGAGGCTCCAGAGGCAGCAAAGAACTACCAGATGGACTTGGCCCCCTATCTGCCTCTGACTCAGAGCCTTCGTCCGAGCCTTTCCCAGACTCCAGGACTGGCCCACGTTCCTCTCCAACCTCTTCAGTGTCTGAATCTGCTGCCAGCTCTGCTGGCCGCTGGTGGGCCACAACACACAGTTCCAACTCCGTCAGGGAATTGCTTTCCCCCCTCCCCTCACAAAGGGGGTAAGGAAAGACAATAGGCTAGGGAAGAAAGGGTGGCCTTCCTTCCAATTCCGATCTGCAGAGCCTGCAGCATTCACCTTCAAGTTCCTTCATTAAAAAGGGTCGCTGGAATGGATCTTGTTAAACCCTTGTATGTACAATCCTACCACTTTTTTTGCAATATAAACCTCCAGATGGGACTTGGCGGGATGGGTGGGGGGGTCCCCAAATAGGATGGGGAAGGGTGGTGTGAAGATCTATACATGAAGTCTGCTGTTGGCCAGAAAGCAAAAGGCACACTGGAGGCCCCACTGGACACTAGGGGCTTCAGCCTGGAACTGGGCAAGATGGACACGGGGCTCCAGATGGATTAGGCCACCACGGCTGATGGCATGCTACTCAGTGAGGCAGCTGATGAGGCTGACCCTGATACTGTGCCCCTCCACCCACTGTTTTGTTTTTGTTTTGTTTTTATTGGATTTATTATACTCCCAAAGGACTCAGGACGGTGAACAGCCACAGAATAAAACACATAAATACAAAAATTTAAAATAGAATAAAAACAAATTAAATAATTCAGCTGAGACAAATTTAAAATACCCAATAATTTAAAAACAAATTAAAATTTACATTTAAAAGGGGAAAAGATTTAGGCCAGGCCAGCTTGATGAAATAAGAAAATCTTGAGCACGCGATGGAAGGTGTGCAGATCCGGGATCCTCTGTATCTCTGGGGGGAGCTCATTCCAGATCATAGGTGCCCCCACAGAGAAGGGTCTCCCCCTAGGGGCCGCCAGTCGACATTGTTTGGCCGATGGCACCCGGAGGAGCCCCTCTCTATGGCAGCGTACTGGCCGGTGGGAGGCTATTGGTGGTAGCAGGCGGTCCCATAGATAACCAGGTCCTAAGCCATGGAGCGCTCTAAAGGTGATAACCAAAACCTTGAAGTGCACCCGGAAGACCACCGGGAGCCAGTGCAGCTCGCGCAGGAGAGTTGTTGGGTTCAGCACTGGGTTGCTGAAGGCCACTCATCCTGGCCTGTAGAATTGGAGCTGGACGAAGAAGAGGAAGCCAAGCTGGAGATGGCGGGTAGCATGAACTGCCCGCTGCTTTAGGAGCTGGAGCTCTCTCGTGCTGGAGAAGACTTCTTGGCCAGCCAGCTCTTGGTGCCACTGCTACTCTGCTGCTGCTATCAGTATTTGGCGATGGTGTGCGTGCCCACAGAGAGGTCTCTGAGTGCCCCCTCTGGCACGCATGCCATTGGTCCCTTTCAACTCTGTTATTCTGTTACTTCTTATAGAAATTAGTTGGGGGAGAATGTAATGTTGATCTTATCCTTCAGATTTCCACATGTCCGTCATGAGCCAGCAATCAATTCTGTCTCCCCATGTGATTATCCCACAAACAAGCTCCATGATGACATAATTTGAACAACAGCCTTCTGACACAGGAATTTTCCTTTTTTCTCAAAAGAAGCTGAACTATCATTATGCGCTGCCTTTGATTGTGCTTTGGAGACCATCCAACCTCAGTTTGATGAAAGTCGAAATGTGCCAGTTGGGTTGATTTTGATGCAAATATCTCAAGATTCTGCAAAAAGTGGTCTTCTTTTTTAAAAAAAGATGAATATACAGAAATTAACTGCAAAAAAAAAATCTGATTTCTCTTGGCTACGGATTCAGAGGTAGGAAAAAAATGGATAAGCACAAGGTTCAGGTAGTACTTACAACAATTCATTTAGTGGTTGTTCAAAAAGTTCAGTTACAGCAGTGAAAAAACTGACTCATGACTGTTTTGCACACCGATTAATGTTTCAGCATAGTATGAACTCATTGTCAGGGTAGTGATTTAAGAGCTGTCCAGCTGCTACAATGATGCACTGATGTAATGATGGGAATGAGTCAGCAAGGTTTCTGGCTGTTATCCCTTTAAGAGTCTGTATAATAAGAAGAATCCCTGTTAGGGCATCTCTCTCTAGACATGTGTTCTTCCTTGCTGTAATTTGCTGATTGCTTGGCCTCTGCCTATAGTACATATACGTATAGTATATATTCTTTTGTGCTCACTCTTGTACTGCAGTGAGTCTTGGGCCTTTTACTCACGGCAGGAGAGAAAGTTGAACATCTTTCATCTGCTCTGCCTCCGACGTATTCTTGGCATTACCTCGCATGACAAAGTTCCAAATAGTGCAGTCTTGGAACGTGCTGGAATTTCTAGCATGTATACACTATTGGAACAGCGACGTCTATGCTGGCTGGGGCATATCGTGAGAATAGCTGATGGTCGGATTCCGAAAGATCTCCTGTATGGAGAATTAGTGCAGGGAAAGCACCTCAGAGGGAGACCACAGCTGCGATATAAGGATATCTGCAAGAGGGACCTAAAGGCCCTGGGAATGGACATTAATGACTGGGAAACCTTGACCTCCAATCGTTCAGCGTGGAGGCTAAAGACGCAGCATGGCCTTCTCCAATTCGAAGAGACACTTGTTCGGCAGGCTGAGGCAAAGAGGCAGTCCCGGAACCAGGGAAATCTGGTGGCTGGGCAGGGGACCGAATGTATCTGCCCTCAGTGTGGAAGGGATGGCCACTCTCGAATTGGCCTTTTTAGTCACACCAGATGCTCTTTTAGGACCTCTTTCCAGAGCACGATACCATAGTCTCTTGAGACTGAAGGATGCCAATGAATGATGATATTCTTTTGTAGATAAAACCACTATTATATGGCAAACCTCTATTTGCTGTTATTACTCCTGGGTTGTCTCATGTAGTAAAGCTGTGCGCACTCTTAACACTTATGATCAAAATTCAGATGCTTGGCAAGTGACTCATATTTTTTTTTTTATTTGATTTATATGCCGCCCTTCTCCGGAGACTCAAGGCGGCTTACAATGTGCTCAGCAATAGCCTTCATACTTTTGTATATTTATTCAAAGTCAGCTTATTGCCCCCACAACTGGGTCCTCAATTTACCTACCTTAGAAAGGATGGAAGGCTGAGTCAACCTTGAGCCTTGGCGAGATTCGAACCTGCAGTAATTGCAGGCAGCTGGTCTTAATAACAGGGTGTTTTAGACCACTGTACTACCAAGGTACTACCATATTAATGATGGTTGGAGTGTCCCGGGATTAGGTGATTCCCTTTTATGACCTTCCAACAAGCAAAATCAATGGGGAAGTCAGATTCACTTAACAACCGTGTGACTAACTTAACAACTGCAGTGATTCGCTTCACAGCTAGGGAAAGAAAGGTCATAAAATGAGACAAAGCTCACTTAACAAATGTCTCACTTGGTGACATAAATTTGAGGCTCCATTGTGGTCATAAATCGAGGACTATCAGTGCCCTTGGGAAGATAAACCAAGTGGAACATTTTGCTGCACACAAATGAAACTGAACTTTCACTTCATAAAGATCTGGGGATATCTGGGAAAATCTAATACAGGAGTGGCCAAAATTGTGGAAACCTTTTGGGACAAGTGTATTTTCTAAAACTAGCTAATAACACCACTTTTTTTTTTTTTTGGAGTAGTACCATAAAATTATATAATGGAAAGATAATTTAATCAAGAATGTAACGCAATAACTTTTATGAAGGATTTGCTGATAGAATAGCAGTTACGGGATAAAGAAGAAAAGTGAAACAGGTAGAAAAAACGAGATATACCGAAATGATCCCCATGTCAGTTAATACTTAGTTGGGTAACCTTTAGCATGAATGATGGCCTTACAACATCTTCCCATGGAGCAAACCAAGTCTTTTAGTTCTGCAGCTGTTATCATGTGAAACCAAGTTTGAATGGTTGCTTCTGTTAACTGGGTTTTATTTCTGGGTCGCTTCTGACTAACAAGTTTCTTTAGTCGGCTCCATAGATTTTCCATTGGGTGAAGGTCTGGGCTATTCCCAGGCCATTCCAGCAGAGGAATAGCAGTGAAACTCCAAAAATAAGGAGGTGTTATTAGCCATCAAATCTCAAAAATACACTTTTCCCAAAAGGTTTCCACAATTTTGGCCACTACTGTATATTGCTTAAGTAAACCCCAGCGTTTTCATGCTAATTATGCACAAGGAATATTTAACACACTCTCTTCCCAATGAAGAAATACAAATATTCCTGAATATACCCAGAACAGAACCAAATGATTCTGTATAAGCCACTCTTCTTCCTTTGCTCATGGTGTCCCATTTAGGAGGTGCTTTGCACCCACGGCAGTTATCCTGCCCACAATGGGAATGTTGTACAAGAGCAAATAATATTTTCAAAATTCTTTTGGGTCAACCAAGGCACTTCCTTTTTTATTATTACTATTAAGTTCTGGCAACAGGAGGAACGGTTAGCAGCAAGCAGCACAGCTTTTGCTGGGTTCGTTATTTTGGCTCTTTTTTTTTTTTTTGTTTTCCCTGCCAAGTCTTTGTTCTCCAAATAAAGAGAGCTCCATAAAGGAATGTGTGATGTTTCTTAGCAGGAGGACTCCGTGGTGAGTCAGTTGTGAAGAAAAGGATGCTATTGCAAAAACTTCCTCCTTTCCTGCCTGCATCGGTAGCTGATGTGTGACTAGTGTTACAGCATCTTCTAGGATGTGGGTCAAAATTGTTCAGCCTCCCTCCCTCCCTCCCTCCCTCCCTTCCTTCCTTCCTTCCTTCCTTCCCTCCTCCCTCCCTCCCTTCCTGCCCTCTTTTTCTTCCTCCCCTTTTCCTTTCTTCCTTCCTTCCTCCCTCCCTCCCTCCCTCCTTCCTTCCTTCCTTCCCTCCTCCCTCCTTCCCTTCCTTCCCCTTTTTCTTCCTCCCCTTTTCCTCCCTCCCTCCCTCCTTCCTTCCTTCCCTCCTCCCTCCCTCCCTCCCTTCCTGCCCTCTTTTTCTTCCTCCCCTTTTCCTTCCTTCCTTCCTTCCTCCCTCCCTCCTTCCTTCCTTCCTTCCCTCCTCCCTCCTTCCCTTCCTTCCCCCTTTTTCTTCCTCCCCTTTTCCTCCCTCCTTCCCTCTTTCCTTTCTTCCTTCCTTCCCTCCTCTCTCTCTCTCTCCCTCCCACCCTCCTTTCCCCCTTTTCTTTTTTCCCTTTTCCTCCCTCCCTCCCTCTTTGTTTTTTCTTCCTTCCTTCCTTCCTCCCTCCCTCCCTTCCTTCCTCCCTCCCTCCCTCCCTCCCTCCCTTCCTTCCTTTCTTCGTTTTCCCTTTTCTTCCTCCCTCCCTCCCTTCCTTTTCTCTTTTCTTCCTTCTCCTTTTTTTTCCTTCATTCCTCCCCATTTCCTTCCTCCCCCTCCCTCCCTCCCTCCCTCCCTCCTCCCTTCCTTCCAGACCATTACACATGAAGGTTCCCTGATGTTCAGGTTATGTCTATTACTCCCTCACCCACTCACTCACAGCCTGTTGAAGTGCATGCATCTTGTACGCTCATACACACCCCCTTTACTTTCTACCCAGTTTTTCCAGATAGGTGCACCTGAAGACAAGACACCCAGTCCTGGAAAACAGCTGGGAAATTGTTAGGAACCCCCACAAATCACTGTCAGCTAAACACAGATTAGGCACATCAGGTTGTTAGGAATATATGGAGGCCTTGCAAATCGAAAGTAGCAGCAAAACATTACGGGTTACCAAGTACATTTAGTTTTTTTGTCTCACACAAACTCACACCATCATCCCAATTTACCCACATCCTTTCCAACTAAGCTGCCAGATCCTATCTAGAGCAGGGTCTGTAAACTTCTGGCTTTGTGGACCGGTGGGGGGAAGAATAAATGGTTCCATGCATGCAGTGGGCATGCTTGGTTGCAAGTGCAGAGGATACTCCTATGCGCATCTCTATTTATATAAGCGGTGGTTGTTTGCACAAATGCAGCTTCTCATGTGAGCTCCCATCACTCGTGCAAATGGAGCTTCCCACATGCATGAGCATCAGCCACAAACACAACAGGGGTGGGTTCTACTTAACTTTACTACTGGTTTACAATGGGAGCACACACACACATACTTCTGCCCATGCGCAGAATCTTCTGTGCATGCTCAGATTGTACTTCATGACGTCCGGGCAGGTGGGCGGAGCCTCCCACTACTTTTACTACCAGTTCGCAAGAAAGGGACAGAACCGGGAGCAATCCACCACTGATACACAAGTGGTGCTTCACACACTCGCCCACTGTTTGAATGGCCCAGTTCCAAACAGGCCATGACCAGGTACCAGGTCGCAGCCCAAGGATTGGGGATCCCCTGATCTAGAAAAACAGAAGCCACCATATCTGGATCTAGGATGACCAAAGAATGGGTGAGCTAAAGGACCCTCTTTAATTGTGGTGAAAATGGAGCATTTAGAAGCTTAGCTGCTTATCTTCCAAGTCAGAAATGGTAAGTAGAATAGCAAGAGGGGGAAAATCAGCTGTGCCGCACGATTGAGATGAGCTAGAAAGCAGGAAATAAAGGACAGGATAGGGAGGGGCTGGTGGGCGGAGCCAACTGATCATTGGAGCTACCGGTTCCCCCAAACCAGTCCAAACCGGCTGAATTCCACTTTTGCTAAACATGTATTAAATCTGTCAATAGAACTGGGTTGTTGTGATTTGGGTCAGAAATGTTAAATTTACGCAAGCACAAAATTTGAGAGAGAATTTTTATAAAATGTTTTATAGATGGCACTTAGATCCTAAAAAATTATCATGTATGTACTCGAATTTGCAAGCTAAATGTTGGAGATGTGAATGTAATGATGCAGCCTATTATCATATATGGTGGACCTGCAAGAAAATCAAGGCATTTTGGATAAAAATTTGGTGGGTGATGCAGAATATTCTGAAAAGAAGGTTGAAATTGACTCCTCAATTGTTCCTATTGGGTATAACTATGGACTGTACAGTATCAGAGACTGATTTTGAATCTAATATCAGCAGCTAGGCTGTTGGTAGCACAATATTGGAAGAAGGACTCTTTGCCTACTATTGAAGAGTGGATATTGAAAGTAACGAACCTAGCAGAAGTGGCAAAAAATCTCAGCGTACCTGAAGGACTATACATAAGAAAGATATGTAGCGGAATGGAGAAGATGAATTGACTATATTCAAAATAAGTATCAGACAAGAAAATATCAAATAGCTTATGAATGATCGTTAAGTATTAGAAGTATTATGTTATCCATAGTGGAGTTAAGGTTTCGGGGGGGGGGAGAGTTAGTAGTCTGAGGATAAGTAGGTTAATCTAGTTTATGATTGTTAAATGAAACACCTTGTATTTTGCTCTGGGAAGTCTGGGGGGGAGGGTGGGATGAGGGGAGGGAAAGGGTGGGGGGAATAGGGGAGGGAAGAAAATTTTTGTTTTTTGTAAAACTTTTCAATAATAATAAAAAAAAAAGAACTGGGTTGTTGTTTTTTCCTCGTGTGCCTCAGGCCCAGCTGGACTAATGCTCAGCTCATGAAATTCTGATAATTAAATCCATCCTTGGAGAATCAGGGTGGCAGCTACATATTACTTCCATGAGCTGGATGCTAAGAGCACAATTCATCGGAGCCACGCCGTTGGATTTTCTCAAGGATCAACTTTAATAACTGGCGTTTTGAGACAACGTTCAACCTTTCTCAAGTAGGACACTGAAGAAGTGAGCTCATCACTGCTTCCGCAATTCAGCGTATCTCTGCTGAACCTTCGGTGACTCTTTAACATTCAAATCCAGAGATGGCAGGTCTAGGAGTTCTGCAGAGCCACAGAAAGAGGCGACGCCAAGTAACCTTCAAGCGGAAAAGGATTTATGGGGCAATCTGTGGCCTTTCTTGCTCACCGTTTCCCGTGTTGCGATGGAAGTCTTAGGGTTTGACCTTAAACAATTCAAGCATTTCGTAATCCAAGATACTGTATTTATCACAGATGACTGGAAATATTTTACTTTTAGAGTGTAAGGGGACGGGTTATCTTAGGGTTGATGGTTCAGTTCATTTTCTATAAGTCTCCAGTTGAAAATATGTATAATGTTATGCTACAAACATTGTCCAGAATTTGACAGGGTGTCACTCTTTTATATTCTCTCTCACACACATACTTTACATCTATCTGTCTGCCTGTCCATCTCTATAATCTCTCTCTCTCATATATCTCTCCCTTTCTCCCCCCTCTATCTATCATTACCTATCATCTCTCTTCATCTATCATCTCTAACCATCTGTCCATCATCCATCCATCCATCATCTATTTTTCATCTATCCATCTGTGTGCCTATTCATGTCTGTCTGTCTGTCTATCTATCTATCTATCTATCTATCTATCTATCTATCTATCTATCTCTTATCTATCATCTCTTCATCTATCATCTCTGACCATCCATCCACCCATTTTTCTATCTGTCTATGTGTCTATTCATATCTATCTATCTATCTATCTATCTATCTATCTATCTATCTATCTATCTATCTATCTATCATCTCTCTCTCTCTAACATCTGTCTGTCAGTCAGTCAGTCAGTCTGCCTGCCTGCCTATCTATCCACCTACCTACCTACCTACCTACCTTCCTATCTCTAGCTCTCTCTCGCTCGCTCGCTCGCTTCTCTCCCCCCCTCTCTCTATGTTTGCCTGTCTGTCAGTCAGTCAGTCAGTCAGTCAGGTCTGCCTGCCTACCTGCCTGCCTACCTGCCTGCCTGCTTACCTACCTACCATCTCTCTCTATCTCTCTAACATATGTCTGTCTGTCTGTCTGTCTGTCTGTCTCTCTCTCTCTCTCTCTCTCATCTATCTCTCATCTCTCATCTCTCATCTATCACCTATCACCTTTCTATGTATCAAATTTATATAGACATTCAGTCATCTGACACTGGGGATCTCAAAGTGCAGGCACAAAAACAACACAAAAGAAAAAACACACACAATGATGCAACATTACAAGAAAGCCAATATTGTTGTAGAAGTACAGTAGATTCTACTCTGAGAAAAGGCTTACATATTTTCAGATGACCGTACCTGTGATGTCATGATAAATGAAATAAGTCAAATTTGGAAGCATTCCTTATTGTCAATGTCACAATTAAAATCTGATCAGGAAAATGTTGCATCTCCAAAAAAAATCACGGTATTCCTTCCTCTTCCTTGGGGCTTTTAGAATATTACATTTGTACACAAAATTGCCTGCAATTTCTGGTTTATTCCTTAGGCAGGATTTAAATCCATCACAATTGTACAGCTGCCCAAACAGTGAAAAAGAAACCGATAATAACCCTCTTAGAATCTTTTAACCAGTAACCAGAGTTACTAATGTAAATTACATTAGAATTTTCTCCAAATCACTTGTATTCATAATCAGAACTCGGCATGCCAATTAGGTTATAGCTGTAGGGGAGAAACAATTTGAACACATAAGAACTGCTGTGTATAAAAAAAAATGTAGAGGAAATGGATTTGGAAAGTTCTACTTTATATCTTAAGAAAACTTTCAAAGATGGGGGAGGGAAAAAATAAGGTTGGTTAGCAAGTCCTTTCCTTCCTTCCTTCCTTCCTTCCTTCCTTCCTTCCTTCCTTCCTTCCTTCCTTCCTTCCTTCCCTCCTTCCTCCTTCCCTCCCTTCCTCCCATCCATCCTTCCTTCCTCCCTCACTCCCTCACTCCCTTCCATCCTTCCTTCCTTCCTTCCTCCATCCCTCCCTTCCTTCCTCCCATCCATCCTTCCTTCGTCCCTCCCTCCCTCCCATCAATCCTTCCTTTCTTCCTCCCTCCCATCCATCCATCCATCCATCCTACCCTCTTCCATTCCAATCCTTCCTTCCTTCCATCCAACCTTCCTCCCTCCCTCCCTCCCATCCATCCATCCTTTCTTCTTCCCTCCCTCTCTTCCATCCATCTATTCATCCATCCTTTCATCATTCCTTCTTTCCTCCATCTTTCTTTTCTTTTTCCTTTCTTTTCTTTTTGCCGTCTACTTCCCATCCTCCTGCCCTCCAAAAGTTATGATTTGATTTCTTATTTGATTTGGTTGCTTATTTGTACCCTATGACTATCATTAAGTGTTGTACCTTATGATTCTTGACGAATGTATCTTTTCTTTTATGTACACTGAGAGTGTATGCACCAAGACAAATTCCTTGTGTGTCCAATCACACTTGGCCAATAAAGAATTATATTCTGTTCTGTTCTGTTCTGTTCTGTTCTGTTCTGTTCTGTTCTGTTCTGTTCTGTTCTACTCCACTCCACTCCATTCTATATGTCTAGTCTAGTAAAAAGAAGGACTAGGGGTGACATGATAGCAGTGTTCCAATATTTGAGGGGCTCCCACAAAGTAGAGGGGTCAACCTACTTTTCAAAGCACCAGAAGGCAAGACAAGAAACGAAGGATGGAAACTGAACAAAGAGAGAAGCAATCTAGAATTAAGGAGAAACTTCCTAATGGTGAGAACAATTAAAAAGCGGAACAGCTTGCCTTCAGAAGTTGTGGATGCTTCATCACTGGTGGTTTTTAAGAAAAGACTGGTCAGATACCTGTCTGAAATGATATATGGTCTCCTGCTTGAGAAGGGTTGGACTAGAAGACCTCCAAGGTCCCTTCCAATTCTGTTTTTCAATGTTCTATGTTCTAAAAATGAGTTTCCTGTTTACCGCTGAAGAACTGAACTAAGAACTGAAGAAGCTTGGATGAGAAGTGAAACATTGTGAAAGAAAACACCAAGCAAGTCCAGTTGCCTTTTGGGGGGGGGGGGAAACACATTTGGGACAACCACAACCTGGAGGGGTGACAATTTACATAGATATTCTCATGTCTGCCTTATGAATGGTAAATGCAACTCGTATAATAAAAGTTTTAGGTTAAAATGATAAAACACTGACCAACTCTGTTGGCAAGTTCTGCAACAGAATTCTTTACACACCATGCATACATACAGCAACAACTCCTACTCAGTCACCTGAATCTACCATTTTACCGCCTCCCAGGGTGTGTATCATTCTTTGGAACTCAAGCAGTGCTGTGTCCATCACAACTTTGTGTCCAAGGCTCATCTTTCTTCCCCTTTCCAGGTACATTCCCTCTTTGTAAATTGCAAGATATACTCACCTGTTTAAACCATAACTTAGACAGTTGGTGAACCATGATGAGAAAGTTGCCTAGAGGATAACAACATTCCCTCACGCATTGGCATCATTTCCATGTGACTGCTAAATTTGGATTGACGGCTTTATATTCTGGCTGAGAGCAGGGAGACGTAATTAAAGAGGAAAAATTGCTGAAGTCCTTCTCTTCATTTATGGCCAATAAACACATAGGGTTGTTCTTTTGACTGTTATATGGCATGATGTACACTACTGTAAAGACAAGGTAAAGGTTCCCCTCGGTCATATGTGCTAGTCGTTCCCAACTCTAGGGGGTGGTGCTCATCTCTGTTTCAAAGCCGAAGAGCCAGCGCTGTCTGAAGACGTCTCCGTGGTTATGTTGCCAGCATGACTCAATGCCAAAGGCGCACAGAACGCTGTTACCTTCCCACCAAAGGTGGTCCCTCTTTTTCTATTTGCATTTTTTACGTGCTTTCGAACTGCTAGGTTGGCAGAAGCTGGGACAAGTAATGGGAGCTCACTCCATTATGCAGCACTAGGGATTCGAACTGCTGAACTGCCGACCTTTCAATTGACAAGCTCAGCATCTTAGCCACTGAGCCACTGTGTCCCTGTACATTTACATACATGCACCTTTTTCTGGATTCTTAAATTTATTGTATTTGAGACTGAGTACTTAACAGCTTAGCAATAACTACCATGTTCTGGATGCAGTCCTGAGTCTCAAATGTAAGATTGTTTGGATTATCTACTAGTTGAATGATTGATTGATTGATTGATTGATTGATTGACTGATTGATTATGTACCATCAGGTTCTCACCTCCTAACATAGATCAATTTTCTCCATGGTGATCTATTCTTAAGCTGTATTTCAGGTGTTCCAACAGTGCATCCATTATCTTACTGTTGGTTGTCCTCCTCTCCTCTTTCAGAATAATAAAATAACAAAAGAGGTCCTTGGAGGTCTTCTAGTCCAGCCCTGCCCTTGAAAAACAGCTGAGGATACTGCCCTGTGCTGGGAAACATTGTGGAAGTCCAGTCTCCCCTTCCTTTCTGTCCATTGCTTTGGTTACCCTTTTGGAAAGTCCATTTCAGAATAACTGAGTTGGAATGGATTTTGGAAGTCTTCGAGTTCAACCTCCTCCTCCTCAAGCAGGAGACCCTATGTCATTTCAGACAAATGGTTGTCCAATCTCTTCTTAAAAACTTTCGGTATTTGAGCACCCATGTCTGAACCAGTGGTGGGTTTCACATTTTGTTGCTATTGGTTCGTTGCATGGGTGCATCTTTTGTGCATTTGCCTCAAAACCATGCTCTAATAGGACAGCATAGAGCCAGGGCAGGTGTGTGATCTCCGCTATAGGTTCAGCCAAACTGGTATGAACCGGTTGAATACCACCTCTGTTCTGGATGCAAGTTGTTCCGTTGTTATAATTGTCAGGAAATTTCTCTTTAGTTCTAGGTTGTTTCTTTCCTTGAATAATTTCCATCCAATGCTTCTTCTCCTGCCTTCAGGTGCTTTGGAGAACAGATTGATCCCCTCTTCTTTGTGGCAGCCTGTTAGATATTGAAACTCTACTATCATGTCACTCCTAGTCCTTCTTTTCTTTTTCTTTTTCCTTCTATCTTTCCCAGCATCACAGCCTTCTCCAAAAAGCTGAGTCTTTGCACAATGTGTCCAAAGTAGGATAATTTGAACCCAACTATTTTTGCCTCAAGTAAGAACTCTGGGTTGATTTGATTAGTTTTCTCGACCATCCATGGATTCTCAGGAGTTTTCTCTAACACCAATGTTCAAAAGCATCTATACATTTCCTATCCAGCTTCATCAAAGTCCAACTTTCACATTCATGTTGAGGTCCACCAGCAGCCTGTGGAGCTGGCAGCAGAGTTGGACAGTGAGGAGGCTGGGGAGGAACATGGGCCAGTCCTGGAGTCTGGGGAAGGCTTGGACAAGGGCTCTGCATTGGAGGCAGAGAAAAGGCCATCTGGGAAGTACGTGCTGCCTCCGGAGCCTCCAGAGTCGGACCTCAGCAAGGCAGAGAAACAGGGGGAGCCTGTTCCCAGTGTGCGCATGCACAGAGATGCCAGAAGGCAAGAACAGTTAAGACAAAAGGGATGACTCGGGAGTAGGGCTTGGAGATGATTGGCCCCTCCCATAAGACTTAAAAGAGGAGCAAAGGCATGTGGGCCTTTGCAGGAAGCAACATTGTTAATTCTGTGCAGTTTAAAGTCTGAAGCTCTGTTTGATTCCAGACTCCGTGTAGCTTTGCCAATTAGGTCTTTGGCAGCGTGTCAAGGGAGATAAAGATGGGTGATTATCAGCCTTATCCCGAAGGACTCTTTACAACTATTTGGGACTTCTGTGAATGAACAGAATTCACAGCTGTTAAAATAAAGCAGGTTTTTGGGACTACTCGTGTGTTTTACTGACTCAGGAGGCCTAGGTCAGAACAATCCATGGATGGTCAAAGGGAATACTATGGCTTCCACAATTATAAACTTTGTAGGCATAGACACATCCTGGCATTTGAACATTTTTTTCCCCAAGATCTTCATGATGATCTACCAAGTGCTAGTCTATCTGAGGCACATTTCTTCACTGCTTGGTCCTTTTCTTAGTCCTCAAGTTCCAGAAGGATCTCAACAGATTTGAACATTGGGTCCTATCGAACAAAATGAAATTCAATGGTTGACAAAAGTAAAGTTCAACTCCAGCCAGAGCTGAAGAAGTTTCTTGGATGAGAAGTGAAACATCTTCAAAGAAAAAACAAGGAACTACAGTTGCCTCCTGAAAAAAAACATCTTTGGGACATAGTCTTCTGGTTACTGGCCCAAAGTCATCTAGCTGGCTTTCATGCTTAAGGCAGGACTACAACTCACAGTCTCCTGGTGACTGGCACAAAGTTACCCATCTTAATTTATGCCTAAAAAGGGACTAGAACTCACTCTCTCCTGGTCATTGGCCCAAAATCACCCAGCTGGCTTTCATGGCTAAGGTGAGACTAGAACTCACCATCTCCTGGTCATTGGCCCAAAATCACCCAGCTAGCTTTCATGGCTAAGGTGAGACTAGAACTCACCGTCTTCTGGTCATTGGCTCAAAATCACCCAGCTAGCTTTCATGGCTAAGGTAAGACTAGAACTCACCGTCTTCTGGTCATTGGCTCAAAATCACCCAGCTAGCTTTCATGGCTAAGGTAAGACTAGAACTCACCGTCTTCTGGTCATTGGCTCAAAATCACCCAGCTAGCTTTCATGGCTAAGGTGAGACGAGAACTCACCGTCTCCTGGTCATTGGCTCAAAATCACCCAGCTAGCTTTCATGGCTAAGGTGAGACTAGAACTCGCCGTCTTCTGGTCATTGGCTCAAAATCACCCAGCTAGCTTTCATGGCTAAGGTGAGACTAGAACTCACCGTCTTCTGGTCATTGGCCCAAAATCACCCAGCTAGCTTTCATGGCTAAGGTGAGACTAGAACTCACCGTCTTCTGGTCATTGGCTCAAAATCACCCAGCTAGCTTTCATGGCTAAGGTGAGACTAGAACTCACCGTCTTCTGGTCATTGGCCCAAAATCACCCAGCTAGCTTTCATGGCTAAGGTGAGACGAGAACTCACCGTCTCCTGGTCATTGGCTCAAAATCACCCAGCTAGCTTTCATGGCTAAGGTGAGACGAGAACTCACCGTCTCCTGGTCATTGGCTCAAAATCACCCAGCTAGCTTTCATGGCTAAGGTGAGACTAGAACTCACCTTCTCCTGGTCATTGGCTCAAAATCACCCAGTTGGCTTTCATGGCTAAGGTGAGACTAGAACTCACTGTCTCCTGGTCATTGGCCCAAAATCACCCAGCTAGCTTTCATCCATAAAGTGGGTTAACTACTAAACCAAACTCTCTCAGATACATTTCTTGGTGTTTTCAAGCTTACTCCTGCACCTCAAGTTATTTTTTTTTTTAAAAAAAAATACTATTTTAATTTGGAAAAAATATAGATAAACAAAAGACTAGCATAGTGCAAAAGAAAGCATTATGAAGTATATTCTGGATTTCCAATAACGCCTCTGCAGCACACAAACCCCGGAGGCATTCTTAGAAAATTAAACTGATAAGGGACTGTAATGTTGGTCTTTGTTAAAAATGTACATTAGTCAACAGCTCTTCGGTAGCTTAGATAGAATTTACGGTAACTTTTAATCTTATTTTACAGTTTCTATTGCGTGGCCTATTGCTGATGATCTTTATATATTGTTTAGATTTTAACAAGGGAGAGCAGTGTTCAAAATAATATATCCCATTACTTAAAAACGAATTAATGAAAAAAATGAGAACTTTAACCTAATTCTGCTGGGCTTGTAAATCCACTAACTATCCATTTTGCATTCTCTTTATTTTCCCCCCTCTTTTTTACTTTTGTTTATCTTCCCCCCCTTTCCTTATTTTAAAGATACTTAATACGCTCTTCTCTTCCACTCCTTTTTTAAAAAATGACTTAATAAAAATATTTTTTTAAAAAAACAACAACAAAGCAGGCATGCAACTCCTTAGTTAAATCAAAATTAATGCATTGTAAGCCGCCCTGAGTCTCCGGAGAAGGGCGGCATATAAATCAAAATAAAATAAATAAAAATAAAATAAAAAATAAAATGGGAGCCTTTGAGCTAGAAACCGCCTTGAGGGCGGCAAGAAGGGTGAAGAGCTCTCAAAAGCCCTACAGCCTATTAACATAATATTTTGGGGACCCCTGATCTATTACGATCTAATCTCTTCCGTTCCAAATGAACCAAATCTGCATAAGTATTCTTGGACCATTTGGCTTTAATCATCTGTTCTTCCCTTGACGGCCATTCCCTGTTCTCCATCCCGTCTGCTTGCTCATCCATCTGTGATCTATCTCCTTGGTCATTTCTCGCGAGGCAGATCTAATTGTAGGTCAACTGGAAAGAGATTATATCATCCTTGTTCTCTGTGTACCTCTTAATGTAAACCGGCTACCACAGTCATCGAAAGCAGGAAAGGAATATTCAAAGCAATACCCAGAGAATAAAGAGCTTTGTGTCAGGTTTCGGTTCTGTCTTAAATAAGTTCCATTATCAAGCGCAGAGTCTAATAAATCACTTTTTATTAAGAACAGAAATAGTCGACATTCCTGATTCTAATTGCAGCCCAACTGGCCCCTCCTTCCAACCCCCTCCTCTTCCGCTCTCCAACCCCAATGTCCCATTGGCCATCATGCAGATCCATCTCTACCTCCCGGCACGTTCTTTTCACAGGAATGTAGCCCCCACCCTCGTCTCCCAGGAAACACTATCTGTGCATACAAAACTAGGTAAAAGTTCATCTTGTTATGTCAGCACTGGAAGAGAGCCTAATTTGGAACGCTGACACTTTGTTCTCGTCCTTACGGTTCGACGAGACAGCCTGGATTCCTGAAAATTGCAGGAACAAGTCCATTCCATCCATTCCATGTTTGAAAGTTGCTCATCTCTGTCTTGTCCCCCTTTTCAGGAGGCAACTGGACTTTCTTGTTTGTTTGTTTTTTCTTTTGAAGACGTTTCGCTTCTCATCCAAGAAGCTTCTTCAGCTTGTTCAAGGTGACAGTTAAACGAACAAAACGAAGTCTTCATTTTAGAAATATCCTAAACAAGTAGACCCCTCCAAGCCCTTCTTTCTTTAGAAATTGAGAGATCATGTTAGACAACATTTGCTTTGGAATGAAAATCTTCAGAATTACCTAATGCTTACCTTCCATTCTTGACCCAAATATGAATTGAGAGGAAATGTCCGTGGTTTTTTTGCCATGTTGCGCTTCTCAGACAGAATACAATTCAGTTTATTTATTTATCATTCATTCATTCATTCATTCACTCACTCACTCACTCACTCACTCACTCACTTACTTACTTACTTATTTGTCAACAAGTATAAGGAAACAAGTAACTGTATAGACATAGACATGGACACATGGAAAAAAAAATTGGCATAAATAAAAGGATATAAATAGGCAAAGCGTAGCCATAAACACATAGAATGATTACATATAAATGGGGACAGTAGGACAGGGATGGGAGGCACGCTGTTGCGCTTATGCTCGCCCCCTTAGGGACCTCTTAAGAAACGTGAAAGGTCCACAGTAGACAGTTTAAGGTAAAAGATATGGGAGTTAGTGAGACCTACAACAGGATCAGGTAGAGTGTTCCAGACATTTACTGCTCTATTGCAGAAGTCATATTTCCTACAATCAAAATTAGAACAAATGACATTGAGTTCAAATCTATTGATGGCCCTTGTGTTATTACGGTTGAAATTAAAGTACTCATTTACAGATAGGACATTTTGGTAAATAATCTTATGAACTAAGCATAGGTTGGAATGTAGATGGCGTAGTTTGAGGCTATCCAGGACTAAAATTTCAAGCCTGGTGGGATAGGGAATTTTATTTCATGCAGAAGATTTGAGGACTCTTCTAGTAAAATATCTCTGGACCTTCTCTAATGTATTGATGTCTGAAATACAGTGAAGGTTAACGGTATGATAAAGAATACTGCTCTGCAGGAATGAATCCACCATGATGGACTTTCTTTATGACTTATGGAGGAGACACAAAAGGCATTCTCAAGCAATTACATCCTTGAATGTGGATAGGCAACCTCCTGGAACTGAACGAAGGAACACAAATCAAACGATATCTACTGGACAACCAATCAAATTTACCAAACTCAAATGTGATCATTACTCCTATCTGTGTTTGAAGGTTGAATCGTGGCAACTGGACTCATTCTTGTTGTTAGTTTGAGATGTTTTGTTGCTCATCCAAGCAGCAGCATCAGTCGGAGTAAGTGAGATAGGCTGAGAGTTGCCCAAACGTACCAATTCCTGCCATGCCAATCTCAGAGGTTTCCTTCTCAAAATGCATTTCAATTGTTAAGTGCTGGGGAAATCAGGAGATTCAGGCACTTCAAAAGATTATGGAAGAAACAAATGAAGAACGGTTGCAAGAACTGGGTATAGCTGGTCTGGAGAAAAGAAGGACTACACGGACATGATAGCAATATTCCAGTATTTGAGGGGCTTCCACAAGCAAGAGGGGGTCAACTTATTTTCCAAAGCACCAGAAGGCAAGACAAGAAAGAATGGATGGAAACTAATCAAGGAGAGATTAATCTGCAATTAAGGAGAAGCTTCCTAACAGTGAGGACAATTAACCTGTGGAACGGTTTGCCTTCAGAAGTTGTGAGTGCTTCATCACTGGAGGTTTTTAAGAAGAGACTGGGCAACCATTTATCTGAAATAGTATAGGGTCTCCGGCCTGAGCAGGGGGCTGGACTGGAAGACCTCCAAGGTCCCTTCCAGCTCTAGTCTGATTCGTTGATTCAGTATAAAGATTTATTGCAAGGTTAAGCTCTCAACAAGAATCTGGCCAACTAACAGTTGAGGGAAATGAGCGGGAGATAAGAAAGGCATTCAAGATGGGCTGGACTTAGACCTCTTGCAGGTGTGCAGGGACTTGTGATTTATAATCATAATCATAAGTTTATTTGTCAAGCATATATAAGATAACAGGTAAAAGTATAAACATAATTTGAATACATGAAAAGAGTAAGTAAAAAGTAATATTAGGACAGGGACGGTAGGCACGCTGGTGCACTTATGCACGCCCCTTACAGACCTCTTAAGAATGGGGTGAGGTCCACAGTAGACAGTTTAAGGTTAAAGTTTTGGGGGTTTGGGGGTCAGGTAGTGCATTCCAGGCATTGTCCTCTGTTACTGAAGTCATATTTTCTGCAATCAAGTTTGGAATGGTTTACCTTGAGTTTGTATCTATTATTTGCTCTTGTATTGTTGTGGTTGAAGCTGAAGTAGTCATTGACAGGAAGGACATTGTGGCAGATAACTGTATGTACTCTGCTTAGGTCAGACGGAAGTCGGCGTAGTTCTAAGTTGTCTAAGCCCAAAATTTGGAGTCTGGTGGCATCAGGTATTTTATTGCGGTTAGAGGAATGGAGGACTCTTCTCGTAAAATATTTCTGGACTCTCTCGATTGTATTTATGTCCGATATGTTATTATTTTATATTATATATAAAATATGTTATTATTTATATTATGATGTGTTTGACCCCTCTCTCGGCCTCAACCTGTTCCTCTCCTACAGCAATATGTCGAAATAGATTCTCAGTCATCCAGGCAAAGGTGTCTGAAGGTGGAATCTGGACTAATTTTTTGTTGTTGTTAGTTTGAGATATTTTGCTGCTCATCCAAGCAGCTTTATCAGTCAGAACAAAGAGGATAGGCAGAGTGTCATTCAAATGAACCAACTTCTACCACACCAACCTCAGGGGTTTCCTCCCCAAAATGCATTGCAATATATCATTGTAGCAGTGGTGAAATCTATTTTTTTTTTACTATTGGTTCTGTGGGCATTGCTTGGTGGGCATGGTGTGGCTTGGTGGGCGTGGCAGGGGAAGGATACTGTAAAATCTCCATTCCCTCCCCACTCCTGGGGGAAGGATATTGCAAAATCTCCATTCCCTCCCCACTCCTGGGGCCAGCCAGAGGTGGTATTTGCCAGTTCTACGAACTACTCAAAATTTCCGCTACCGGTTCTCCAGAACCTGTCAGAACCTGCTGGATTTCACCCCTGGGTTAAACTTTTCCTGTTTTGGTTTCTATTTTCCAGCCAACTGTACATTTTATTCCATATTTCGTAATGGTCCAAATTGTCTCTCTCTTTCAACTCCATAGTCATTTTATCCATTTCTGCGCATCCAAGGATTTTCCTAATTTGTTGGTCAACTCATTATCATTCCTGGAATTGATATTAAGGATTTATCGCTGGGGAGAAACGGAGTAGGTTCTCAGTCATTCAGGCACAGGTGTCTGAAGGCTGAACTATGACAACTGGACTAATTTTTGTTTTTTAGTTTGTGTGGTTTCGTTTGACTCATCTCTTTGTTTCTTTTCAAGATTCATACCCAAGAAAGAAGACAATGCGCATGAAACTTGACTTCAATAGGAAACTATTTCCCAGTTGGAAAGTAGACTCCCTGGATTTTTTAGAAGAATCACTGACCCAGAAAAGTGTTGCTATCAGATCTAAAAAGGACATTATGGAAGGCATCCAAGCATAGTTATCGCAAATACCTTATCTGTATTGGCAGCTAATACGACCTCTACAATGCAATCCAAGGAAGTAGTGAAGCATGTCCTATTTTCACTGCCAATGCCAGCTTTCTTTTTTTCTCAATTGCTCATATGGCCTTCTTCGGTCCTAAACCCATTTTAAAAAATCCACAGAGTTAAAAACTTCTTACATCTTTAGGATTTTCACCCTGGTTTTCTCTGATGGTTTAAAAGAGAATCCTAAGGCCTTCTACAATGGCAAGAAGGATTGATCAATTCATTAATTAAAACAAAAATAGCCAGCATTTTGTTCCACGATGTGTGTCTGTATTTAATTTCCTTGGCTAGTGTCCATTCAATATGACAAAAGAGAACTTGTTTTCCCGATTTTTATTCTAGGGAAAAAAAGAAAGACGTCGATGAAAAT
Organism: Pituophis catenifer annectens; assembly: GCF_029215685.1. NCBI lineage: Eukaryota > Metazoa > Chordata > Lepidosauria > Squamata > Colubridae > Pituophis > Pituophis catenifer. The sequence goes on along the minus strand of NW_027256882.1, from coordinate 291,537,176 downwards.
TGCATTGTTGAACATTCTTGCATTTATTTAATTGCATTCTGAAGGTGGCTATTGGATTAGGAAAGAGCCTCATGTCTCCCCATCTACTTCGTGTTCCTCTCCTGCCCACCTTTTAATGGGGTTTGTTATTTGTTATTATTAATCGTTTTATTATTTTGATGTATACTAGTTTTAATGTTTGCAAGCTGCCCAGAATCATCTCTGGATGAGGGTGGCATATAAATTAAAGTTAAGTTAAGTTAAGTTGTTAAGTTAAGTTAAGTTAAGTTAAGTTAAGTTAAGTTTTTTTTTTAAGTTAAGTTGAGTTGAGTTGAGTTGAGTTGAGCTGAGTTAGTTAAGTTAAGTTAAGTTAAGTTAAGTAAGTTAAGTTAGATAGATAGAATAACAGAGTTTGAAGAGACGTTAGAGGTCTTCTAGTCCAACTGCTTAGGAAGGAAACCCTACACCACTTCAGACAAATGGTCTGAGCCTTGGTACTACAGTGGTTTAAAGCACCCTGTTATTAACACAGCTGCCTGCAATTTACTGCTGGTTCGAATCTCTCCAAGGCTCAAGGTTGACTCAGCCTTCCCTCCTTTCTAAGGTAGGTTAAATGAGGACCCAGTTTGTGGGGGCAATAAGCTGACTTTGTATAAATATACAAAAGTATGAAGGCTATTGCTTAACGCACTGTAAGCCGCCCTGAGTCTCCGGAGAAGGGCGGCATATAAATCAAATTAAAAAAAAAAAAATGGTTGTCCAACATCTTCTTAAAAACTTCCAGTGTTGGAGCATTCACAACTTCTGCAAGTTGTTCCATTGATTAATTGTTCTAACTGTCAGGAATGTTCTCCCTAGTTCTAGGTTGCTTCTCTCCTTGATTAGTTTCCACCCATTCTTCTTGTGCTACCCTCAGGTGCTTTGGAGAATAGCGTGACTTCCTCTTCTTTGTGGCAACCCCTGAGATATTGGAAGACTGCTATCATGTCTCCCCTGGTCCTTCTTTTCATCAAACTAGACATACCCAGTTCCTGAAACCGTTCTTTATATGTTTTAGCCTCCAGTCCCCTAATCATCTTTGTTGCTCTTCTCTGCACTCTTTCTAGAGTCTCCACATCTTTTTTTATAGTGTGGTGACCATAACTGGATGCAGTACTTCTAGGTTGCTTCTCTCCTTGATGAGTTTCCACCCATTGCTTCTTGTCCTGCCCTCAGGTGCTTTGGAGAATAGCTTGACTCCCTCTTCTTTGGGGCAGCCCCTGAGATATCGGAACATTGCTATCAGGGGTGGGTTCTAAATATTTTTACTACCGGATCTGTGGGCGTGGCTTATTTTGTGGGTGTGGCTTGGAGGTCATGTGACTAGGTGGGCGTCGCTAGCTGATCAGAGTCATTTTTGGAAGATCCTCGCACTTACGACCAGTCCTCACACTTACGACCCAACTCATTTGCTTGCTTTTAACACTGATCAGCTGTAGGACGGCCCTTTGAAGCCCCGCGGCAAGAGTTTAAACAGTTTTTTTTCCCTCTAGTCATCAGCTGGGACTCAGGAGGCAGCAATAGATTGGGGGTGGGACCAAATAAAAGGTAAGAATAATGTGGGTGGGTGGGGGGTGGGAGGGCAGGGGGGGAGAACCGGTTCGGTGATGTCATATTGTCACTGCTACCGGCTCAGCCAAACCGGACCGAACCGGGAGGAACCCACCACTGACTGCTATCATGTCACCCCCAGTCCTTCTCTTCATCAAACTAGACATACCCAGTTCCTGCAACCATTCTTTATATGTTTTAGCCTTCAGTTCCCTAATCCTCTTTGTTGCTCTTCTCTGCACTCTTTGTAGAGTCTCAACATCTTTTCTACATCGTAGCGACCAAAACTGGGTGCAGTATTCCAAGTGTGGTCTTACCAAGGCATTATAAAGTGGTATTAACACTTCACGTGATCTTGATTCTTGATTAGTTGAGTAAGTTAAGTTAAGTTAAATTCAATTCATACATACATGTATACATACATAGGAGAGACCAAGCACAGTGTACATACCACTTTCTTCTTGCTCAATTTTAACAGAATAACAGAGTTCCAATATCAAAGTGAGTGTCACGAAGAAGAGGGGGTCAACCTATTCTCCAAAGCATCTGAAAGTAGAAAAATAACCAATGGATGAACCAACTAATCAAGAAGAGAACCAAGCTAGAACCAAGGAGAAATTTCCTGACAGCTAGAACAATTGAACAGTGGAATGAATTGCCTCCAGAGGTTGTGGGTGCTCCAACACTGGAGGTTTTTAGGAAAAGATCGGACAACAATTTATCTGAAATGGTATAGGGTCTCCTGCTTGAAGACCTCCAAGGTCCCTTCCAACTCTGTTATTCTGTTGGAATAAATTGGAAACATCCAGTGATGGAGCATCCACAACTTCTGAAGATAAGCCATTAATGAATTGTTCTAACATTCTCCCTATCTAAACCACAATTCTATTAAATGTCAAGTATGTATGGAACTTCTTTTCATAATGGTACTACTATTATATCTTAGGACACATATCCTGTCCTTCAGAAATTAGGAAATTTAGAGAAACTGGAGAAGTGTAAAGAAACTGGATAAACGTAGAAAAGCTGTCTGTTTAGCTTTTTCTGTCCACAATGTTGTTGAATAACGTTTTTTAAACATAATCTTAGTAAGAATTATTTATGTAAAGAATAAAAGTTGATACAAACTACAGAATCTACAAACTGCTAAAAAAAAGGGGGGGGGAAGATGTTGAAAAAGGAAAAGAAAAAAGGAAGGAAAAAAAGAAGTAATGTCCTCCTTAAACCCAACGGGGAAACACAATTTTAATAGCTTATCAGCGTCTCTAAATAGAATAATCTCTCTTTTCCCCTTAGCTCATCTCTTAGATAAGAGAAAGAAAATCAAAATGCTATGTCAATCAATCTTTATCAGTGAAAGTTCACTAAAGGCCACCTGATATGCCTATTTTCTTCTTTTAACCCTGGTCAAACAAGCCAATCTTATAAATCTTCCCTGATTCTGTAAAAGATATACTTTAACCCTTTCAAAAAAAAAATGCAGGGGGGCGGGGGGGGGGGACATAGGTGGTTTATTGCTCATCTGTGTTTCAAAGCAAACATCCTTCAGAATTTTAACAGCTTTCTTTGATGTCCATAATTTTCCAAAGCACCTGAAGGCAGGACAAGAAGCAATGGGTGGAAACTAATCAAGGAGAGAAGCAACCTAGAAATAAGGAGAAATTTCCTGACAGTGAGAACAATTAATCGGTGGAACAACTTGCCTCCAGAGCAAAGAAGGTGAGATGAGAGCAAGGAAGGATGAAAGGTACAGTGGTTATGCACCCTGTTATTAACACAGCTGCCTGCAATTTACTGCTGGTTCGAATCTCTCCAAGGCTCAAGGTTGACTCAGCCTTCCATCCTTTCTAAGGTAGGTGAAATGAGGACCCAGTTTGTGGCAATAAGCTGACTTTGTATAAATATACAAAAGTATGAAGGCTATTGCTTAACGCATTGTAAGCCGCCCTGAGTCTCTGGAGAAGGGCGGCATATAAATCAAATTAAAAAAAAAAAAGGGAGGAAGGAAGGGGGGAGGGAGTAAGATAAAAAGAAGGATGGGAGAAGGAAGGATGGAAGAAGGAAGGAATTTGAGGGGCTCTTACAAAGACAAGGGGATCAAACTATTCTCCACAGCACCTGAGGGCAGGACAAGAAGCAATGGGTGGAAACTAATCAAGGAGAGAAGCAACTTAGAACTAAGGAGAAACTTCCTGAGAACAATTAAGCAGTGGAACAACTTGCCTCCAGAAATGATCTATCAGTGGAAGTTTTTAAGAAGAGACTGGACAGCCATTTGTCTGGAATGGTACAGGGTCTCCTGCTTGAACAAGTGGCTGGACCAGAAGACCTCCAAGGTCCCTTCCATCTCTGTTATTCTGTTATTTAGTTGGAATAAATTGGAAACATCCAGTGATGGAGCATCCACAACTTCTGAAGGTAAGCCATACCATTGATGAATTGTTCTAACGTTCTTCCTATCTAAACCACATTTCTATTAAATGTCAACTTATGGAGTTACGCTATATTCTGTGTTTTGTTTCTGATCGCAAACAGTTCTTCCAAAACGTAGCAGAGTTCTTTGTATATCCTGAGGGGGAAAATATTCAAAGCAATTTCCCAGTTTCATGTCTGTTCACCTCCTACAAGTAAAAAGTGATCCATCACATACATTTGTATTATATCTGCCCATTTTCAAATGAGTTGAAAGAAGAGATTGGACAACCACTTGTCTGAAATGATATAGGGTTTTCAGCCTGAGCAGGGGGTTGGACTAGAAGACCTCCAAGGTCCCATCCACCTCTGTGATTCTGTTATCTTTCCTTTGTTTTTGGAAAAAAATGTGCCAAATTGGATGCAGCATCCAGTGGCATTTTTGCTCACCAAGCTGTCTTGCTAGTGAACAAAAAAGCCAGCGAGGCATCTGCTCACCATGGCACATACAGGAAGTCAACTTGGGTGGAGAATGTAGAAAAACAGAAGGGGACAAAACACTGAAATATCCACAATAGAGGAATGGATCATGAACAGGGAGGGGTTTTTGGGAATGGCAAAATTAACCTGATCAGGGATAAGATAACAAGTATTTTTAATTAAAAGACTGGGAACCTCTTTTTTTTTCTTTTTTTTTCCAATTTTTATTTATAAGTACAAACTAAACAGAACAATGAAACGTACAAAACATAAAAACATATAAACACCCATTTCAATACATGTCCAGTTTGTCGCAACTGTAATATACATTTCTCTTTGTATTTTGACTCTTCCTTATTTGGTGATTCCCTTTTGTCTATCTACTATTGATCTTTGTTGACCTATATCTGTTCTTTGTTTCCATCATACTATATTTAGTCATTTTGTTTACTTCCTATTGCTTCATCTCTTTCCTATCTTTCAACCAACTATACCACTTTTCCCATACTAAGTAAAAGTCATGTTCTTCCCTATTTTGTAATTCCATTGTGAGTCTATCTAATTCCACACATTCCATAGTTTTATTGATTACTTTATCTGGTGTTGGTATATCACTACTCTTCCAGCTGTTCCACTGGGAACCTCTTATGGATTTTTTTGCTGAAGATGGAAAAAATGAATTGGTAATCCATGGATCTGTTGATTAAAAAGGGGTTGAACCATTGTAATTTAAACAGGGAGAAGAGATAACGTTCATAACCATTGGAAAACCATTGCATTGTAAGCCGCCTTGAGTCTTCGGAGAAAGGCGGCATTCAAATGGAACAAATAAATAAATAAATAAATAAGATTGGAAGTCCTTCCCTGCCCTGCCCTTCTATCTTCCTTTCCTTTCCTTTCCTTTCCTTTCCTTTCCTTTCCTTTCCTTTCCTTTCCTTTCCTTTCCTTTCCTTTCCTTTCCTTTCCTCTCCTCTCCTCTCCTCTCCTCTCCTCTCCTCTCCTCTCCTTTCCTCCCCTCTCCTCTCCTCTCCTCTCCTCTCCTCTCCTCTCCTCTCCTCTCCTCTCCTCTCCTCTCCTTTCCATTCCATTCCATTTCCCTACCTGCATTATATTTTCTGGCTTTTCTTTTATCTTTCAACCTCTATTTTTTTAAAAAAAAAAAATCACTCTATGCAGTTTCATAATGGCAAGCCAAGTCATACAATTTAATGCGAGTTAAGATTATTAATTTTGAGGCTACCTTGAAAGTCAACCTATAGTTCTCAGTATCCCATCAACTCAGAGGAATATGCATTGTTCTAACACATACTCAGGATGTCGATGCCATTAATTCAATATTAGTACCAGTACTTTCAATTCATTTAATTATTTAGCTTCTTCGGTTGTAATACAGAGGTAGACTTTTACCGGCCTCCATCTGCTCACATCTCAATGGATATTTAAAGTGAACATTGACTTGAAAATAAGAACAGGAACATCCCAACCTAAAAAAACAAAACCCCAATATATTTATTGTGCTGTATAACAAATGTATGCATGCACGCACAGACAAACAGACACACACATAGGGCAAGACAAGGAAAGTCAACAGCGTGGGGATTTGTTGCTAGCAAAATGCTGATTCTGGACAGATGTAATCTGCTCCGCCTGAATCCCTGCCAAGCTGTAGGCAAGACTCAGGGGACGGATTCTGTACCTATGGACCACAGAAGGTTGAAGAGGAAGGGTCATCACTCAGTGGCGGCATACCTGGTTAGCATGACAAATATGTCAGGTTCAACGCTGAACTTCTCCAGAAGGAAACTTCAAAGAAAAAAATAGAGCACCGCTAGAAGAGAATATTTGTAGCTCAGGCTTGAACTGTGGGGCCCTTGGTGCTCTCTGAGCTTGGTGGTTTTCTTGCAGATATTTCATTACCCAACTAAGCAATATTATCAGTGCTAGAAGGAGGTGGGGTTTGCTCTCATTTTATGTACTAATGGTTTGTCCTTTCAGTCTTGGTGGGAGTAGGCTTAGTGGTAATTTAATTGGGCTGTTGTTTACTCTAAGTTTGTTTGTCTGAGTTGGTAGTTCCTTGTTTTGATTCTTGATTGTTGGTCTAGTGTTAAACTTTGTGTTAATCTCTTCTCCTTGGGGAGTTGCTTGCTGGTAAGGAGGTGTTTTGGTCCTTTTGGCTTTCTTTTTTGCTTGTTTCTTTGGAATGATATGTAGACATTGTTTATCTCTATATGCCTGTTGATGGCTGATTTGTCTGAGTGTCAGGCTTCCAGGAACTCTCTAGCATTTTTTTTTTTAATTTGATTTATATGCCGCCCTTCTCCGGAGACTCAGGGTGGCTTACAATGCGTTAAGCAATAGCCTTCATACTTTTGTATATTTATACAAAGTCAGCTTATTGCCCCCACAAACTGGGTCCTCATTTCAGCTACCTTAGAAAGGATGGAAGGCTGAGTCAACCTTGAGCCTTGGCGAGATTCGAACCAGCAGAAATTGCAGGCAGCTGTGTTAATAACAGGGTGCGTAGACCACTATCAAGGCTCATATGGACTTGGCTTGGTCTAGGATGCTCACAGTTTCAGAGTTGAAACTATGGTCTGATCATGTCTTGTGAAATGAAGGATTTTTCATCATTCTTCTGACTTTTAGTTTAATAGTTTATTGTCATTGTATGTATATACACAGTATACCCATACAATGAAATTCACATAACACCCAGAGACCAAGCCCAACACACATGACCATCCCCAGACACACACATACTCACCAGAAATTTCCCACCCCTCAACCATCCAAGCATCCACACAGCAGACCAAGTAATGCTGTCCAACAGCTCACTGATGGTGACCCTTTAGTTCATTGTTGTGTGCAATTATAGCCCTGGGATAAAAACTATTCAGAAGACGTGTGGTCTGAGTTTTAATTGTTCTGTATCTTCTGCCAGAAGGCAACAGTCCAAAAAGATTGTAAGCAGGATGGGAAGAGTCTCTGAGAATGTTATGCAACTTCCTCAAACAACGAGATTCAAAGATGTTGTCCAGGATTGGTAGCTGGAGCCCGATGATATTCTGGGCAGTTTTAATAATTCTCTGTAGAGCTTTTATGTCCGCTGCAGAGCTGCTCCCATACCATGCAAGAATGTCATATGTCAGGACGCTCTCAATGGTGCTGCAATAGTAGGACAGAAGTAGATGCTGAGATAGATTTATCTTCCTGAGCATTCTCAGGAAGTACAGCCTCTTCTGTGCCTTCTTCACAAGCATGTTAGCATTCATAGTCCATGAGAGGTCCTCTGAGATATAAATGCCCAGAAATTTAAAACTACCAACCCTCTCCACCTCCTCCATTCTTCTGTTAGATGCTGTTCATGCGTGTGCTCTGCTAAGACCTCCTCACCCAGGCATACAAGCTCAGAGTAAACCACAGCCTAGTCAGAGAACTAAGAACACTCTCATCCACAGTAATAGGGCAAACTACTCTATATATATATATATATATATTAATTTGATTTATATGCCGCCCTTCTCCGGAGACTCAGGGCGGCTTACAATGTGCTAAGCAATATAAACAGAGAGAAAACCCCACTCCCTTCTAGTACTGATGATGTTACCTAGTTGGGTAATAAAAGGTCTGCAAGAAAAGAACCAAGCTCAAAGAGGCCTCAGAAAATTACAGGGCTTGTCAGTTGCTATAGTTAAAAGAAATCCTGGTTTGTTCCAAACAAGAAAAAGAATCACAGAGGTGTAAAGTTTACAGAATTCAGTGAGGAAACAAAGGTGTCCAAAAGTCAGTTTTCTGAGGTGGTTTTTTTTTTTATGGCAAACCCTCTTTGTTCCTCAAAGCTGCACAAACAGAGCTTCTAGGCCAGAAAGGGGTCACCTTCTTGCCATAATAGCAGTGTTCCAATATTTGAGGGGCTGCCACAAAAAAAGAGGGGAGTCGATCTATTTTCCAAAGCACCAAAGAGAATAAACAGTGGATGGAAACTAATCAAGGAGAGAACCGACATAGAACTAAGGAGAAACGTCCCGATCGTGAGAACAATTAACCAGCGGAACGGAAGTTGCCTTCAGAAGTTGTGGATGCTCCGGGGAAAAAAAAGAAAGCATCCACAACTTCTGAAGGTCCCTTCCAACTCTGTTATTCTATTATTCTTACGACTTCACTTCTCAGGAGGAGATGGGCCTCCAGGAGTTTGATTCCATATAACTGAACATCTATAAGAAATGTTTCATGTTGTGTAAACTACCTTATCAAAGAGAACTTTATTCGCTCGGTGTTTCTTTGAATTGTCTCTGTCCGACACAGCCCAAATCATTGCAATTGTACAATAAATTCCTCCTCCAAGAATAGGGGTTTATTAGACAATTATCTTACTCTAGCTGTGAAATTTTATGAGGAGTGTAGATGAGGTTTGCACTCTCTCGCCTTTGTTCCTCTCCATCATTTTGTTCATCGTTTTTATTTTGGGAGAAACTCCATGAAGGAAGAAAACCTGATGAATTTGCCTCTCTCTGCATTTCCCCATATGCAACCCACCAATAAAATCATCAAATGCCACACTAGAAGGAAGGCAAAAAATATTCTTTTCAAAAAGCAATATCTAAGGAAATGTATGGGAAATAACAAGACTTTCCAGATGCTAAAATACTTTTCTTCTCCCCAAAGGAAATTATGGGTTCCTAAATATCCGGCATCACCTCTTTGTCCATTTACATTTGGGTATCTCTTTCATGTAAATAGTAGAAGAGGGAGAAAAAGAAAGAGAGAGAGAGAGAAAAAAAAAACTCTTGATGAAGCAAAGGTTAATTAACTATAGGTAGTTGTCATTCTACAACCATTTTTTAATTGATTGCTTGAAGTTGCTGTAGCACTGGAAAAAAAAAGTGACTTATGGCCATTTTTCACAATTATGTTCATTGTGGTATCCCTGTTAGAATTCTTTTTTTATATAGCACCACAGAGCAAACAACCAGTACAGTCACCATGTGCTTTACTGCTCAACTGTATAACTGTAACAGAATACGGGAAACTCTACTTAGAACAAAGGACCATGGAGTATATACCATAGTTGCAAACTTATAAACACTGCCATCTACTGGCTGAAAAACACTGTAGTTGTTGCATAAAGATACCATGTTTTTCCCCAAAATAAGACCCAGTCTTATTTTCTTTTGGGCCCCAAAATAAGCACTAGGGCTTATTTTGATATTGTGATCAGCCTGGCTGGGAGCTCCACCCACCCCCCAGTGCATACACAAAAGCCAGCAAGTACTAGGGGACCGACAGTATCCAGCAGCAGCTACAGCCTGCCGGTCCCTTGCAAGGGTGGGTTCTAAAAATTTTTACTACTGGTTCTGTGGGGGTGGCTTATTTTGTGGGCATGGTTTGATGGTCATGTGACAATTCTTTAGGATTTAGCAGAGGTACTGGTCTACCAGGCTTTTAACTGCTTGCAGAGCTGTACCAGTCTACCCATTTGTTCTTGGAGCGTGCTGATCTACCCATTTGTTCTTGGAGCATCCTGGTCTACCCATTTGTTCTTGGAGCATCCTGGTCTACCCATTTGTTTTTCAAGTGTCCTGGTCTACACATTTGTTCTTGGAGCGTCCTGGTCTACCTGTTTGTTCTTGGAGGTACCGGTCTACCACCACACTGCCTTTTAACACTGATCAGCTGTAGGGCGGCCCTTTGAAGCCCTGCGGCAAGAGTTTAAACAGTTTTTTTTCCTTCTAGCCATCAGCTGGAACTCGAGAGGCAGTGAGGGGGTAGGGGGCAGGGCCAAATAAAAGTTAAGAATAATGCGGGTGGGGCAGGAGGGCCCAGCTCCCGAACAAAGAGAACTGGTTCGGTGACATCATATCGTCACTGCTACTGGCTCGGTGGAACCGGGAGGAACCCACCACTGGTCCCTCGGTAGGTGCACTCTGGGGCTCTGCAGAGCAAAAGGCATGGAGCAGAAGGCAGGTGATCCCAGCACATGGAATGAATGGAAGGCAGGCAATCTCGACATGCCATGTGAGCTGCAGGCAAGCCAAGAGACATGAAGATGAGCCTCCATCAGCCGGCCACCACCACACGGCTTTCCCGTGGTCCGCGTGGTGTGTCCAGATCACCTGCCTCTCTCCTGTGCCTCTGCCTCTGTCTACTGCTGGTGTCGCCACACAATGAGCCTCCTATGGCCACCCACCACTCTGGCCCACCAACACTTGGCTTTCCCATGGTCCACGCAGCATATTTGGATAGCTTCTGCCTGTTGCTTGCAGAAGTACTGAGCTCACCGCCTTCTATGGTGGATACGCCCATGCCCCTTCACTAGGGTTTATTTTTGGGGTAGGTCACATTTTCAGGGAAACACGATACTTTTCAACAATGAATTCCCACAACCCCCATGCTCACATGATCAAAATTTGGAGATTTGGCAACTGCTCATATTTATGATGGTTGCAGTGACCCAGGGATATGTTCCGGGGTTTCAATGGCTCTAAAAAAAAGTATGTTATGTCTGGTCTTCAGATTTACAAGTTTTGCAGCAACCTCATAGTCGCATGATCAAAATCCAGGTGTTTGGCAATCGGCATAAATTTACAATGGTTACAGCATCCCAGTCAGTTTCCCACAAGCAAAGTCAATGGGGGAAGTCAGATTCTTTAAATGATCATGTGTTTGACTTCACAAATTCAGTTCACAACCATGGGAAAAAAGGTCATTCAATTGGGCATGACTCGCTTAATAACCACCTTGCTTAGCGATGCTAATGTTCATTCCAGTTGTGGTCATAAATCAAGGAGCCTGGATAGCTCAACAGACAGAGCACTATAATTTAACACCAGCTGTCTGCAATTAAAGTAAGATCAAATCTCACCAGGCTCAAGGTTGACTCAGCCTTCCATCCTTTCTAAGGTAGGTAAATTGAGGACCCAGTTTGTGGGGGCAATAAGCTGACTTTCTATAAATATAAAAAAGTATGAAGGCTATTGCTTAATGCATTGTAAGCTGCCCTGAGTCTCCGGAGAAGGGCGGCATATAAATCATTTTTTTTTTTAAAGGACTTCTGTAAAACACTACTTGTCTGATCTGGGTTCTTCCTCTGATAGATGTTCCTGAGAATCGAGGATCTTATTTGTTATGAAATACATTTGCAATATGTTGCTCCTCTATACCAGTGTTCCAATATTTGAGGGGCTGCCCCAAAGAAGAGGGAGTCAAGCTATTCTCCAAAGCACCTGAAGGCAGGACAAGAAGCAATGGATGAAAGTTAATCAAGGAGAGAAGCAACCTAGAACTAAGGAGAAATTTCCTGACAGTTAGAACAATTCATCAGTGGAACAACTTGTCTCCAGAAGTACTTTCAGGAATTGGGTATGGCCGGTCTAGAGAAAAGAAGGACAAGGGGTGACATGACTAAGGTATTTGAGGGGCTGCCACAAAAAAAACAGGGAGTGGTTAATCTATTTTCCAAAGCACCGGAAGACAAGAAGCAATGGGTGGAAACTAATCAAGGAGAGAAGCAACCTAGAAATAAGGAGAAACTTCCTGATAGTGAGAACAATTAACAAGTGGAACAGAAGTTGCCTTCAGAAGTTGTAGGTACTTCATCACTGGAGGCTTTTAAGAAAAAAAACTGGGCAACCACCTATCTGAATCTTGACCAAGGGGTTGAGAAGGTGGATGGGACTAAAAGACCTCCAAGACCCCTTCCAGCTCTATTCTGATTGATTGAAATCAGTGGAACGACTTGCCTTCAGAAGTTGTGCGTGCTCCATCACTGGAGGCTTTTAAGAAGGGGCTGGGCAACCGTTTGTCTGAAATGGTATAGGATTTTCTGCTTGATGAAGGGGTTGGACTAGAAGATCTCTAAGGTCCCTTCCAACCCTGTTATTTTCTTATTCCTTCTCTCAGCCCGTCGTCCAGCCAGCCTGGATTGCAACGAAAAGAACCACACAAAAGTGCAATTCGCAATGCTTTTACTTTTGGTTGTTTCAGCAACACAGCCAGAAGAAAAGAACAAGCTGGATCATAGCCTTGATAGTACAGGGGTTTAGTGCACCCTGTTATTAACACAGCTGCCTGCAATTTCTGCTGGTTCGAATCTCTCCAAGGCTCAAGGTTGACTCAGCCTTCCATCCTTTCTAAGGTAGGTGAAATGAGGACCCAGTTTGTGGGGGCAATAAGCTGACTGTGTATAAAATATACAAAAGAATGAAGGCTATTGCTTAACGCATTTTAAGCTGCCCTGAGTCTCCGGAGAAGGGCGGCATATAAATCAAATTAAAAAAAAAAAAAAAGGTATAAAGTCAGCGCTACACGCAGCCGCTGTGTAGCACTATTTATATGTTTATCCTCACAATAACCACCGTCCGGCAGTTAAAAGCAAAACCCCTCCCAACAGCTGTTTGGCGGTAGAAAAGTCGGTGCTTCCCTGACGACATAGGAGAGCACCGCGCCCTCGGTCTCTGCTCCGCGCCGTCCTCGGTGCTATATTGCGACGCCTCGAGACCGTGTGACAAGCCGCCACTCATATGGACCTTCCAAGCAGCTGGTAACTTCCTCCCCTCCAGTCCCAAGAATGGCGAGTCCCGGCTGGGGCTCGACACCTTACTCTTCTTGAAAATTCAAATGTTTTCTGTTTTCTTCCTGGGACTTATAACAATAACATCACAGAGAGAGAGAGAGACACACACACACACACACACAAATGCACCCTTCGAGATGCAGCATCGGTTAGGATACATTAGATAGGGAAGGTACCGGAACATCTTTGCTTAGCGGATACAAAATAATCAATTTTAACCGAGCAAGAAAGTTTTAGTTATCGCCCTTTTTGAAATATGATTTCCTTCTTTTGAGATATTTGCCCTTCCCCTCCCACCTCACCTCTGCTTCACGCACCCACAACCACATTGCTCGCTTTGCGCAAAAACTTTGACCTTGTGTTGAAAGATAAAACGCC
>NW_027256882.1:291508765-291521265 GCF_029215685.1 Pituophis catenifer annectens | reverse complement strand
GAAGGAAGGAAGGAAGGAAGGAAGGAAGGAAGGAAGAAAGGAAGGAAGGAAGGAAGGGCTGAGTGAAAGAAAGTGAGAAGGAAGAAAGGTGGAAGGGAGGGAGGGAGGAATTAGGACTAAGTGAAAGAAAGTGAGAAGAAGAAAGAGAGGGAGGAAGGGAGGAAGGAAGGAAGGAAGGAAGGAAGGAAGGAAGGAAGGAAGGAAGGGCTGAGTGAAAGAAAGTGAGAAGGAAGAAAGGTAGAAGGGAGGGAGGGAGGAATTAGGACTAAGTGAAAGAAAGTGAGAAGAAGAAAGAGAGAGGGAGGAAGGGAGGGAGGGAGGAAGGAAGGAAGGAAGGAAGGAAGGAAGGAAGGAAGGAAGGAAGGAAGGGCGGGCTGAGTGAAAGAAAGTGAGAAGGAAGAAAGGTGGAAGGGAAGGAGGGAGGAAGGAAGAAAGGAATTGGGACTAAGTGAAAGAAAGTGAGGAGAAAGGAAGGAGGGAGGGAGGAAGAAAGGAAGGAGGGAGGGAGAGAGAGAGGGAGGACTAAGTGAAAGAAAGTGAGAAGGAAGAAAGGTGGAAGGGAGGGAGGGAGGGAGGAAGGAAGGAATTAGGACTAAGTGAAAGAAAGTGAGAAGAAGAAAGGAGGGAGGGAGGGAGGGAGGGAGGAAAGAAAGAAAGAAAGAAAGAAAGAGAAAGAAAGAAAAGGAAGGAGGACAGTGAAAGAAAAGGAGATGGAAGAAAGGAGGAAGGGAGGGGGAAGGAAGGAAGGGCTGCTATAAGAAAAGAAGTGCAAGAGCTGAATCTTGTGCAAGTAATTTGGACCCATATTGGGGAAAGAAATATTAATATTAAATACAATATTATTTAAATACGACCTTATTTAAAATGAAAGTGTCTCTGCCTGAAGACTGTAGACAAGAATGAGGCTCCTCAACTGTGGCTCCCTGCTGTGTCTAAAAGGAGAATTTCAAACAGAGGAGCCGAAGAACAAAAGGGAAGAATCTCAAAGCAACTAATGAAAGCATCCGCCGTGAAGAATAACTTGCAGGAAGTGGGGGAGAAAGCTTCAAACACTGAAAAGCAAAACTTCAACTGGACAAATTCGGTTCTTCTCCCTGCATCTCCTTCTCAGCAAAATCACATGCATCTCCATTTTTTCTTCTGCTTCATCCAGGGCCAATCACTTCTGAAGAAAGTATGTGTGTGTTTAAAGAACCTGCTAAGAAGTGGAATCTGGGGATGCTCTTATTTCCCCTCTTCCAAATATCCTTCTGAAAAGGATGTGAGGGATGGGCCTTCAGCTTTTCTTACTCATCGTTGCTGCTATGGATTACTGGAAGATCAGGGAGCCTTGGAGGATGGAAGGAGGTTGAAAGACACCTTGAAGAGAAGGTGCCTTATCGTAAGACTTTGGATTTTCCAGTCCCCCTTTGCTCAGTTTTCAATCAAGGCCAGAGACGTCTGTCTGTCCGTCCATTATCTATCTATCTATCTATCTATCTATCTATCTATCTATCTATCTATCTATATCTCAGCTAGCTAGCTATCATCTCTCTAGTTATCTAGCTATCTTTATCTTCTTCTTGTTGTTGTGCCATGTCCGTCATTGGACATTGGCAATCATGTTAGCAGTCCAGCTATCTAGTGATAGATAGATAGATAGATAGATAGACAGACAGACAGACAGACAGACAGACAGATAGCAGTCTAGCTATCTTTATCACTTACCTATTATCTATGTATCATCTATCTCTATCTGTCTGTATCTCTATCTATCTATCTATCTATCTAGCTATCTAGCTATCTAGCTATCTAGCTATCTAGCTATCTAGCTATCTATTTACCTACCTACCTACCTACCTACCTACCTACCTACCTACATTCCATCCATCCCTATCTCTCTATCACTCTCTATCTATCTATCTATGATCTCTACCTCTCTCTCTCTTTCTATCTTAGCTAGCTAGATATCATCTATCTAGTTATCTAGCTATCTTTATCACTTATCTATTATCTAGGTATCATCTGTCTATCTCTATCTATCTGTCTCTGTCTTCCTTCTATCTATTTATCTATCTGTCTGTCTATCTATCTATCTATCTATCTATCTATCTATCTATCTATCTATCTGTCTGTCTGTCTGTCTGTCTAGCTATCATCTGTCTAGCTATCTAGCTATCTTTATGTATTATCTATGTATTATCTGTCTGTCTATCTATCTATCTATCTATCTATCTATCTATCTATCTATCTATCATCTATCTTCAACCTCTCTATATATATCTATCATCTGTCTAGCTAGCTATCCTCTCTCTCTCATCTATCTATCTATCTATCTATCTATCTATCTATCTATCTATCTATCTATCTGAAACATTTATACAGCTTGTCTTTGTCTTTGAGACAATTCTTGCCAGCTCCCCATCAAAATTAAAAGACATAAAATCATTCTTGCAAAATCAAGATGAAGTTTCAAATGAAGGGCACATGATAGATTCCTCAAATAGGACTAAACAGACATGTTTGAAATAGTCGCTTTTCCCCTTGACTCGAAACAGCAGGGACAAGTGAGACACTACAGGGGAAAGGAAATAAATACTAACAAAAGAAAAAGAAAAGAAAAAGAAAAAAAAAGCTATAGCATCATAAAATAATATCCTCCAGATCTAAATTGAGGCTGTATCTCATTTATCATTTTGGTGAATATGGAATCCCTTCTGCACTAGAGGGAAAGATAATAAATAGAAGCTAATTACACAAAATTTTAGAGGTTTAACTAGCAGCTATGTTTCCCTTTCTTTCAAAAATAAATATGACAGATGTCTACGGAGATTTTCAATCATCCAGGTCATGGTTGTCCCAAAGGTTCTTTTTTTCCAAAAGGCAACTGGACTTTCTTGGTGTTTACTTTGAAAAGGTTTTGTTTCTCATCCAAGTAGGTTCTTCAGAACTGAAGTCCAGTTCTGCCACTTCGGGGGGGGGGGGACACTATTAGGACAAGAATGAGATGCTTCATCAGGGGTCTCCAAACTTGGCAACTATAAGACTTGTGGACTTCAACTCCTAGAATTTCCCAACCAGATGCTTAAAGTCTTAAAATTGCCAAGTTTGGAAACCTCTTATCCTAGTCAACAAGTCTTAAAGCAAAGCTGGCTGAGGAATTCTGGGAGTTGAAGTCCACAAGTCTTAAAGCAAGGCTGGCTGAGGAATTCTGGGAGTTGAAGTCTACAAGTCTTAAAGCAAAGCTGGCTGAGGAATTCTGGGAGTTGAAGTCTACAAGTCTTAAAGCAAAGCTGGCTGAGGAATTCTGGGAGTTGAAGTCCACAAGTCTTAAAGCAAAGCTGGCTGAGGAATTCTGGGAGTTGAAGTCCACAAGTCTTAAAGCAAGGCTGGCTGAGGAATTCTGGGAGTTGAAGTCCACAAGTCTTAAAGCAAGGCTCGCTGAGGAATTCTGGGAGTTGAAGTCCACAAGTCTTAAAGCAAGGCTGGCTGAGGAATTCTGGGAGTTGAAGTCCACAAGTCTTAAAGCAAGGCTGGCTGAGGAATTCTGGGAGTTGAAGTCCACAAGTCTTAAAGCAAGGCTGGCTGAGGAATTCTGGGAGTTGAAGTCCACAAGTCTTAAAGCAAGGCTGGCTGAGGAATTCTGGGAGTTGAAGTCCACAAGTCTTAAAACAAGGCTGGCTGAGGAATTCTGGGAATTGAAGTCTACAAGTCTTAAAGCAAAGCTGGCTGAGGAATTCTGGGAGTTGAAGTCCACAAGTCTTAAAGTTGCCGAGGTTGGAGATTCCTGGTCTTGCATAAACTAGATACGTTTAGCCTGATAACGAAAAGACTAAGATAAGCATCTAAGACTATGATAGCATCTTCTAATCCTTGAAGGGCTGTTGCAGGGAAGAGGGGGAACCAATTTATTCTCCAAAGCACCTGAAGGCATGAGAAGAAGCAATGGATGGGTAGAATATCTATCACTGGAAAGCTAAGGTACAAACTCAAGTATGAAATAAAATAAATAACACACAAAAAAAGGTGCTCTCTCCCCCAGAGTTGGTATTCAGCAGGTTCTGACCAATTCTGGAGAACCAGTAGCGGAACTTTTGAGTAGTTCGGAGAACCGGTAAATACCACCTCTGACTGGCCCCGCCCCCATCTATTCTCTGCCTCCCGAGTCCCAGCTGATTGGGAGGAAATGGGGATTTTGAAGTATCCTTTCCTTGGAGTGGGGAGGGAATGGAGATTTTACAGTACCCTTCCCCTGCCACGCCCACCAAGCCATGCCACGCCCACCAAGCCACACCTACAGAACCGGTAGTAAAAAAAATTTTGAAACCCACCACTGTTCCCCCCCCCCAACTTCACCGGCTTTATATCTCCCTTCTAATATTGATAGAGATTTCCTGAAAATTAATGTGGGAGGCTGCTTTATACACAAGGGTTAATAAAGACAGAAATCATTGCATCTCAAGGTAGATGAGAGTTGAGGATTGGACCGAAAAGGGGCCCCCAAGCAGCATGAAGAAAAGTCAGGTTCAATTTTGAAGGGAGGCCAAGGAAGCCATTGTTCAATATCCTGCCTGAGTTTGTCTGACATTAGTCAGTGAGATAAGACACTAACTCCTTCGCTTTGATTTGCAAAACAGAACCAAGAGTTAGAAATAAAGCTTGGCAAAATTCCCCTGTAGCTAACACTTGATCAAAGAACTGAAGAAAAAAGGCTGGAGAAAGGGAGGAGAAATTCAAATTGAAATACAAGCTAAAAGGGGGGGAAAAAGAAAGAAAACAAACTCCTTGCATTCTTGTCAATCAAATGTAGATGGAAAATTCATTCCTTCTATCAAGAAAATGCAAATTTTCTGGGTTCTAGGAAGTCTCCATTTTCTTTAACTAGGAAGGCAAGGAATAGGTTTGGCAGGATTTGTCATGATTTCCAGATCTTTTTAACTTCGTGGCGGGATGGTTTTGAGGGTGGAGGAAAAGAGGCCCTTGATGTGAAGAAAGGCCAAATTCTTTCAGTGAGACCAGTGGGCTTAAAATGAAATATCCAGTTTTCTCTGTGGCTTCTTAAACAAAATACAGGTTGTTGTATAGGGCTCAGAGCTACCTCCTTCTTATTAGCATTACTTCCATTTTTATTATTTTATTTTATTATTTTACGCACCTGTAATTATTTTTGTAAATACCTCAAGCCGGCAAACATACCTAATACTATTTTCCCCACAACAACAATAACCCTGTGAGATGGATTGGGCTGAGAAAGAGTGACTATCCCAAAGTTACCCAATTAGCTTTCATGGCCAAGGCAGGACTAGAACTCACCATCACCTGATGATTGGCCCAAAGTCACCCAGCTGGATTTCGTATATAAGGAGGGACTAGAAGTCACCATCACCTAGTGATTAGCCCAAAGCCACCCAGCTGGATTTCATATATAAAGAGAGACTAGAAGTCACCATCACCTAGTGATTAGCTCAAAGCCACCCAGCTGGATTTCGTATGTAAGGAGGGACTAGAAGTCACCATCACCTAGTGATTAGCCCAAAGCCACCCAGCTGGCTGTCTTGCCTAAGGCAGGACCATAATAAACCCTCTTCTGATTGATAGCTTGGTGCCTTATCCCCTGGCCCAAACTGGCTCTCTTTAACTTTTGAAAATGGTCCTCAGAGTTTAAAAGAACTGTTGTGGTCAAAACCACAAATTTAACTTTCCAAATTAATGTTGATATAGCCATTAGATGTAAGAGCCATGGTGGCAGCGCAGTGGTTACAATGCAGTATCGCAAAAGGGATTCATTTTGAAGAAGGAAGGAAGGAAGGAAGGAAAGGAAGGAAGGAAGGAAGGAAGGAAGGAAGGAAGGAAGGAAGGAAGGAAGGTCAAACGGGAGGGAAGGAAGGAGGGAGGGAGGGAGAGAGGAAGAAAGGAAGGAAGGAAGGAAGGAAGGAAGGAAGGAAGGAAGGAAGGAAGGAAGGAAGATGGGAGGGAGGAACGGAGGGAGAGAGGAAAGGTCAAATGGTGGGAAGGAGGGAGAGAGAGGGAGGAAGGAAGAAAAGAGATGAGGGAAGAAGGAAGGAAGAAGGAAGGAAAGAAGGAAGGTCAAACAACAGGGATGTAGGGAGGGAGGAAGGAAGAAGGGAGGGAGGAACAGAGGGAGGGAGGGAAGGTCAAATGGAGGGAAGGAAAGGGGAAAGATGGAAGGGAGGAGGAAAGGAAGGAAGGACAGAAGGTAGGAAGATGGGAGGGAGCGAGGGAGAAAAGAAAGAAGGGAAGAAAGTCAAATGGAGGGAAGGAGAGGGAAGGAAGGAAGGAAGGAAGGAAGGAAGGAAGGAAGGAAGGAAGGAAGGAAGCTGGTTTTGTATTTATAGCACAGATGTAGGTCAATCCTTATTTCACCGAAACAGTTTTTATTGAACCCTACTTGTATCAACTAATTACCTGCTCAGAAGACAGGAAAGGAAGGAAAGTGAATGTCAGCGTCCACCTTGTTTACGAGAAATCACTGCTGGTTGCTTAAGTTAATGGAAACATCAAACACGATTTTCTTTTTTTCTTCAAGGCGACTCTCTGTTTTCCCATTAAAATGTAGATAAAGCTGTGCATCACAATCCCACTTAGCTATTTTGGCAAGTAGGGGCATCACTTGGAAATCTCTTCTGGATATTTAGACGCATGTTAAAGATGACACATTTAAAGAACAGAAAGGGGAAGCCCAGGATCAGAAACTGGATCCTATTTGAAAGGAATAATAAATGCTGCCTCAAAACTCCAGCAATTCAATTGCCTGGTGATAGCAGTCTTCCAATATTTGAGGGGCTGCCATGAAGAAGAGAGGGGTCAACTTATTCTCCAAAGTACCTAAAGGCAGGACTAGAAACAATGGATAGAAACTGATCCAGGAGAGAAGCAACCTGGGATTAAGGAGAAACTTCCTAACAGTGAGGACAATTAACTAGTAGAATGGTTCGCCTCCAGAAGTGGTGGGTGCTCCATCACTGAAGACAAGCAAAGTCAGTGGGGAAGCCGCATTCACTTCACAATTGTGTTGGTGACTTAATAACAGCAGGGATTCACTTCACAAGTATAGCAAGAAAGGTGGTACAATGGGGCAAATGGAAATTTTGGGCTCAGTTGTGGTGAAGGGCTAGCTGTAAAAAGACCTTGACTATGTGTCAGATTGGTCTAACAAGTGGCAACTTCAAATCTCAACCAACAAATGCTCTGTCTTGCACATTGGCAAAAAAAAAATAAATCAAAACATAAAATACAAATTAGATGGACATGACCTTGTAGATGACCCCCACCCTGTCAAGGACCTTGGAGGACTCATTTCTAAAGATCTAAGTGCCAGAGCCCACTATAACAACATTGCCAAAAAGGCATTAAGAGTTGTTAACCTAATCTTGCGTAGCTTCTTCTCTGGTAATGTTGTACTACTAACTAGAGCATACAAAATATTTGCTAGACCAATTCTTGAATACAGCTCATCTGTCTGGAATCCGCACTGCATATTGGACATAAATACAATCGAGAGAGTCCAGAGATATTTTATGAGAAGAGTCCTCCATTCCTCTAACCACAATAAAATACCTGATGCCACCAGACTCCAAATTTTGGGCTTAGACAATTTAGAACTACGCCAACTTCAGTCTGACCTAAGTGTAGTACATAAAATTATCTGCCACAATGTCCTTCCTGTCAATGACTACTTCAGCTTCAACCACAACAATACATGAGCAAATAATAGATACAAACTCAAGGTAAACCATTCCAAACTTGATTGCAGAAAATACGACTTCAGCAACAGAGGACAATGCCTGGAACACACTACCTGACTCTGTAGTTTCTTCCCCAAACCCCCAAAACTTTAACCTTAAACTGTCTACTGTTGACCGCATCCCATTCCTAAGAGGTCTGTAAGGGACGTGCATAAGTGCACCAGCGTCACTACTGTCCCTATCCTAATATTCCTTTTTACTTACTTTTTTCATGTATTCAAATTATGTTTAGACTTTTACCTGTTATCTTATATATGCTTGACAAAATAAATAAACTAAACTAAACTAGTGCAAGAGAAATGGGTTTTAGATAGATGATATCTATCTACCATCCATCTATCATCTCTCTCCTCTCTCTCCTCTATATCTATCTGTCTCTGTCTGTCTATCTGTCTGTCTGTCTATCATCTATCTATCTATCTATCTATCTATCTATCTATCTATCTATCTATCTATCTAACTATCTAACTATCTATCTATCTATCTCTATCTATCTTTTCATCATTAAAAATAATTTTCAAAAGAGTTATCTGTCTGTCTGTCTATCTATCTATCTATCTATCTATCTATCTATCTATCTATCTATCTATCTAATTACAGGACCACCCAACTAGGGTGATTGTGGGCAGCTTACAACGATAAAACCCCAGAACAAAATACAACAAACCTCAACCCCTTGGCAACAACAATCAGATCAATCTCTTGATGGGCTCTGTATCACCCTGGGGTCCCCAGGCCTATTGACAGAACCACGTCCTCAGGGTCTTTCAAAAGTTATGACCGAAGATTGCACTGGAGGACTAGATTCTTCCAGTGTGGTTGATCACACCGGAATTATTTATTTTCTTAATTCAATATTTGTTTTTCTTAGACCAGGGATCTCCAAACTTGGCAACTTGAAGACTTACGGATTTCAGCTCCCAGAATTTCCCAGCCAGATGCTTAAAGACTTAAAGTTGCCAAGTGTGGAAACCCCTGTCCTAGACTTTAGATACCATTAAGTACTTTGCTCTTTTTCTCTGTGGTCTCCCAGTTCACCTGAGCTGAGTAGGAGTAGGAAGCCTTCACAGTAACATTGACAAGATCCACAAGGAGAAGGTCATCTTCCATTTCATAGTGTTCTTGGTCCCCAACATGTATTTTTCCTCAATTTTATCTTTGGCTGGGGACAGAATGGCAGGCAATGAAGGAGAAGACGCCTGGACATATCCTTATTGTGCTTCATTCCAACCCAGAAGTGGAGAACATTGACTAAATTGCTACTCGTACCTTCATGCTCACCAAGTCTTCACAGATACCATCAAACTAAGCTATGCAGTTTTGTGTCTTGCGTCTTCTGTATCTCCTTGTTTGGCCAGATCCAGGACATTTCCTGGAATAGAGTGCCCCCTACAGACAAATGAGGAAATATTTCAGGACGGCTTGACTGCCTCTCCAAAATCTGCTTTGCCTTGTTAGGTGACATGGATACGAAGAAGGAAAGTGAGGTTTGTTTGTTTCGTTCCCTGATAGCTGCAAGTAGAATATAATTTGGCAGAAATAATGAGACTCAATTGATCATAAATAAACGGCAGCTTAAACAAAAGCAGCCGAGCGGTAATTGTTGGCCTGTCAGTGTTTCAGCAACTTGACATTCTAGACCGGCTACAAAATTTGGAAGATGCTAATTGAGAAAAAAAAGGGAGGGAGGGAAAAGAGGAGGTGCCAACTTCACCACGACACATTGTCTAACTCCGAAGCGACTTTTCAAGAGTCCTTCTTGACTTTGTGTCAAGGTCTATTGAACCAAACACATGTGTTGTGGTCCGCCAGCAGCCTGCAGAGTTGGCAGCGGAGTCGGACAGCGATGAGGCTGAGGAAGAACATGGGCCAGTCCTGGAGGCTGGGGAAGGCCCGGATGAGGGCTCTGCGTTGGAGGCAGAGATAGGGCCAGGGCCCATTGGGGAGTGATGTGCGGACTTCGGAGCCTCCAGAGGCTGGCAGTAGAGAGGCAGAGGAACAGGAGGAGCCTGTTCCTAGTGCACGTATGAGAAGAACTGCCAGAAGGCAGGAGAAGATAAAGCAGAGAGGATGACTCGAGACTAGGACCAAGAGATGATTGGCCCCTCCCATAAGGCTTAAAAGCAATGGCTCTTTGCCTCTTTGCTGGAAAACAACGTTGAGAGAATTGGTTCTTGTTTCACTGTATTCATTTTTTTTTTTAAATTTTGATTTATATGCCGCCCTTCTCTGGAGACTCAGGGCGGCTTACAATGCGTTAAGCAATAGCCTTCGTACTTTTGTATATTTATACAAAGTCAGCTTATTGCCCCCACAAACTGGGTCCTCAATTTACCTACCTTAGAAAGGATGGAAGGCTGAGTCAACCTTGAGCCTGGGGAGATTCGAGCTTGCAGTAATTGCAGGCAGCTGAATGTTAATAACAGGCTATTACTCTGCTGCGCCACCAGGCTCTTCTATTTCTTGTCGGTGTCTTCTGCTTCTGAACTTTTCCCAAGAAAGGCCTTTGGCAGTTTGCCTAATTATACCAAGGTCGGTGATAAACTGAGGAACGGTGTTTTGAAGAATTTGCTTTAATTTAGTATGGACTACGCTGAGAATGAGTTAATTTTCAGCTGTTCTAATAAAGTCTGTTTGTTTTCGAACTGTTTGTGTTTAATACTAACAACTTGGGCCTGGGTGACAACAACATGGAATCATATCTTGCTTTGAGAAGCATCCTTGGCTGAACCTCTGGATTGTTTAATGTTTAGTATTTTTTTCATATGTATCTAGAGAAACGAATGGGACCGTTTGCCTCCTGGAGTTCTGGGTGCTTCATCACTGGAGATTTTCAAGAAAAGATTGGACAACACTTTGTCCAGGATGATATAAAGACTCCTTGCCTTGGGCAGGGGGTTGGACTACAAGACCTCCGATGTCCAGGAGTGGGATTGAAAAATTTCAGCAACCGGTTCGCTGCCTGGTTGCTGGGTGGGCATAGCCCTGGGAGCGTGGCCTACTCGGCCTCCTGCACCACAGTGGGGGAAGATGTTTTTGCCCTCCCCAGGCTCCAGAGGCTTTCCTCAAGTCTCCAGGCTTCCCCTGGGAACTGGAGGCCCTCCAGAGGCTGGAGATGCCCGTTTCCAGACTTCCAGTAGGCCAGAGCCTCCCCGCACACCCTGCCCTTAGTTGGCATCCAAAATGGGCCTTGTGGAGACTCCTGGGAGAGGAGGGGCAGGGTGGGTGGGGTCAGCCAGTTCTTGGAACAACCAGTGCGGTGAACCAGATTAAAATTAACATCCGGTTCACCTGAACCGGTCCGAACCGGCTGAATCCCACTCCTGCCGATGTCCCTTCCAGCCCTATGATTGCACCTTGTTACCCACCTCACATTTCAAAATGACAGGAAGCAGAATTTCCACTTTGGGCTAATCTTGGTGGCTTCTCCACTGTAGCTCAATAGGTGACAACCTCCATATTTTCCTGGCGGGGGAAACTTGAAATTATGGTGGTTTATTATAGGGCATCCATCATGCCATGCTTGTTAGCATGCTGTCTTATGGGCACATTGCTCTGCGGTGCAACCGTTTCAGCGTGTGCAAAAAACTGAAGGTTTTTTTTGTTTAATTGGCAGGATCTAAACGAGTCAATATCTCTCACCCATCAACAGAAATCGACGGCTGGCAGTTTGATGACAATCCTTCACAATGGGGACAGAAGTCCTCCTGCAGGCAGGCAGGCAGGCAGATGCATTGTTTAGCTGGGATGTGCAAAGAAAGAGTAGAGGTGAGACACAAACACAAGATAACAGGTACCCTGTTTCCCCCAAAATAAGACATCTGATAATAAGCCCAATCAGGCTTTTGAGCGCATGGCAATAAGGCCAAGAGCTTATTTCAGGGTTCAAAAAAATATAAGACAGGGTCTTGTTTTTGGGGAAACATGGTAATTTCAGGTTTATTGTAGATGAACATTGGTGGATGTCTTTTGAGAATCTGGGAAATCAGTGGCATTGCTGTGTTTAGAAAAAAACCCCCACACATTTGCTGTGCCATCTCTCAAAAATCAAGTCATTCATCTCCATCCTGTACACTGATATGCTTTTTTCATGCTCTGTTCATTCCTCGTCCTTAGTTTTCCTTGTCTCTTGAGTTTCCCTGGCCACATTTGGGACTTTTTTTCAACACTATGAAAGATTAGCTTCTGATTTATTTCCTAAATCCCCACAATTCACTTTCTTTCTTTCTTTCTTTCTTTCTTTCTTTCTTTCTTTCTTTCTTTCTTTCTTTCTTTCTTTCTTTCTTTCTTTCTTTCTTTCTTTTTCCTTCTTTCTTCCTTCCTTCCTTCTATCCT
The DNA here is from genome assembly GCF_029215685.1 of Pituophis catenifer annectens. Taxonomy (NCBI): domain Eukaryota; kingdom Metazoa; phylum Chordata; class Lepidosauria; order Squamata; family Colubridae; genus Pituophis; species Pituophis catenifer. Next base: position 291,509,185 of record NW_027256882.1, on the reverse strand, counting down.
TCTTTCCTTCCTTCCTTCCTTCTTTCCTTCTTTCTTTCTTTCCTTCCTTTCTTCCTTCCTCCTTCCTTCCTTCCTTCTTTTCCCTCCTTCCTTCCTTCTTTCTTTCTTTCCTTCCTTCCTTCCTTCCTTCCTTCCTTCCTTCCTTCCTTCCTTCCTTTCTTATTCCTCTCCTTCCTTCCTTCCTCCCTCCCTCCCTCCCCCTCCCCCTCCTTCTCCTTCTCCTTCTTTCCCCTTTCCCCCTTCTCCTTCCTTCTTCTTCTTGTTTTGTAATTCATCCTTCACTCATCCTCTCGATATGGCCCAGTTTTCTCAATGCGGTCCTCTTTTTTTTTCCCCTTGAGGGAATCTGCAGTGTGCATGGTTTATTGATATGGATTTTACTTTTTGTATGTATTGGGGTTTTAAATCATTTATTTGTTA
>NW_027256882.1:291476265-291503765 GCF_029215685.1 Pituophis catenifer annectens | reverse complement strand
CAGAAAGCTAATTTCTTAAGTAAAACAATTACTGCTAATGCTGGAGAATCTCTCCATCTTTGACGAAAGAGGGAAGTGCTGAAATTTCATATATATCTGCTGTCAGTGCCATATGGCTAGGAACAGAGTTATAAAATCCTTTTCGGATCAGGCTTTCGTAATCTCAGCAATATGGCTCTATCTGTGGCTCTTCTTGGAAAAATATGAAAATGATTCAGCATTGTGTGGAGGAGGAGGAGGAGGAGGAGGAGGAGGAGGAGGAGGAAGAAGAAGAAGAAGAAGAAGAAGAAGAAGAAGAAGAAGAAGAAGAAGAAGAAGAAGAAGAAGAAGAAGAAGAAGAAGAAGAAGAAGAAGAAGAAGAAGAAGATTTCTTATAGCCATCCACTCTAAAAGATTCTCTTTTCATATTTTACTTTACCCTCCTAAAATAAATGAAAGAATATTGCATACAACTGTTGGAGTTACAATGCTCTGAATTTGCTTTGCTTCTTGTTCAGGATTTTTGTGAAAGTGCCTCTTTAGAATTTCATTGCATTCCTTTCAACTTTTTCTTCTTTCCCACGTAGGAAGAGTTTTGTAAATTCAACTAAAAGGAAAACAGATTGCAGCCACAGTCTCTAACCGACTCATTGATTGATTGATTGATTGATTGATTGATTGATTGATTCATTCATTCATTCATTCATTCATTCATTTGGGAAATTTATATTTATTTATTTTATTTATTTATTTGTTTTAATTTGTATACCACCCTTCTCCAGCAGGACTCAGGGCAGTGAATAGCCAGAATAAAACAGAACATACAAAATTTAAAAACAGTTTAAGAATAATTAAATATTTTTGGCTGCAATTTAAAACAACCCAATTAAAATCAATTCAATTTAACCGAAACAGTGGGATCAAGCCAGCCCGGCTAGGTGAAATAAATAAGTTTTCAGGGCCCAACGAAAAGTCCGGAGGTCTGGTATTGTACGTATCTCTGGGGGGAGGTTGTTCCAGAGGGTGGGCGCCGCCACAGAGAAGGCTCTCCCCCTGGGTGTCGCCAGCCGACATTGTCTGGCGGACGGCACCCTGAGGAGGCCCTCTCTGTGGGAGCGTACTGGCCGGTGGGAGGCTATTGGTGGCAGAAGGCGGTCTCATAAATACCCTGGCCCTAAGCCATGGAGCGCTTTAAAGGTGGTCACCAACACCTTGAAGCGCACCCGGAAGACCACAATATGGCCAATAATATAGCCAACAAACTCACTCTCTGTGACTCCAGGCAGCTTACGGAAGCCCTCTGGTGACAACAATAAAACCAACTGCTAGATGGTCTACGTATCACCTAGAGCCGTGATGGCGAGCCCTATCAGTGGGCACATGAGTGTTGCCCTAGTTCAGCTCTGGTGTGCACATCTGATTTTTGGGGCTACCGGGCCCACCGGAAATCAGCAAACGGACCATTTCCGGCCTCCAGAGGTGGGGAAGGCCCGTTTTTTGCCCTCCCCAAGCTCCTAGAAAGCCTCTGGAGCCCAGGGAGGGCGAAAAACGGGACTTCTGGTCCCACCCAAAGTTGTCAAATGGGCCGTTTCCGGCCTCCAGAGGCTTTCTTGGAGCCTGGGGAGGGCGAAAAATGGGCCTACCAGGCCCACCATGCCATTGCGTGCCAAAAGCGTGGGGAGTGTGGGGGATGTGTGTCACGCATGCATGCGCAGGGGGGCGGGGCGCATTGAATTATGGGTATGGGCACATGCACACATGATCCCCACACACTCCCCCCACTTTTGGCATGCGATGGTGAAAAGGTTAGCCATCACTGACCTAGAGTCCCCTGGACTGCTGGCAGAACCATGTCTTCAGGCCCTTTTGAAAGAGTGTCAATGTGTGTGTGTGTGTCAATCTTATCTCCATTGGGATGATGTTCCACAGTGTGGGAAACACCATGGAGTAGGCCCTTCTCCTTGGTTAGAATAGAATAGAATGGAATAAAGTAGAATGGAGTGGAGTGGAATGGAATGGAATGGAATGGAATGGAATAGAATAGAATAGAATAGAATAGAATAGAATAGAATAGAATAGAATAGAATAGAATAGAATAGAATAGAATAGAATAGAATAGAATAGAATAGAATAACAGAGTTGGAAGGGACCTTGGAGGTCTTCTAGTCCAACCCCCTGCTTAGGCAGGAAACCCTACACCACTTCAGGCAAATGGTTATTATTATTATTTATTATTATTATTTATTCAATTTATATACCGCCCTTCTCCTATTGGACTCAGGGCGGTGCACAGCCAAGGATAAAAAACATACCAATACAAAATTTAAAATCAATTAAAAGAATTATACAGCTTTGTCCCACAATTTAAAACAATCCCATTAAAACCTAATTTACACTTAAAAAGATAAAAAGCTAAAAAGAGCTAAAAGGGGGTGGTGGTGGTTAATGCCAGCCCTGCTTGATGGAAAAGAAAAGTTTTTAGGGCACGGCGAAAAACCCAGAGATCCGATATCCTTCGTATCTCCGGGGGCAAATCGTTCCAGAGGGCAGGAGCTGCCACAGAGAAGGCCTTCTCCCTGGGGGTCGCCAGCCGACATTGCCTGGCCGACGGCACCCTGAGGAGTCCCTCTCTGTGGGAGCGTACTGGCCGGTGGGAGGCTATCGGCGGCAGAAGGCCGTCTCGCAAATACCCAGGTCCCATGCCATGGAGCGCTTTAAAGGTGGTGACCAACACCTTGAAGCACACCCGGAAGACCACTGGAAGCCAATGCAGCTCGCTCAGGAGAGGCATCACATGGGAGCGTTGGATGGTTATCCAACATCTTCTTAAAAACTTCCAGTGTTCTAAGACCAACCCAATATTTCTGGCCCAATATCTAAAACCAGCCCAATATTTATGCTGAAATATTTATGCTGAATTCCCCAAATTCAGGAAAAGATACCTCCCCGCCCTTGTCTTATAGGAGAAATTTCAGAAAATCTCTTGTAGGAAAAACAAAAAAACTTTGCAACTGGAGTTGCCAAATTCACTGACACCCCCAGCCTGTGAGGTTTTATATTGTCGCTTTCGCAAGGATAATCACTTTTGGCTCATAACCGCTTTCATAAGAATATATATATATATATCAGATTGGTTTCACTCGGATTATTTATCCTCTGACAGAAACGCAACCTTTTCCTCTCAACGTTGCAAAATTTTGCTCGATCGTTTGCAAAATTCGGCAAGGGTTAACGAGCTAATGTCAGGAAATGTGTCATCTTCCAGCTTTATTGTTTACCCTATGTACTCTGCCGCTTTATGCTGATTGGCCAATGACTGTAATAAAGAATATCTATCTTCTTTGTCCCCAGGCATAGAAACAGCCATCATTTTAATCCGGGTGGCAATGTTAGAGAACGGAGCTAGTTTTAGGAATCCAATTCTTTTTTTTTTTTTAAATAAGTTTATTTACTTTAGATCAGGGGTGTCAAACTTGATTTTATTGAGGGATGCATCAGGATTGTGGGGAATGGAGAAGATGGATTGACTATATTCAAAACAACTATCAGACTAAGAAGTTTCATACAGTTTAGGAATGAAACATTTTTAATTTTTAGTTTATGTTTATAGTGTCTTGAGTTATAAGGAGTTAAAGACTTAGGGAGAATTTGAAGTCAACAAATTGTTAGCATATTTTAGTTTTATGTTTGTGAATGCTATACCCTGTGCTTGTTCTGGGAAGTCTAGGGAGGGGGGGTGGGGGGAAGGGGGAGGGGGAAAGGGTGGGTGGGTGGGTGGGCAAGGGGGGTGGGATGGGGTGAGGGTGGAGGGGTGGGAGGGGGGCAGAAAATGTTTGTATCTTTTATAAAACTTTTCAATAAAAAAAAAAGGATTGTGGGGTTTTGTTTTTTTCTGAAAAAGTTCTTTTTTCCTCATATACATGTCTTAAATGTACAATTTCTTATCTAACATCCATATTTTCTTTTAACTTCCATACTAATACAATCTTCATCCTAAACAATTTAATTACATTCGGGGTTGCTCTTCTACCATTTCATCTCCTTTGTTTTACAACAATCCTTCTTCTCCCTCTCCTCTCTTTCCTTTCCCTCCTTTCTTCCATCTATTCTTCTACTTTCTTCTTTCCTCCTCTCTTTCTCCTTCTCTCCTTCCCCTTCCTTTCTCCCCACACCTTCCTTCTTCCTCCCTTCCAACCTTCTCTCCTACTCTTGTTTCCCCTCCCTTCTTGCGTTTGACCTTGAAGGGGCAGGAGGGAGTGGCCAAGGAGGGTGTGGCCACTTGATGTCACTCACTTGGGGTGCCTGTGGTGGTCTGAGCACTCTGCCATCAAAAATGGGCTCCCGAGCTCTGTTTTCAGCTGTGACGGCCTCCTGCAACCCTCTGCCAGCTAAAATGGAGCTTGGGAGAGCAGCCCTCCCAAGTTCTGTTTTCACTGACAGAGGCACCACAGGCTGGTCCTTTGCTGTTTCCAGGGCGGCCCCATGGGCCAGGTCTAAGCACCACATGGGCCCCCCCTCCCCCCCCGGGCCTTGAGTTTAACACCCCTGCTTTGGAAGTACTGTCTGAGTTTGAGCATCCCAAATGATTACACTATGATCAAAATCAATCAATCAATCGGAATAGAACTGGAAGGGACCTTGGTGGTCTTCTGGTGGTCTCTCTACTAAAGAAATAATTCCCTCAACACTGTCAAACTATTCACTAAGTCTGCACTACTATTAATCTTCTCATCGTTCCCACCACCCATCTCCTTCCATTTATGACTGCACGACTGTAACCTTGTTGCTGGTATTCTTACGATTTATATTGTCTGTTTCCCTATGACTATCATTACGGGTTGTACCTTATGATTCTTGACAAATGTATTTTTTCTTTCATGTACTCCAAGAGTGTATGCACCAAGACAAATTCCTTGTGTGTCCAATCACACTTGGCCAATAAAGTCTAGTCTTCTCTTCTCTTCTCTTCTCTTCTCTTCTCTTCTCTTCTCTTCTCTTCTCTTCTCTTCTCTTCTCTTCTCTTCTCCTCTCCTCTCCTCTCCTCTCCTCTCCTCTCCTCTCCTCTCCTCTCCTCTCCCCTCCCCTCCCCTCCCCTTCCCTTCTATTCCCTTCCCTTCCCTTCCCTTCCCTTCCATTCCCTTCCCTTCCATTCTATTCCATTCCCTTCCCTTCCATTCTATTCCATTCCCTTCCTTTCCCTTCCCTTCCCTTCCCTTCCCTTCCCTTCCCTTCCATTCTATTCTATTCCCTTCCCTTCCCTTCCCTTCCCTTCCCTTCCCTTCCCTTCCCTTCTATTCCCTTCCATTCCATTCTATTCCATTCCCTTCCTTTCCCTTCCCTTCCCTTCCCTTCCCTTCCCTTCCATTCTATTCCCTTCCATTCCATTCTATTTCATTCCCTTCCTTTCCCTTCCCTTCCCTTCCCTTCCCTTCCCTTCCCTTCCATTCTAATCTAGTCAAACCCCCTGTTCAGCCAGACGACCCTATACAATTTGAGACAAGTGGTTGTCCACTCACACCAACACTGACAAGGCAAGCCACTTGTACATAAACAAAGACCAAAGAACCCATTTTTTTCTATCACTGATGATGCTACTTAGTTGGGTAATGAGACATCTGAGAAGAAAACAACCAAGCTCAAAAAGCATCAAGGACCTCACACAATAAAACTGGGCCTTCATTTCAGGATCGTATTGGTGATGAAAACTCGTCTGTCACATGTCCCAAATTTGCTTCTTCAAGAGGCACCTGGACTTTCTGTTATTGTTGTTTTTGTTATTTTGAAGACGTTTTGCTCCTCATCCAAGAAGCTTCTTCAGCTTCTTGGATGAGAAGCGAAACGTCTTCAAAGAAAAAAAAAAAACCCAGAAAGTCCAGTTGCCTCTTGAAAAAACACCTTGGGGACAAACATGACCAGGATGACCGAGAATCTCCATAGACCTCTGTCACATATGGATTTTTTTTTTAAAAAAAGGCATGCTCTTTATTTATTTATGTTTTGCCTTTGTTTGATTTCTTTTCTTCTCCGCAGCTGCATTTAAAGCCTACAATTGCACCATTTAGAAGTTCACCTGCAGTTGAAATGATAATGTGCTCTCCATTTCTTTTCCTGCCTCCTGACTTTTCCCTCCCTCTAAAGTTTAATTGACTCTCTTGAGCTTGTCGATTATGGCTACAAATTTGGAAAGGAAGAGCTGATTTTTTTTATTATTATTCTTTATATTATCCTGGAGTGGTGTTTACGAACGCCTACTGCGAGGCAAGGCCTCATTAAACCAGGCAGTGTACAAAGAGCATAGTAAAAGTTAATCCCATTGTAAAAAGATCGGCATGTAGGGTGTGATGTGTGGGGAAGGGGCTTGGGAGGGGGAGGGTGTTAGGTGATAGATGGAGTTGATGCAAATGGTACACAGGAGGTAGCTGTGGTTATAAAAAATGCAAGCATGGCATCCTTTGTGGACAGAAGAGCAACTAAGATGATTAGGGAACTGGAGGATAAAACATACGAAGAAGGGTTGCTGGAAAATGGTGATGTCACGTCTAGTGAAAAGAAGGACCAGGGGCGACATGATAGCAGTCTTCCAATATTTGAAGGACTGCCCCAAAGAAGAGGGTGGGGGGGGTGTCTACCTATTCTCCAAAGCACTTGAAGGCAGGATAAGGAACAATGGATGGAAACTAATCAAGGAGAGAAGCAACCTGGAAATAAAGATAAATTTTATGACAGTGAGAACAATTAGGCAGTGGAACAGTTTGCCACCAGAAATCATGAGTGCTCCATCACTGCAGCTTTTTTTTAAAAAAAAATATTTTTATTAAACAGTTTTTTTAAAAAAACAAAAACAAAAAGGGATATATTTTTTTTTAAAAAAAAATTGATTTATATGCCGCCCTTCTCCGGAGACTCAAGGCGGCTTACAATGCGCTAAGCAATAGCCTTCATCCTTTTGTATATTTATACAAAGTCAGTTTATTGCCCCCACAAACCGGGTCCTCATTTTACCTACCTTAGAAAGGATGGAAGGCTGAGTCGACCTTGAGCCTGGTAAGATTCGTACCTGCAGTAATTGCAGGCAGCTGTGTTAATAACAGGGTGCTTTAGACCACTGTACTACCAAGGCTCTTATTCACACTTTCTTCTTTTCAACAGTTTCACTTTTCACTTTCTTCTTTTCAACAGTTTCACGTCGGTAATCCATACTTATGCATTCTCTCTCTTATCTTAATATATCTTTTATACATATATTTCTAATATATCGTATATATATACCATTATAATGTATTGTATTTATTCTAATTGTTTTATTTACATTTGACATAAACGTGTACCCAATTTCCTTTCCACAATTTTTATTTCTTCCCGTTTCTTCCTATATTTCTCCACCTAATCCAACCGTTATTTAGTCTTCCCTTGTCCTTTTTTCCATTTTCCTCAAACCATTTATATCATCTCTCCCGGACTTTTTAAGAAGAGATTGGGCAACCATTTGTCTGAGAAGGTATAGGGTTTCCTGCTTGAGCAGGGAGTTAGATCAGAAGATGTCTGAGATGACTTCTAACCAGTGGTGAAATCTAAAATTTGTTACTACCGGTTCTGTGGGCATGGCTTGGTGGAGGGGGGGGTAATGTGACTGGGTGGGCGTGGCCAATTTTTTTTTTTAACTTTTAAAACCATTTTTTCTACAACCTCTTCGGCGAAGAGGTTGTAAAAAAATGCTTTCAAAAGGCTCTGACGATCCCAGCTGAGTTGCCTGATTGACAGGGGCTTTTTAAAAAACTCAGCTTGGATCATCAGAGGCTTTTTTTTTTACTTTTAAAAGCATTTTTTCGGCCGAAGAGATTGTAGAAAAAATGCTTTTAAAAGTAAAAAAAAAAAAAGCCTCTGATGATTGTGCGGCTCAGCTGGGTATGGGGGTGGGGGGCAGGGATTTTTGCTACCGGTTCTCCGAACCACCCGCCTCCATCGCTACCGGATCGGGCGATCCGGTCCGAACCGGGAGCATTTCACCCCTGCTTCTAACTCTGTTATTCTGTGCCCTCAGGAAGATAGATTCTCTTAAACAAACTAACTCCCTCCCCCATATCCCCCATCATCTTTTCTTATGCCTTCTTCTTTACTTGCATGGTTCATAGATGTGGTGAAATTTTCCAGAAGAAATAGAAAGTTACTGGTAAACTTCAGTTGAACCTGTTCTGGAAAATGAGATTTGGGGATCCTTAAAGAGGCTTTAAGGGACGTGGTGGCTCAGCAGCTAAGACGCTGAGCTTGTCGATTGAAAGGTCGGCAGTTCAGCGGTTCGAATCCCTAGTGCCACGTAATGGGGTGAGCTCCCATTACTTGTCCCAGCTTCTGCCAACGTAGAAGTTTGAAAGCATGTAAAAAATGCAAGTAGAAAAATAGGGACCTCCTTTGGTGGGAAGGTAACAGCCTTCTGTGCACATTTGCCATTGAGTCATGCCGGCCACATGACCATGGAGACGTCTTCTGACAGCTCTGGCTCTTCAGCTTTGAAACGGAGATGAGCACCGCCCCCTAGAGTCGAGAACGACTAGCACATAGGTGCGAGGGGAACCTTTACCTTTATCTAAAGAGGCTTTGGAAGAAGTTACAGGAGATTCACCATCTCTGTTATGGAATAGGACACCTTGCCATGGTCAACTCTCCATGGCCAATTCACCATGATTGTATGATTTTGTGATTCTCTGATTCTGTGGTTCTCTGATTCTCTGATTCTGTTATTCTGTAATACTGTGATTTGTGATTCTGTGATTCTGTGATTCTATTTTATTTGCATTCTCTCCTATCTAGCTTTCAGAGCTATTCTGTGAAGTTGTTGATTTAATTAATCTAATCTTTGTTGTCATAGAAATGTCCTTCTCCTTCATCATCTTTAGGACTTCTTTGTGCTTTATAAAACAATTCAAAAGAATGCTGCCCAAAATTTCAAGGGAGCAGAGCACCTGCCTGCTATTAAGTAGCCAGACATTGTCTCTTTCCCACTGCAGTATTTCTGAAAATATATATATATATGTCTAACATCTGAAGTCACATTAATGTTAAAGAATGGATGTCTTAAAGCAGTGACATACACTATTTTCCAGCTGTCTTGAAAGCCTAGAAGAAACAGACTGCTTTAATTAATAGAAGAAAACCCTCAGTTCATACTTACATAAAGTCTGAAGCATCGTGTCTAAATATTTTCAAAGGGCGATCTTGTCAAACTTGGTCTTTTCTTCCTTTATAACTTTTATTTTACACTGTCCACTTTCACAGTATTTATGCTTGAGCCCTTCACAACAAAATAATCTACCATCTACACTTCAACACCATGAGTTAGAAGGCACAATTAGAGCAGTTGCAGAGCAGGATATAATGGTTGAACCTTTGATTTCATATGACATGTTCGGGGAAAGGGAAGGGGAAAGGGAAGTAAAGGAAAGGTGAGGAAAGGGAAGGGAAAGAAGGGAAAGGGAGAATGGGGAAGGGAAGGGAAAGGGAAGTAAAGGAAAGGTGAAAGGAAAGGGAATGAAGGGAAAGGGAACGAAAAGGAAAGGAAAAAAGAAAGGAAAGGAAAAGGAAATGAACAAAGAAAGGAAAGGAAAGGAAAGGAAAGGAAAAAAGGGAAGGGAAGAGAAGGGAAGGGAAGGGAAGGGAAGGGAAGGGAAGGGAAGGGAAGGGAAGGGAAGGAAGATAGAAGAAAGGAAAGGATAGGATAGGATAGGATAGGATAGGATAGGATAGGATAGGATAGGATAGGATAGGAAAGGAAAGGAAAGGAAAGGAAAGGAAAGGAAAAAAATGGAAGAGAAGGGAAGGGAAGGGAAGGGAAGGGAAGGGAAGGGAAGGGAAGGGAAGGGAAGGGAAGGGAAGGGAATGAAGATAGAAGAAAGGAAAGGAAAGGAAAGGAAAGGATAGGATAGGATAGGATAGGATAGGATAGGATAGGATAGGAAAGGAAAGGAAAGGAAAGGAAAGGAAAGGAAAGGAAAGGAAAGGAAAGGAAAGGAAAGGAAAGGAAAGGAAAGGAAAGGAAAGGAGGTAAATGGATGAAGAAGGGAAGGAGAGGGGAGGGGAAGGGGAAAGGGAAAGGAAGGGCTGGGAAGGAAGGAGAGGAGAGGAAGCGAAGGGGAATCAATAATCTTCCCATTGACTTTGTTTATTGCAACAGGTGATCCCTTGACCCTGGAGCACTGCAGCCATCATAAATACAGGTCAGTTGCTGAGCAGCAAATTTTGATCAGGGACCACAAGGTGCTGCAATGGTCAGACACATGAAAAACATTCCTAAGTCAATTTTTTTCAGTGCCGTTATAACTTCAAAGCAAGGGTGAAATGCTACCGGTTCACACTGGTTTGGGTGAACCGGTAGTGGCAGCGGCGGATGGTTTGGAGAATCGGTAGCAGCGGCAGTGCAAGGCTTTGCCCACTCACCCAGATGTCGTTACTTCCTGGTTTGAACCTGGACGTAACCTGTTTTTTACACTCTGCGCATGCACAGAGGGTCCAAAATCACGTGTGACACACGCACACACTTTTGAACTGGTAGGGAAGATAAGTAGATTTCACCCCTGCTTCAAAGGGTCACTAAAGGAATAGTTGTAAAATCGAGGACTACCTGTATTTATTCTTTGGATGTTTTTAATGGTTCCAACGGTTTTATAGTTTTAGAGTTGTAAGCCGCCTCGAGTCACTCGGCGGAGATGGGCTGCTATGGAAATCGCATCAATGAATGAATGAGTGAATGAATGAATGAATGAATGAATGAATGAATGAATATTGATGCATCCCTTCACCTGGCTAACTGCAACCCCTATCAAATTCCCTCCCTGCTTTACCTGCACACCTCCTTCGATGGTGTTCTTATTGGCGGAAGGAGACAACGAGAAAGACCCTTGAAAACTCACTAATATTCTTTCCCCGGCTGATGGATTGCACAGCTGGAATCGAAGTCCTGTTTCCTGTATTATAAGCACCTAGGCTTTTAAATGTAGTAAAACGCTTTTAATGGCTGACGTTGGGGAAGACACCAATAGCCAGCCACCCTTATTAATGACTATTAAAGGTGTTTGACTGATCATATCATTTGGCATGGCGAATCTCTTTTGTTCAGGTATGGATATTAATGGATTCCATTAAATTCGTATCTTTCAGCAGATAGTAATTTACAATCTCTTATAAAATCTGTCACCAAACACAGTCGAAGATATAGGATTGTCTCGATGAATTACCGAGCAAATTGTACCACTTCATTTCAAACCCACCCACCTCTTCCTCCCTTTCCTCTGCCTTCCTGAAATGACTTTATTGACTAAATATGAATGTCAAAGGATTGGACAGTCGGGTTAAAATCAGCCCTCTCTTTTTTAAAAAAATCTTTTTATCCCATTCCACCTTTTTGGTTTTTCAAGCCAGCTATGGTAAAAATATATAGAATAAGGGCATCCTGATAAATTTATTAAGGAGCTGTGGTGGTACAGCGGTTAGACTGCAGTATTGCAGGATCACTCTGCCGACTGCCAGCAGTTCAATCCTGACTGGCTCCAGATTGACTCAGCCTTCGATCTCTCTGAGGTCAGTAAAATGAGGACCCAAATTGTTGGGGGCAAGAGGCTGACTCTGTAGACCACTTGGCTGCAAATCTCTATGAAGCAGTATACAAGTCTAAGTGCTATTCCTATTGCGATAGATGATAGAAAGATAGATAGATAGATAGATAGATAGATAGATAGATAGATAGATAGATAGGCAGGCAGGCAGGCAGGCAGGCAGACAGACAGACAGACAGACAGACAGACAGACAGACAGACAGACAGACATAGATACAGGATACAGGATAGATGGATACCATGTTTCCCCGAAAATAAGACCCTGTCTGATATTTTTTTGAACCCCGAAATAAGTGCTTGGCCTTATTTTCAGGGAAGTGTTATTAGTTTGGGGTGTGTGGAGCAAGATGGGGCTCCTCTTGCCATCTTACCTGATTTCTAGCTCTGTGTTTAAATATTTTCGGGGAGGGCTTATTTTAGCACGTCCAGTCAAAAGCCCGATTGGGCTTATTATCAGGGGAGGTCTTATTTTCAGGGAAACAGGGTAGGTAGGTAGGTAAATGATAGATAGATAGATAGATAGATAGATAGATAGATAGATAGATAGAAGATAGATAGATAGATAGATAGATAGATAGATAGATAGATAGGCAGGCAGGCAGGCAGGCAGGCAGACAGACAGACAGACAGACAGACAGACAGACAGACAGACAGACATAGATACAGGATACAGGATAGATGGATACCATGTTTCCCCGAAAATAAGACCCTGTCTGATATTTTTTTGAACCCCGAAATAAGTGCTTGGCCTTATTTTCAGGGAAGTGTTATTAGTTTGGGGTGTGTGGAGCAAGATGGGGCTCCTCTTGCCATCTTACCTGATTTCTAGCTCTGTGTTTAAATATTTTCGGGGAGGGCTTATTTTAGCACGTCCAGTCAAAAGCCCGATTGGGCTTATTATCAGGGGAGGTCTTATTTTCAGGGAAACAGGGTAGGTAGGTAGGTAAATGATAGATAGATAGATAGATAGATAGATAGATAGATAGATAGATAGATAGAAGATAGATAGATAGATAGATAGATAGATAGATAGATAGATAGATAGGCAGGCAGGCAGGCAGGCAGGCCGGCAGATGATAGAGCATAGATAGATGATAGAGCCATGGTGGTGCAGTGGTTAGAATGCAGTATTGCAGGCAAACTCTGTCCACAGCCTGGAATTTAACCCTGGTGGGGCTCAAGGTTGACTCAGCCTTCCATCTTTCCGAAGTCAGTAAAATGAGGACCCGGAGTGCTGGGGACAATATACACTGACTCTGTAAACCACTTAGAGAGGGCCATAAAGCACTGTGAAGCAGTATATAAGTCTACGTGCTATTGCTGTTAACATTTCTTTTTAAATCAGAATGATGGGACTCATGTGGGCTTTTTTTAAAAAAAAAAATTCCAGAGAGAACTGAGGCTCTGGGAAGATAAAGTGCCATTACTGCTTTTTTTAAAAAAAGAAAAAAGAAAAAGAAAAAATAAAAAGAGAAGAAAAAGAAAGCAAGAAAAAGCAAGGCAGCATTAGCCAAGTCAGACAAGGATCTAAGTGCTTGATGCATTCACCTAATGTTTCTGAATGTCAATAGCTGGCGGCGTTTTTGCACTGTCCCCTACTAGTAGCAGAAGACATCAGGATGCTAAATGGAGAAGGAAAGTGCACACTCAGAGGACATGCCTAAGAAAAAAAGACAGGTGGGGGAGCTTTCTGCAGAACAAAACTGGTTCAAAACCCTTAAGAGCCTTGGTGGCGCAGCAGACTAAAGTGCTGTTAAGTAGCACCAGCTGCCGGCAATTACTGCGAGTTCAATTCTCACCAGGCTCAAGGTTGACTCAGCCTTCCATCCTTCCGAGGTAGGTAAAATGAGGACCCGGATTGTGGGGGCAATAAGCTGACTTTGTATAAAAAAGAACACCGCTTGGGGGGAGGGGGGGGCGAAAGCCCTACTAAGCAGGTATATACAAAAGTATGAAGGCTATTGCTTAACGCATTGTAAGCCACCCTGAGTCTCCGGAGAAAGGCGGCATGTAAATCGAACCAATAAATAAAGAATAAGGACAAAGACTATGGGGTCCTTTGTGCTTTCTGAGCTTCTGCAGCTAGGAATCTTTCTTGGTTGTTTCTTGACAGTAAATAAATAAATAAATAAATAAATAAATAAATAAATAAATAAATAAATAAATAAATAAATAAATAAATAATTTTATTTCTATACCGCCCTTCTCCCGAAGGACTCAGGGCGGTGTACAGCCTATTAATGGGTGGGTTTATGGTGGGTCTATGGTGGGTTTCCAATTTTCTCAACACCGGTTCACCACGCGTGTGCATGCTTGCTTCACATGCGTGTCTTCCGTGCATATATCTGGCCTTCCGTGCATGTGCTTTGCTTGTGCACGCACCTTCCGTGCATGAGCCTGGCCTTCCACACCTCCACTTTGCTCGCACACGCATGCCTTCGGTGCATGTGCCTGCCCTCAAAAACGTGCCTAAGTAGGATGGCATAGAGCCAGGGCAGGTGGATGGGCCCACCTGCAATCTCCACTACCGGTTCACCTGAACTGGTATGAACCAGCTGAATACCATCTCTGTTCCTTGATTAGAGTCGTCTTGTGGTGAGATGAACAGCAAAGGAATTTAATATCCTGTTTCCCCTAAAATAAGAACTCCCCAGATAATAAGCCCAATCGGGATTTTACTTTTACTTTACTTTTTTACTTTTATTTGATTTGTATACCGCCCTACTCCCGAAGGACTCAGGGCGGTGAACAGCCAACAATAAAATACATACATACAAAATTTAAAAAGCAGAAATAAAATCGAATTAAATAGTTTGGCCCAGACAGATTAAAACCCCAATCAATTTAAAACAAATTTAAACTTTGAGGATTAAAAATATTAAAATATTAAAATTGTTTAGAAAGAGGGAGAAAGTTAGGCCAGGCCTGCCTGGTGAAATAAAAAGGTCTTTAGAGTGCGGCGGAAGGTGCGCAGATCCGGGTTCCTCCGTATCTCCGGGGGGAGCTCGTTCCAGATAGTAGGTGCCCCCACAGAGAAGGCTCTCCCCCTGGGGGCCGCCAGTCAACATTGTTTGGCCAACGGCACCCGGAGGAGCCCCTCTCTATGAGAGCGTACCAGCCGGTGGGAGGCTATTGGTGGTAGTAGGCGGTCCCGCAAGTACCCAGGTCCTGAGCCATGGAGCGCTTTAAAGGTGGTAACCAAAACCTTGAAGCACACCCAGAAGACCACCGGGAGCCAGTGCAGCCCGCGCAGGAGGGGTGTTACATGGGTGTGCCATGTCGCTCCCATTACCACCCACGCGGCCGCACTCTGCGCCAGTTGGAGCCTCCGGGTGCTCCTCAAGGGGAGCCCCATGTAGAGAGCATTACAATAGTCCAGGTGGGAGGTGACAAGCGCATGAGTGACCGTGTGTAAGGAGCACACGTGCTAAAATAAGCTCTCCCCCGAAAATATTAAACCACATGCGCAGCTGGTCCCTGTCATTTCCTCTGGTTAGGGTTAGGGAGACAGAGCTGGAAATCAGGTAAGATGGCAAGAAGACCCCTGTTGTGCTCCATGTGTCCAAAATTAATAAGACCTCCCCAAAAATAAGACCAAGTGCTTATTTTAGGGTCCAAAAAAATATAAGATAGGGTCTTATTTTCAGGGAAACACGGTAAATAAATGAATAAAAATTAAATTAGGCTGTTGTTATTATTATTATTATTATTATTATTATTATTATTATTATTATTATTATTATTATTATTATTTATTGGTTAATCTTTAGTGAGATTCACAGCCTTTGAGGCTGGTTAATAGCTCAGCAGCTCGAGTCCTAACCAAGGACCTAGGAACTGTTAAGGTATCATCGGAGGATGTAAGCTGTTCCGAGTAAGGTGGTTTTTTGTAGAGTCAAAATGTTCAAGTCCGGCAAATTTAGGATTTCTAAATAGCGGCGTAGCCCTTTGGGTATTGCTCCGAGGGCTCCAATTACAATCGGGACAACACACGATTTCTTTTTCCACAGTCGCTCAACTTCAATTTGTAAGTCCCGGTACTTTGTGATTTTTTCTTGCTGCTTATCTTCAATTCGTGCATCACCAGGTATTGCAATGTCAATGAACCATACATTATTATTATTATTATTATTATTATTATTATTATTATTATTATTATTATTATTATTATTATTAGTTCAATTTATATGCCGCCTTTCTTCAGAGACTCAGGGCGGCTAGCACTTTTCACATCGTATAGACAGACTTAACCAGAGTTTCAACTGGGAAACTGTGACCATCCTAGACCAAGCCAAGTTCAAAACTGCTAGAGAATTCCTGGAAGCCAAGAAGTCGGACAAATTGGCCGCCAATAGATATGTTGACATAAACAACACCTACGGATTGTGCAAAAGAGATGATCAACAAACCAAAAAAGGGAACAAAATGACCAAAACGCCTCCCCAACAGCAATCAACGTCCAGATGAGCAGAAATTAACACCATATTAACATCAGACCAACAATCAAGAAGTAAACAATACCCCAATCAAAGAACTGCCAAACAAGCTAACATTAATCAGCCCAACCAAAGAACCTACAAGACTACTCCCACCAACACAAGACAGAGCAAGCCACTAGGATAGAAATTTAAAGCAAACCCCTTCTTTTACTAACACTGATGATGTTACCTAGTTGGGTAATGAAATGTCTGTAAGAAAAGAACCAAGCTCAGAGAGCAACAAAGACCCTACAGTCCCCCCCCCCTCCTCCTCCTCCTCCTCCTCCTCCTCCTCCTCCTCCTCCTCCTCCTCCTCCTCCTCCTCTCCACAAACCTCACTCTCTTCTACCACTGATGATTTTCAGTGGTGTGATGCTGCTGGTTTAACAACTGGTTCAGTGAGTCCTCGCTTTGTACGCGTACATGTTTTTGCACGCAGCGCTGAAAATGGAGCATATACAAGCTCAGCTGCTTACCTTCCAAGCCAGTAAAGCAGCGGGGAGTGGGGGGGGGGAATTAACTGTGCTGCGCGATTGAGATGAGCTACAAAGCAGGAAATAAAGGATAGAATAGAGCAGGGACAAGTGGGTGGAGCCAACTAATCGTCAGAGTTACCGGTTTGGCTGAACCAGCTGAATACAACCTCTAATGATGTTATCTAGTTGGGTAATGAAATGTCTGCTAGAAAACAACCAAACTCAGAAAGCAACAAGGACAGTCGTCCTCCTCCTCCTCCTCCTCCTCCTCCTCCTCCTCCTCCTCCTCCTCCTCCTCCTCCTCCTCCTCCTCCTCCTCCTCTCGACATACCCCGCTTTCTTCTACCACTGATGGTGTTACCGAGTTGGGTAATCAAACATCTACAAGAAAAATGTTAAGGATATTGGTGTTGTGTTACCAACCAGCAGAGTAAATTGCACAAGGAAACGTTGCTGAGAGCAATGAATAAGAGATATGCAAACTGGTTTATCAAAAGCTTACTTTATAGTAGAAAAACAGTCTCATAGTCTTTAAACAAATTCCAAGTCTTTGCCAGTAAATCAGTCCAGTAGTTACAGATATCTTCTTACTCAACAAACAGTAGTTCGTTAGAATAACAAACTCACTCTGGCTCACGATGCAACCACGATGGTTGCACATCCATCAAACGATGATTAGCAGATAACAACTCCTCTCAATGGTAGCTTATCATAGCAGCTTCATCATAATGGCAGCATAGCATAGCAGCAACTGAACATGTTACAATACCTTGCTTAAATACTCTCACAACCAGTCATTACCTAATTACAGCATGACTCAGCATTAAAGTCACATAATACATTTACAGATTAAAGTTACAGTACACATATATTGCCTGAACAACTAGTTAGGCTCAAACCATATCCTAACAAAAACAATCAAGCTCAGAGAGCAACAAGGACCCCACAGTCGTCGTCCTCCTCCTCCTCCTCCTCCTCCTCCTCCTCCTCCTCCTCCTCCTCCTCCTCCTCCTCCTCCTCCTCCTCCTCCTCCTCCTCCTCTCTACATACCCCGCTTTCTTCTACCAGTGATGGTGTTACCAAGTTGGGTAATGAAACTTCTGCAAGAAAACAACGAAGATCAGAGACCATCAAGGACCCCACAGTTCAACCCTGAGCTACAAATATTCTGTCCTATTAGTGTTGCAAACATACAAACAACTATATTCTCTTCTCATTGTAGAAAAAATAAATAAAATAAAATACCCAGCTAGCCTTCTCATTCCACTAAAAGGAACGGACCATGAGCAAATAGGAAAAGAAGCAAAGGTAGCGAATTGGAGTGCAGTCTTTGGATGAAAATGACTCATGAGAGGCCTTCATTGCATAAAAGGTTTTCATAAATAAATTCAAAGCACTGCTACTCATCTTTATAAAGAAATAATGAACAGTGGTTTTTGTCCTCGGTACTGAAAACTAGCCAAGATGGATAAGAAATCAAAAGGAATTGGACTGTTGGAATACATAATAAAATTCAGAACTAATTCAGACTTAGCTTTAAACATCTGAACAGTTCAACATGTCGGCTTACTTCTGTGTATTTCCAGGTTTTATAGAGATAACAAATTCTCATCCTAAAGTAATATTGTCAGCTTCGAATGTAATATATTTTTGTTCTGTTAAGAAAAAAAAGTCATGAGTCTATGAAAACAGAACGGTGTAACTCAATTTTACAGTAAAAGCAGCTTTTCTTTCACTATTGGAAGGATTGAAAAAGGTTTCAACAACAAGACATGTAAAAGACAAAATTAGACCTAGATTTGGGGATGTTTTGTTCCGTTTTTTCCCCCCTTAATGTCTCTCATCTCGTCACCACACTATAAAAAAAGATGTTGAGACTCTAGAAAAAGTGCAGAGAAGAGCAATCAGGATGATGAGGGGACTGGAGGCTAAAACGTTCAATGAACAGTTGCAGGAACTGGGCCTGGCTAGTCTAGTGAAGAGAAGGACCAGGGGAGACAGGATAGCAGTCTTCCAATATTTTGAGGGGCTGCCACAGAGAGGAAGGGGTCAAGCTATTTTTCAGAGCACCTGAAGGCCAGACAAGGAATAATGGATGGAACCTGAACAAAGAGAGGTTCAACTTGGAAATAAGGATAAATTTTCTGACAGTGAGAACAATCAATCAAATGGAACAGAAGTTGCCTTTGGAAGTTGTGGGAGCTTCATCACTGGAAGCTTTCAAGAAGAGACTGGACTGCCATCTGTCAGAAATGGTGTAGGGTGTCCTGCTTGGGCAGGGGGTTGGACTAGATGACCTACAAGGTCCCTTCCAATTGTATTAATCTGTATCCGTATCTAATTGGATGAAATACAAATACAATTCTTCAAAGCAGAAGATTGTTTCAGATAAATGTTCATGGGTGGAACCTCATCTTGCAGTATTTCATCATGAATGGACAAGATCTTCATGTCGTAATATTCTGTCTTCCTTTGTATTTCCATGTCCTTTCTTGTTTTATGCACATCTTTTTAGATTCCAAGAAGTCTAGAATCATGTTTTAGAGTAAGTTTGGTCTAGTGGTTAAGGTGCTGGCCTAGAAACCAGGAGACTGTAAATTCTAGTCCCATTTTAGGCATGAAAGGCAGTTGGGTGACCTTGAGCCAATTACCAGGAGACAGTGAATTCTAGTTCCAGTTCTTAGCTTTCTCCACTGGAGTCCTAGGAGGTAAGGTTTTCTTTGCACAGGGCAACGAGACAGCTAAGCTTGGAGTGCCTGATGGGTAGAAGGAAAGTAAGATCAATTCACAAGTTATATCTACAATTATGAAAATAGTTCAGGGGTGGGATTCAAAAATTTTAGCAACTGGTTCTCTGCCTGGTTGCTGGGTGGGGGGTGGCCATGGTGGGCGTGGCCTGCTTCCAGACTTCCAGAACTTCAGGGAGGCCCATTTTTTGACCTCCCAGAGCCTTTGTGAGGGCCCTGAACTTACCTGGCACCCAAAATGAGCCTGTGGAGACTCCTGGGAGGGGCAGGGTGAGGTGGCTGGGGCCAGACAGTCCTTGCAACTACCGGTTCAGCAAACTAGATGTTAAATTAACATCCGGTTCTACCGAACTGGTCCAAACCAGCTGAATCCCATCCTTGAAATAGTTGTTTAGTCTGGCAAGATTCTGTTTCTAGGTGAACAACAAGAAAAAAAAAACTACTCAGAAGTAACTCTTTGTGTTGTTCTTGGTTCTTTGGACCTGACATTCTGTAAGATTGTGTGCGGCTGCACCCCCCCAGCTGAAGATTTCTCGAAGCGATGCTCCTACAGAACACCAAAAGCAAATATGTTAATTTTCTCCCCCTTTCCATTTCTAAAGAAATATCGTTAAACAAGAAACAAAGGAAAGCAAAGAGAATTGTTTATATGCCTCGAATGTGCTTCTCCCAAGAGACCAGAGTGTCCGTATCTTTTCGGAAGGAAAAAAAAAAAGCTGCTTACATATCTGCAGTCTGGGTCTTTGTCAAACCGTTAGAGCCACAAGGTACTTTAGGCAAAGCACGGCAAAGTGACATGTTGACATTCCACCAATGCCTTCATGTCTGTCCCACCCCCCTCTCCAAACCACGTCTTCTGTCACCCCGGACAGAAAGGATTTAGAAACTGAAAGAAAGAGGCAGAAAGACAGAAGCTGCAGGATTCACACAGAGGAATTCAGAAGTGGTGTAATTGTCGAAAACAGGCTGAAGAGTGGCTGCAACTTTGGACTGACATTAAGAGCTGTCTTAAAAGAAACTTGATAAGGGCAGGCTTATAAACATAGGAGCGGTTGAAGGAGAAACCAACTTCTAGAGTGATGAGACAATTAGCATTAAACAGAGGAATTTGCTCCAGTGGCTGGGAAGTAAAGTTTGCAAGTGCTTATTACATCTGGCCAGGATTAGATAAAGTGGTTGACCAAGTTTTAGCCATGGAGAGACATTGGTGAGCAGGGATCAGGTGTGGCTTGCCAAAAAGGCAAGAGATGGGGTCCAGATTCTCTCTCTTTAATGGCATGTTTGATGGGCCATCTGATATAGGACTATTTGCTGTAAAAATGCAAGGTTATGGCATGAACTCAGAAGGAAGGGAGGAGATGTGCATTTGCAAGGCCTGCATAACAAAGACAAAAGAGCCTTAATAGCACAGTGGTCTAAGCACCCTATTATTAAGACCAGCTGCCTACAATTACTGCTGGTTCGAATCTCCCCAGGCTCAAGGTTGACTCAGCCTTCCATCCTTTCTAAGGTAGGTAAAATGAGGACCCAGATTGTGGGGGCAATAAGCTGACTTTGTATAAATATACAAAAGTATGAAGGCTATTGCTTAGCACATTGTAAGCCGCCCTGAGTCTCCGGAGAAGGGCGGCATATAAATCAAATTAAAAAAAAAAAGAAAAGAAAAGAAGAGGGAGTGTGGACAGGTGGGGCCCCTTTCAATATAGAAAACAAGAGCTGGCCATCAGGCACATCATACAAGACATATTGCTAAGATAAGAAATAGGGCTAAGACAGAGCCAATAGAAGACTTGCTAAATCTTCCAGGATGCCTATAAGTTAACTGTCAAACTACAGAGCCTGTAGTACAGTGGACTAAGCACTGTTATTAACATCTGCTGCTTGCAATTACTGCAAGTTCAAATCTCACCAGGCTCAAGGTTGACTCAGCCTTCCATCCTTTCAAAGGTAGGTGAAATGAGGATTCAGATTGTGGGGGCAATAAGCTGACTTTGTATAAATATACAAAAGTATGAAGGCTATTGCTTAACGCATTGTAAGCCACCCTGAGTCTCTGGAGAAGGGCAGCATATAAATTAAAGCAAAAACAAACAAACAAACAAACAAACAAACAAACAAACAAACAAACAAACAAACAAACAAACCTGAAGCTAACCTGGCTGAGGCCATCTTTGAGGCTTCAGGGTTGCCACAAGGAAGAAGAAGGGACAGGGGGGAAATAGCTAGCTGGGGGTTTGTAGTCAAAACACAAAGTTTTCCTGTGGGAACCAAGGACATTCCAACAGGTGGCTGGGGAGAGGAGGAGTAGAGTAACCAAGCAACCAGCCAGCACCTTTATTGGACAATGTGACTGATGACTTGGCAGAAAGGGGGAACTTTAGCTTTTTAATTAGGTGAAAACCGCGGGAACTTTCCAGAGTCGGTTTTCACCAGTTGTGCCAATATGATGTGTCCAATACATTGTTCTTTGAGGAAGCTATCGGCCTTGGAGTTCTGCTTTCTATGGGTGATGTCAGTTTTGGAAGACAATTTTCTTTTTGCTTCTAAACTGCCACATATTTTAGCTGGGGAAGTTGGGAGGGGGTTGTTGTTGGAGCGGTAGAAAGTTAGTCATAACAATATTCCGTATTCAAGGACTTTTCCCTGCTTCTGATGGAGACTGCCTGAAGATTGTATCCGGTGGAGTGTGAAGAGTTGATTGGACAATGTGATGAACTTGTGGGTGTGGGGCAGGGCTGTGAACTCTTAGGTGGGTGGGGAAAACCTGGAAACTTTCAGATTCGGGTTTTCCCAGATGTGCCAACATGACATCTCTAACAAATTGGAACTTTGAGGAACCTCAGGCCTCAGAGCCAGTGGTGGGTTCCTCCCGGTTTGGCCCAGTTTGGCTGAGCCGGTAGTGGTGACGATATGACGTCACCGAACCGGTCCTGCCCCCCCTGCCCCCCCCCATGCCCCTGTATTATTCTTATCTTTTATTTGGCCCCACCCCCAATCTATTGCTGCCTGTGGTTTTGATCGCTTGCTCAACTTGCAGGCTTGTGGTGTTTTTTTTGTTTTTTTTATGGAACTTTTCACAACTCTAAAGGCCCGATTTAGGCCTGAACTTTAATCCTGTCATTTCAACAGAAGAACCTTTCGACCATTTCTCAAAATTATCAGAACCCTGATCAACAACATAAAGCAGTTGAGGATGTCCTTATGTTCTTTTTCCTGAGCCCGTAGCTATTCCCTTGTTCAATGGATGTATCAAGGCATCTTGGGCATTTTTTTTCTTTCTTTTTTATGGATCCGATCGGAGGTAGCTACAGGATAAAGGCACAGAAACAAACAACATGGCAACAG
The DNA here is from genome assembly GCF_029215685.1 of Pituophis catenifer annectens. NCBI lineage: Eukaryota > Metazoa > Chordata > Lepidosauria > Squamata > Colubridae > Pituophis > Pituophis catenifer. The sequence continues at coordinate 291,481,134 of NW_027256882.1, read as the reverse complement.
AGATAAATCATCTCTGCCTTCACGAAAAGATACACCTCGTATTGAAATGAACACCTTTGTTTTCATTAAAAATTCTCCTTCAGAGGTTACGTCCTCATGATCCATCCAACACAATGTTTCTGAAACTCAAACCATGGCATGCGTCAAACCCAGAAAGGATGCTTAAGGGTATGTAAAAGGCAGTGGTGAAATGTAAATTTTGTTATTACCGGTTCTATGGGCGTGGCTGGTGTGGGGGATGTAATATGACTGAGTGAGTGTGGCCAATTTTATTTTTATTTTTTACTTTTAAAAACCATTTTTCTACAACCTCTTCGGCTGAAGAGGTTGTAAAAAAAAAAAACGCTTTTAAAGCCTCTGACGATCGCAGCTGACGCCTGATCGGCAGAGAGTTTTTCTTTTTTTCCTTTTAAAAACATTTTTTCTATAACCTCTTTGGCCGAAGAGATTGTAGAAAAAATGCTTTTAAAAATAATAAAAAAAAAGCCTCGGATGATTGCGCGGCTCAGCTGGGGCAATGGGGGGAGGGGCAGGGATTTTTGCTACTGGTTCTCTGAACCACCCGCCTCCATTGCTACTGGATTGGGCGATCCGGTCTGAACCGGGAGGATTTCACCCCTGGTAAGAGGCATGTGATGTGGATATGGGGATCATCACAGCTATATTTGGAAGAGGTTGTTAGGGTTTCAAGTAACATACCCACAGCAAACAGACCTCCAAGCAGGGTAAGAGCCTTGGTAGTACAGAGGTTTAAGGCACCCTGTTATTAAGCTGGTTATTAAGACCAGCTGCCTGCAATTACTGCAGGGTTCGAATCTCGCCAAGGCTCAAGGTTGACTCAACCTTCCATCCTTTCTAAGGTAGGTAAATTGAGGACCCAGTTGTGGGGGCAATAAGCTGACTTGGTATAAATATACAAAAGGATGAAGGCTATTGCTGAGCACATTGTAAGCCGCCCTGGAGTCTTCGGAGAAGGGCGGCATATAAATCAAATTTAAAATTAAAAATAAAATAGTAAATTAGATTCCTCAAGGAATAGCTTTATTGCACTCACATAGGGCTGCCCTCCTCCGGGTCTCCTCGGCCAGACAATGTCGGCTGGCAGTCCCCAGGATGAGGCCGTTCTCTGTGGTCACACCGACCCTCTGGAATGGGTTGCCCACCGGGCTCCCGGGTGCCCCCAACCTCCGCACCTTCCGCGCCAACCTAGACATGGCTTTAGGGGACAGGAGTAGGAGTGAAGGTGAGAATGGGGAAAAGAAAAGAGAAGTAGGGGAAAGGGAAAGGAAGTAGGATGAGGTAGGAGAGGAGGTAGGAGAAAGTAGGAGAGAAGAGGAGGGAGGGGAAGGGAAAGAAAGGAGGAGGAGAAGAAGGTTTGTTGTGGAATGAGGGAAATGTTGTGGAATGAGGCGAAGAAAGAGAAGAAGAGCAACTCCAAATGTAATTAAAATGTTTTATTTTAATACTTTCTTTAAGGGAAAGATGTATATGTAGGATTTATTATGTATAAGAAAATGTATATTTTCTATTATGTGGGGAGGGGGAAAGGGTGGGGGGGGGAGAAAATTGTATTTCTTATAAAACTTTTCAATAATAAAAAAAAAAGACATGGCTCTTTCAGCAATTTTCCTGAACTGCCATGAATTTTAACTATGGGATTTGTGAATTTTAATTGGCTTTTAATATTATTTAATTTTTTATCTATTGTCGGGGTTGTTTTTATTGTTGTGAGCTGCCCCGAGTCCTACGGGAGAAGGGTGGCATATAAATCTGACAAAATAAATAAATAAATAAATAAATAAATAAATAAATAAATAAATAAATAAAAAATCAATCAATCAATCAATCAATCAATCAATAAATATTTGGATATGTCATATTGGCACAGGCTGGTGAAAACCGACTCTAAAACCTGCTGTTTTCACCTACCGTATTTTTTGGAGTATAAGACGCAGCTTAATTTTTTAGTCTGGTCAGCTTCAGCACATTAGTTTACTGGTTTTATCCTCTGCTTGGGGATAAAAAAAAAAACCAACTTCTAAAGCACAAACTGAGAGAAGCAGCAATGAGAAAAGCAGGCAAAGCATGGACATCCCTTCACTCGTTAGCGCCTCATTAGGGCTGAAAAAAAAAGCTTCAAAAAAAGCTACATTCAGAGTATAAAACGCACCCCAAATTTTCAACCTCTTTTTTTTTGGGGGGGGGGGTGCATCTTATACTCTGAAAAATATGGCAATTAAAAGTAGAAGTTGTTCACCTTTCTCAAAACTATCAGTCACACGGTCCAATCAGGATACAGTCCAGTTGCTAGGTGACCTCAATTCCCTCCTTCCAAACACCTGCTGGAATGTCCTTGGTTCCCAAGAGAAAGCATTTTGTTTTGGCTACCAACCCCAGCTATCTCTCCTCCTTCTCCACTCCCTATTCCTCAGCTCTAGTTGTGGCAGCCCTGAAACCTCAAAATGACCTAAGTCAGTTCAGCTTCAGGGTTGACAGGTGAGCTTTCCCCCTTTAAGGAAGAGGCTTGCAACACCTGCCACATTGAGTTCTTAATCCTAATGAGAATTGACCAGGTTTTACAGGATAGATTGAATCCTTTGAGTTCACCTGTAAAGCAGGGGATGTTGTGACATTCTGGAGGAACAGTAGAGGACCATTCTTGCATCCAGGTCTGAAAGAGCCTTGATAGTACAGGGGTTTAGTGCACCCTGTTATTAACACAGCTGCCTGCAATTTCTGCTGGTTCGAATCTCTCCAAGGCTCAAGGTTGACTCAGCCTTCCATCCTTTCTAAGGTAGCTGAAATGAGGACCCAGTTTGTGGGGGCAATAAGCTGACTTTGTATAAAATATACAAAAGAATGAAGGCTATTGCTTAACGCATTGTAAGCCGCCCTGAGTCTCCGGAGAAGGGCGGCATATAAATCAAAAAAAAAACAAAAAAAAAACAGTCTGAAGTTGTTATCCAGGACAGTTTTGGGAAAATTACCAGTATTGATCCAACAATCCTGATTCAATTTAGAATAAAATAGAATAACAGAGTTGGAAGGGACCTTAGAGGTATTCTAATCCAACCCCCTGCTTAGGCAGGAAACCCTCCACCACTTCAGACAAATGGTTATCCAACATCTTCTTAAAAAACTTCCAGTGTTGGAACATTCACAACTTCTGGAGGCAAGTTGTTCCACTGATTAATTGTTCTAACTGTCAGGAAATTCCTCCTTAGTTCTAGGTTGCTTCTCTCCTTGATTAGTTTCCACCCATTGCTTCTTGTCCTGCCCTCAGGTGCTTTGGAGAATAGCTTGACTCCCTCTTCTTTGTGACAACCCCTGAGATATTGGAACACTGGTATCATGTCACCCCTACTTCTTCTTTTCATCAGACTAAACATACCCAGTTCCTGCAACTGTTCTTCATATGTTTCAGCCTCCAGTCCCCCTAATCCTCTTTGTTGCTCTTCTCTGCACTCTTTCTAGAGTCTCCACATCTTTTTTACATCATGCCGAGATACAAGCTGGGCGGATACAACCTCGTAGATGGCCCTCACTCTGTCAAGGACTTTGGAGTACTCATCTCAAACGATCTAAGTGCCAGAGCTCACTGTAACAACATTGCAAAAAGGCATTAAGAGTTGTTAACCTAATCTTGTGAAGCAGCTTCTCTGGTAATATTGTACTGCAAACTAGGGCATACAAAACATTTGCTAGATGAACTGGATTCTCGAATCCAGTTCATCTGCCTGGAACCTGCACTGCATATCGGACATTAATACAATTGAGAGAATCCAGAGATATTTCACGAGAAGAGTCCTCCATTCCTCTACCCGCAATAGAATACCTTATGCCACCAGACTTGAAATTTTGGGCTTAGACAACTTAGAACTATGCAGCCTTCGGTCTGACCTAGCATAAAATTATCTGCTACAATGTCCCACCTGTCAATGACTACTTCACCTTCAACCACAACAATACACAAGCAAATAATAGATACAAACTCAAGGTATAACCGCTCCAAACTCGATTGCAGAAAATACGACTTCAGCAACAGAGTGGTCAATGCCTGGAATGCACTACCTGACTTCTGTGGTTTCATCCCAAAACACCCAAAACTTTAATCTTAAGACTGGCTACTGTCAACCTCATCCCATTCCTAAGAGGTCTGTAAGGGGCGTGCATAAGTGCACCAGTATGCCTACCATCCCTGTCCTAATGTTCCCTTTATATACAAATGCTATTAAATTATTAAATGGGGGGGAACTGGATGCAGTATTCCAAGTGAGGCCTTACCAAGACATTACAAAGTGGTATTAACACTTCACCTGATCTTGATTCTATCCTCTGTTTATGCAGCCTAGAACTGTGTTGGCATTTTGGCAGCTGCTGCACGACGGCTGGCTCATATTTAAGTGATGGTCTACTAGGAACTCCCAGATCCCTCTCACAGTCATCACTATTGAGCAAGGTACCATATATACTGTACCTGTGCATTTCGTTTTTTTCTTGCCCTAAATGTAGAAACCTTATTCTGATTTGTTCTAAAGGGATGTTCTAAAGACTGCTACCTCCCATGATATAACGAAGTTGTGAACAAGCAAGGTTATGATGAAGCAGACAATAGCTGGGTTCATTGCAGATCTGTGCACACACACACTGTACAGTGTACGCTCTCTGTATGAATAGGACATATATCCTCCCGTCAGGTGTGATTGTGGGGTTAACAGTAAACAGAGTTGGAAGGGACCTTGGAGGTCATCTAGTCCAAACCCCCTCCTCCTCACACAGGAGATGTGGGGATTTGAACCGCCACATTGCCAACCTTTCTGATCAACAAGTTCAGCGTCTTAGCCACTGAGCCATCTAGTCAGGCAAAGG
>NW_027256882.1:291463765-291473765 GCF_029215685.1 Pituophis catenifer annectens | reverse complement strand
AGGGAAGAGAAGGGAAGGAAAGAATAAGATAAGATAAGATAAGATAAGATAAGATAAGATAAGATAAGATAAGATAAGATAAGATAAGATAAGATAAGATAAGATAAGATAAGATAGGAGAAAGGTGGGATGGAGGGAAGGGAAGGGGAAGGGAAGGGAAGCGAAAGGGAAGGGAAGGAAAAGAAGGAAAAGAAAGGAAAAGAAAGGAAAAAAATGAAAGGAAAGGATCAGATAAGATAAGACAGGGGGAAAGTGGAATGGAGGGAAGGGAAGGGGAAGGGAAGGGAAAGAGGGAAGGGAAGGGAAGGGAAGGGAAAGGGAGGGAAGGGAAGGGAAGGGAAGGGAAGGGAAGGGAAGGATAATAAGAAAAGAATAAGATAAGATAAGATAAGATAAGATAAGATAAGATATGATAAGATAAGATAAGATAAGATAGGAGAAAAGTGGGATGGAGGGGAGGGAAGGGAAGGGGGAAGGGAAGGGAAAGGAAAGGAAGGAAAAGAAAGGAAAAGAAAGGAAAAAAGGAAAGAAAGGATCAGATAAGATAAGACAGGGGAAAAATGGAATGGAGGGAAGGGAAGGGGAAGGGAAGGAAAGAGGGAAGGGAAGGGAAGAGGTCTCACAAACAAAAAAACAACAACGAACAGTTCCATTCAATTGGTCCTGTATCACACTGCCCTAAACTGCAAACATCTGTATATATTCCCTTGCCATTTGTTTTTAATTTATAGGAAACCAAATGCTAATTTGGACTGTGGAATCTCTTGGTCTTGTTTTGTTTTTGTTTTTTAATTTGAATCTGAGCTGCAACAGCTTCCCTCAAACTTCTTCAGATGTTTCTCTTAAGCCAAGGTGCATTTGCTCCAAAGCTTGTTACGCTTTACAGTAACAATAAACTTGGGAACTCATTAAAAAAAATAATAATTGTAACTTGCAAAAGCAAAGCTTACTTTGTTTGAGTAAGCGCTCCTACGTTTCAGAAATGCTTGTCGCATCTGTTTCTGACAGTTTTGAACCCAAATTTGGAAGTCGGTCTCCAGCGAATATGCTTAATGGAACAGAACTCAAAATGTCAAAATCAGTTATTGATCTGCAGCTGAATATCTGCAATTTGCCTGGCAAGTAAGCGGCTGCTCTTTTGTGTCTTTTTTTTTTGTCCCCAAAATATGTCAGAAGTATATTTTAAAATGAACTGTGCTAAATCAGAAGCATCCGCAAATACAAAGACATGAGGTGTAGTAAACTAAGTGTACCTCAATTGTACGTTAAAAAAAATGAATAACAGAGTTGGAAGGGACCTCGGAGGTCTTCTAATCCACCCTCCTGTTCAACCATTTCAGACAAATGGTTGTCCAATCTCTTCTTAAAATCTTCCAGGGATGAAGTTGTCCCCTACAACTTCTGGTGGCAAACCGTTCCACTGGTTAATTCTTCTCACCGTCAGGAAGTTTCTCCTTAATTCCAGGTTGTTGTTTTTTCTCCTTGATTGATTTCCATCCATTATGTCTTCTGTTGCCTTTTGGTGCTTTGGAGAAGAGGTTGACCCCCTTGAATGAAATGAAATGAGCCTGGTTTAGCTCAGCAGACTGATAGCATTGTGATTAAGACCAGCTGCCTGCAATTACTGCAGGGTTCGAATCTCGCCAAGGCTCAAGGTTGACTCAGCCTTCCATCCTTTCTAAGGTAGGTGAAATGAGGACCCAGTTTGTGGGGGCAATAAGCTGACTTTGTATAAATATACAAAAGAATGAAGGCTATTGCTTAGCGCATTGTAAGCCGCCCTGAGTCTCCGGAGAAGGGCGGCATATAAATCAAATTAAAAAAAAAAATGAAATCAACTCCAGATCGGAAAGCTGGAATGATAAATATTCATGTTTTTTCTCTCTCTCTTTTTTCCCCTCTTCTTTCTCTCCTTCTTTTATGCAATCTCCTCCTTCATTTTAGCTTTTGCAGTGTAATCATGAAGGAAGCCGGGTCGAATGGCAGAATGATTCACGGGTCTCAAATCCCCCATGACCATGCTGGAGTGACCCAATTACAATTTATTTATTTATTTATTTATTTATTTATTTATTTATTTATTTATTTATTTATTTATTTATTTAAATTTTTGATTTATATGCCGCCCTTCTCCGGAGACTCAGGGTGGCTTACAATGTGCTCAGCAATAACCTTCATCCTTTTGTACATTTATACAAAGTCAGTTTATTGCCCCCACAACTGGGTCCTCAATTTACCCACCTTAGAAAGGATGGAAGGCTGAGTCAACCTTGAGCCTGGGGAGATTCGAACCTGCAGTAATTGCAGGCAGCTGGTCTTAATAACCAGCTTAATAACAGGGTGCCTTAGACTACTGTACTACCAAGTCTCTTGGTATTTATTTATTAGTTCGATTTATATGCCCCCCCCTTCTCCGGAGATTCAGGGCAGCTTACAATGTGTTAAGCAATAGCCTTCATATTTTTGTATATACCTGTTTAGTAGGGCTTTCGCCCCACCCCCCACCCCAAGCGGTGTTCTTATAAGTCAGCTTATTGCCCCCACAAACCGGGTCCTCATTTTACCTACCTTAGAAAGGATGGAAGGCTGAGTCACCTTAAGCCTGGTGAGATTCGAACTTGCAGTAATTGCAGGCAGCTGTACTTAACAGCACTTTAATCTGCTGCGCCACATTAACCCAGTTAAATGTAACTTCATTGAAGATTCCAGTAATGGAGCCTCAATTTTATGTGCAATGTTTAAGTTAGCACATGTGGAGTATTTTGATTCAAAAAGTATTACCCTACGACATGCTGTTTTGACTATTTGAAGGTTACAAACAGACAAACAGGAGAGTTTTAGTAGTAACAGAATAACAGAGTTGGAAGGGACCTTGTAGGTCATCTAGTCCAACCTCCCGCCCAAGCAGGAGACCCTACACCATTTCTGACAGATGGCAGTCCAGTCTCTTCTTGAAAGCTTCTAGTGATGAAGCTCCCACAACTTCCGAAGGCAACTTCTGTTCCATGGGTTGTTGTGGGCCGCTAGCGCCCTGCGCAGATCGTGGCTGATCCCGACGATGAGGAGGCTGGTGTGGGGTTGCGCCAGCAGCCTGCGCAGCCCGGCGCTCGCGTCGGACAGCAAGGAGGCTGAAGAGGAAGACTCAGCCAGGGCCTTCAGAACCTCCAGAGGCTCCTTCAAGTGGAGAGAGCGAAGTGGAGGAGCCTCTCCTCAATGCTCGAGCATGCAGGACTGCCAAAAGGCAGGAGTGGCTACTCAGGAGGAGGAGGTCTCCTCGAGAGTAAGACTTGAGGATAATTGGCCACTCCCTTAGCCTATTTAAGTCACACGCCGTTAGTAAGTTTCTTGCTGGAAACAACTTGTAATGATCATCAGAGCATTTTTGGAAAGTCTTATTGTATCTTGTTTTCTGAGCTGGTTGCCAACCTTTGCCGGACTTTGGTTTATTCTTGCTACTTAATAAATTTGATAAGGACCACTGGTGTGTGTCAATATCCTCGGGAATCCGGAGTTGGGACAGAACATTGGTTGATTGTTCTCACTGTCAGAAAATTTCTCTTTATTTCCAGGTTGAATCTCTCCTTGATCAGTTTCCATCCCATTATTCCTTGTCTGGACTTTGGGGGGCTTTGGAAAATAGCTTGAGAGAGCTAGAAAGCAGTGAGGCAGAGGAACATGCTGGAGCCTGTTCCCAGTATGTGCATGCACAGAGCTGCCAGAAGACAAGAACAATTAAGAAAGCAGGGTCGACTTGGGAGTAAAGCTACACCTTGGAGGTGATTGGCCCCTCCCATAGGAAACAAAAGAGGAATGAATGGGGGTGGGTGGGCTTTTTTATTTATTTTATTTTATTTTACTTCAAATTTATATACCGCCCTTCTTCCTGGGAACTCAGGGCGGTGTACAGCTGGATAAAAACACATAATATAAACATTAAGAACAGATTAAAAGGAAATATCTCAATTTGGCCAGAAATTTAAAAAACATACAAATTTAAAATCATTTAAAAGGATTTGTTAGGCCAGCCCGGCTTGTTGGAAAAGGAAAGTTTTAAGGGCACGGCAGAAGGCACGGAGGTCTTGGATTCTCCTTATCTCTGGGGGCAGCTGATTCCAGAGGGTGGGTGCCCCCACAGAGAAGGCCCTCCCCCTGGGGGTCACCAGCCTGCATTGCTTGGCTGATGGCACCCCGAGGAGGCCCTCTCTGTGGGAGCTCACGGGTCGATGGGAAGTCGTCGGTGGCAGAAGGCGGTCTCGGAGATAACTAGGTCCTATGCCATGGAGCGCTTTAAAGGTGGTAACCAACACCTTGAAGCGCACCCGGAAGACCACTGGGAGCCAGTGCAGCTCGCGCAGGAGCACCATGCAGCTCCTGTAATTACCTGCGCGGCCGCATTCTGGAGCAGTTGGAGCCTCCAGGTGCTCCTCAAGGGGAGCCCCATGTAGAGAGCGTTGCAGTAGTCCAGGCGAGAGGTGACGAGGGCATGAGTGACTGTGCACACGGAATCCCGATCAAGAAAGGGGCGCAACTGGCGAATCAGGCGAACCTGACAAAAGGTCCCCCTGGCAACAGCCGTCAGATGTTCCTCCAAAGACAGCTGCGTATCCAGGAGGACTCCCAGATTGCGCGCCCTCTCCGAGGGGGCCAAAGACTCACCCCCAATAGTCAGCGATGGAGTCAGCTGACTATATCAGGATGCCGGGAACCACAGCCACTCAGCCACTTCTTTTGCAGGAAACTATTCATTCATTTGGTCATTTCAAGAGTGGAAAGTTCTGTTTGTGACTATAAGAGACTCTGTGCCAAGTTTTGCCTTGCCCTGCGTGTACAATTGTGGTTAAAACTGGAGAAGCTGTTGACAGGCAAGACATTGTAGCAGACAATTTTGTATACTATGTTTAAATCCAGTGGTGGGTTTCAAAATTTTTCACTACCGGTTCTGTGGGTGTGACTTGGGGGGCGTGGCAGGGCTTGGTGGGCGTGGCTTGGTGGATGTGGCAGGAGAAGGGTACTGTAGAATCTTCATTCCCACCCCACTCCAGGGGAAGGGTACTGCAAATCTCCATTCCCACCCCACTCCAGGGGAAGGGTACTGCAAAATCCCCATTTCCTCATCTGGAATTTGGGAGGCAGAGAATAGATGGGGGCGGGGGCCAGTCAGAATTTTTACTACCGGTTCTCCGAACTACTCAAACTTTCTGCTAACGGTTCTCCAGAACTGGTCAGAACCTGCTGAAAACCCACCTCTGCTTAAATCGGACCCAAGCTGCGCAGTTCCAGATTGTCCAAGCCCAGAATTTCAAGCCTGGTGGCATAAGGGATTCTATTGTGAGTAGAGGAGTGGAGGACTCTTCTCGTGAAATACCTCTGGACCTGCTCAATCGTGTTAATGTCGAAAATACAGTTTGGGTTCCAGATATGGTCAGTGAATAGGAGGAATTTGGTTGAGTGAAGTTTTCTCTCTGTCACTGTTCTGGGTCAGTTCTGCTTGCTATGAATTTTTTCTTAATGGATCCTTTAAGCAGTTCATATACAATGTGGATGGTGGAGAATACAACTCATAGATGTATGGGTTGTGCGTGGAAAAAAATGCTTTCCTGCAGGCCCTTTTCAGAACACCGGTGATACACTGTGTTGTGTGAGTCTGATGGCTGACAATTTGTAGGAGACCAACGATGCTTTTGTTAAACCGAAGCTAGAAATGATGGCTATTGCCAGATTTGCAGAATTCTGGAATAAATGAATTAAACTTCTTTATCATATGGTTTTTGTCTTGATCGTTTTGCTCAAACACACACACACACACACACATACAAATCCATGGGTGTGTAGTTTAATATTGTCTTAAGTGTGCTGGATGTAGTTTATCTTAGCCCTTCCTTCCTTCTTTCTTTCCTTCCTTCCTTCCATTGTCCTTCATTCATTCATCCATCCATCCTTCCATTATCCTTCCTTCCTTCTGTTATTTATCCTTCCTTTCATAATCCTTCCTTCTTTCCTTCCATTATCCATCTTTCCTTAATTATCCCTTCCTTCTTTCTTTCCTTCTGTTATCCATCCATCCTTCCTTCCTTCCTTCCATTATTCCTTCCTTCCTATCCATCCTTCCTTCCTTCTTTTCTTCCATTATCCTTCCTTCCTTCTATTATCCTTCCTTCCTTTTTCCCATTATCTATCCTTCCTTCCTTCCTTCCTTCCTTCCTTTCCTTCCTTCCTTCCTTTCCTTCCTCCCTCCCTCCTTCCCTCCCTTCTTTTCATTGTCCTTCCTTCCTTCTTTCCTTCCTTCCTTTCTTCCTTCCTTCCATTGTCCTTCCTTCATCCATACATCCTTCCATTATCCTTCCTTCCTTCTGTTATTCATCCTTCCTTTCAAAATCCTTCCTTCTTTCCTTCCATTATCCATCTTTCCTTCCATTATCCCTTCATTCCTTCTTTCCTTCCTTCTGTTATCCTTCCTTCCATTATCCTTCCTTACTTCCATTATTCTTCCTTCCTTCTTTTCTTTCATTGTCTTTCCTTCCTTCTATTATCCTTCCTTCCTTTTTTCCATTATCTATCCTTCCTTCCTTCCTTCCTTCCTTCCTTCCTTCCTTCCTTCCTTCCTTCCTTCCTTCCTTCCTTCCTATATTTAGATTGTGGCAGGCAAATATTCTGTAGTCCATCATGCCTTCCCCATTTGCATAGTTCTCTCATTTCATTTGCATATCCCAATTTTCTTTTCTTTCTTTCTTTCTTTCTTTTTTTTTTTTTTTTTGCTCCTAGTTGTTGGTGATGGCATAGAAGTGATGGAAAGCAACTTGAACCGAAAAAGTTTCACAGTTTTCTGTGTCGATGCTGAATGTCACTTGTCTCTCGAGGGTTTGTAGCTTTTCATCGGGACAGGAACAGCTTCAGACGAATCTGCGCGACAACTCCAGGAAGGTCAGGCGTGAGATGGACGGTGATAAATGAGAGCGCAGAATTGTTCCAACGAAGCATCTGTGAGCAACTGTTTGATCACAATGACAGACATCCATCAGGATGATAACTGCAAATATGAGAGTTTTCAATTAGTAAGTGAACATAAATAAATGTGTCTGGAAAAATAAGCATCGGGGATTTGGGAAGGAGATGGCACATACATAACAAAAGATATTGAGATGGCAAGAAGAAAAATGGAGGGAGAAACAAAGAGGCAAGCACCAAAACAGAGTCGCAAGCAGTTCTTGTTGGGAAATGACTAGATAAATAGATCTCTCTCTCTCTGCCTCCCTCCCTCTTTCTCTCTCTCTCTCTCTCTCTCTCTCTCTCTCTCTCTCTCTCTCTCTCTCTCTCTCTGTCTTTGTCTCTCTCTGTCTCTCTCTCTCTTTTTCTCTCTCCCCCTCCCTCCCTACCCCCTTTCTCTCTCTGCCTTGCATGCACAAAACATTCTGAAAAACATAAAATAGAATCACAATCTGGTTTGCGCTGGAAAAATCAACATAGTGCTTTTTAATTTTTCTTTTGAAAAACTGAAATGGGATAGTTAATATAATGCAGGCTAACTGTAAAAAAAATATAAGTGCAGGTCCTTCCTTCCCCCCTTCCCTCCCTCCCTATTCCTCCTTCCTTCCTTCCTTCCTTCCTTCCTTCCTTCCTTCCTTCCTTCCTTCCTTCCTCTCTTTCTCTCTCTCTCTCTCTCTTGCTCTCACTCTCTCTTTTTTCTTTCTTTCTTTCTTTCTTTCTTTCTTTCTTTCCTTCCTTCCTTCCTTCCTTCCTTCCTTCCTTCCTTCCTTCCTTCCTTCCTTCCTTCCTTCCTTCCTTCCTTCCTTCCTTCTGTCACCAAACCGCCTCTTTATTCATTTTCAGTCAATTTGATGAAAAAGGTTTGTTTTTGGCCATTAATGTAAATGGAGATGAAAACATCAGGGGGAAAAAATACCATCTCTGGAAAGAGCATTTATGCACATTTTTAAGTAGGTCCAGGAATGTCTGTGAGATACTTTAAAAAGTTCCTTGCATTGTCACCTCTCTGGCTTACCACATTTCTCCACTACGACCCCCGCCAAAAAAAAAGAAAAGAAAAAGCAAGGGAACGACATTAAGAAGCAAGTACTCCAAGACAGAAAGCCAGATCGGCATAGTGGTTAATCCATCTGGTTGGAAACTGGGAGACTGTGAGTTCTAGTTCTTTCTTTCTTTCTTTCTTTCTTTCTTTCTTTCTTTCTTTCTTTCTTTCTTTCTTTCTTTCTCTTCTTTCTTTCTCTCTATCTTTATTTCTTAATTTTGTTCTCTTCTTTCTCTCTTTCTTTCTTTCATTCTCTTCTTCCTTCCTTCCTTTCTTTCTCTCTATCTTTATTTCTTACTTTCATTCTCTCTTTCTTTCTTTCTTTCTTTCTTTCTTTCTTTCTTTCTTTCTTTCTCTTCTTTCTTTCTTTCTCATCATTTCTCTCTCTTTATCATTTCTTTCTTTCTTTCTTTCTCTTCTTTCTTTCTTTCTATCTTTATTTCTTAATTTTGTTCTCTTCTTTCTCTCTTTCTTTCTTTCATTCTCTTCTTCCTTTCTTTCTTTCTTTCTTTCTCTCTATCTTTATTTCTTACTTTCATTCTCTTCTTTCTTTCTTTCTCTCTCTCTTTCTTTCTTTCTTTCTTTCTTTCTTTCTCATCATTTCTCTCTCTATATCATCTCTTTCTTTCTTTCTTTCTTTCTTTCTTTCTTTCTTTCTTTCTCTCTCTCTCTCTCTCTCTCTCTTTCTTTCTCATCATTTCCCTCTCTCTCCCTATCAATCTATTTATCAGATATCTATCTATCTATCTATCTATCTATCTATCTATCTATCTATCTATCATCTATCTATCTATCTATCTATCTATCTATCTATCTATCATCTCTCTCTTTCTCTCTCTTTCTTTCTCATCATTTCCCCCCCTCTCTCTATCTATTTATCAGATCTGTCTGTCTGTTCTGTCTGTCTGTTCTGTCTATCTGTCTGTCTGTCTCTCTCTTATCTTATCTATCTATTTATCTATCATCTCTCTATCATCTCTCTCTCTCTTTCTCTCTCTTTCTCATCATTTCCCCCTCTCTCTATCTATTTATCAGATCTATCTATCTATCTATCTATCTATCTATCTATCTATCTATCTATCATCTATCTATCTATCTATCTATCTATCTATCTATCTATCTATCTATCATCTCTCTCTCTTTCTTTCTCATCATTTCCCCCCTCTCTCTATCTATTTATCAGATCTGTCTGTCTGTTCTGTCTGTCTGTTCTGTCTATCTGTCTGTCTCTCTCTTATCTTATCTATCTATTTATCTATCTATCATCTCTCTATCATCTCTCTCTCTTTCTCTCTCTTTCTCATCATTTCCCCCTCTCTCTATCTATTTATCAGATCTATCTATCTATCTATCTATCTATCTATCTATCTATCTATCTATCTATCTATCATCTCTCTCTTCATCTCTCTCCCCGTCTATCATTTACATGTTTCCCTTGTGTACGTTCTCCCTCAGTTCTCCTAAATTAATCCCACCAGCTGTAACCTGGCCTTGAATAATCTCCTAGCAATCCTGATCCTTCACAGTCCCAAAGGAGCAGGCCCAGATGGTCCCCCAAGGCAAGGCTTCCCCAGGTGGAGAGGTGTGGATGGCCCAGATGACTTCACAAGAATAGAAAGGAAGTTCACAGAGGACAACTTAAATCAACATTCAAGAACATCATCTGGGGGAAAACGAGAAACAATCGAAGTTCCCAGGGAAAAAAGGAAAAATATACCAAGAAGGAAGCTTTGTAGCCCAAAGAATATATTTTAAGAGTGAATTATCAGCCGTTTCATGTTCCATGATTAGAGTTTCACCCAAAGGGGCCACTTTCTTTGAAGGAACGCCTTCTGGTTCCTTCCCACAAGGATTACAGATTGTGCTTTTCAGCCAGTCAAAGGCAAACTTTCTCTACCTTTCCCTCAGATAAAGAACTGTATTGTTCATAATAGCTTTGTTTACTGCGTGGTACAGCATGTTCTAATTACCATC